>NC_045758.1:21600597-21916222 GCF_009193385.2 Nasonia vitripennis
TCCTGTTAGGCCTAAAAAGTTGTATTTTTTCCATGCGATCAAGTGAGAGTGGTTAGAGAAGGAAGTCCGATTATACGAAGAACATGAACAAAAATGAATCGTACGATTTTGTTGTATATTACGGGTCGCTGCTTTAGATTTTTGTAAGATGCCGTATGTTCACGTACGTTCGCGTACGTTTTGGTTAAGATTCAAACATTTTGTACAGCATTATACAGAAACGTAAGCGAACGTATGCGAACGTAGGTAAACGTATGACAATGAAGTAAACTAAAAAATATATAATGATCGTTGCAGGCTAGCCCCTAGGTGGCATACGGTTTTTACTTCTCGCAAACGCTAAGTTTTTATACTGGTTAGTATGTAAGACCGATGAAGTTACTACTAATTAAGTTAGTTTTTTAGCGTCGAAAAATGAAGGTTAAGTCGTACAGCTGAAAATGTTTGAATCCCAACAAAATCGTATGAATTTTTCTATTCAGGCTGCTGATGAAAATATTCAGAAGAAGGAAGAAAAAGTGCAATATCAATCAGCTTGACAGAAAGTCGCAATTAATTGTGACATCATATTATAGAATCGAAAAATCATCGTAAAAGATTACTGAAAAAGATGATATTGTTAAATTATTAAAAAATCTGATAACTTCAATACATCAATGCCAACATTAATAACAAATAAATAAATTATAATTTATAAGCTCTGCTTGGTTTCTAACAGATTTAATTCAACAAATTATACAGATAAGGAAAACCCAGATCAGAAAAGTCATACTTATAGACTAGAAGATTTTGACAGAATATGTTCTTCCATTTTCTACCACGTGTCTCTTTGAGAATTGATAATCAACCCTGAAATATGAAAGATAGAGGGGTTATTGGCCGCTGCAAGCTTGCCTGTCATTAGGAAAATGGCTTCTCTTTTTGTAAAGAATTTTAGTGGTTTTGTGCGATATTACATTGCCTGTCTTTCCCTGGTAGAAAAAGTCCGATTTAAACTGGGTAAAAACCTAAGAACTAGGTAGTTAAAAGGTATAAAACTGTTCACATTTTACATGGCTGAAAATTGCCGATAACTACCCATTTTTTATGAGATAGAAATATGCTTTATATAGGTATTGATAATTTAACAAATTTGAGTGGGATGCAATAAATAATTGTCAGTATTTAGGCGTTAAGTAAATAATGCTAATAATTTCAGCAAATAACGCAGTCTGTGCACATCGTACAAGAACGTTCGCATGGCTCAAGTGGCTAAGGCGCGTGTCATATGAATTTCGCCTCCTGGAAGTCGTGAGTGCGAGTTTCCGATCAGACTTAATTTTTCGGAAACAATTTTTCGCATAGAAAATCGTTATTCAATACCTTTCTTTAACGGAAATTCCCAATAAGCGTGTTAATACCTAGCTTTTCATATCTGACCTCAAATTGCAATATCTCACGTGTAACTGGATTCCAGTTTTTTCCTAACTATTATGGGAAGTTACTATTAAGCATACTCAATCTAAGAAAAAGCGTTACATTTTGTAACAAAAACTGGCAAGTAAAACTACCAATTTCTTAGATTGAGACCCTGAGAACTTGCTAGTTACTAGGATTCTGTTTCTACCAGGGTTGTAACGTAAGGTATTACAAACAAATTCAAGCTATAATAATTGATGGCATGCAATTCGCAGCAGCCAAATGGAATCAAAGAATTACGTAAAAAATGATAAATAAGTAGGACATTTTCGTGTTTTCAAAATGCATGCCGATATAAAAACATTAAGCTTCAATCACAAAAACACTCAGCGAAAATTGGCGTGCAGCGCCCCTCGTATGACCAAGACTTCAAACTGCATACCATTCGAACGGGACTCAAATTTTATAATTGATTGGCGTTAGGAAATTTGGTTTCACAGCAGGATTTTGCAAAATAGTGGCATGCATGACAAAAATTGCAAGAAATGCATTTAACATTTCCGTAACTTTATTTTGCATGCCGTTTAAAATAGTACATTACACAACTAGGGGTCAAAGTTGGCTTTTTTAATCAAGGATGATGATTGAACCATCATCCGAGTCTAAAAAAGCCAATTCACCCCTTGTTGTGTATCGTGCTTTTTATAATCAGTGCATCGATAATGCTCTTTTTAGCCTGCCTGAAAAAGCAGAATCGTCCAGTATCTCATAGTAGAATTTTGTTGTAAATCTGAATTGTGTTCGATGTCACACGGACCGATGGTATATACATACATATATGAGATGTGTCACACGCATACACGCACGAAAATGCAAATATCTGAAGTGAAAGTGTTTTTTTCCTAGGGGCGAAAGTGAGTACTTTCGACCCTAAGGAAAAAACACTTTCGCCTCGGATATATGTATATATGTATGTGTGGATGTGTTTATACTTATATAAACACACAAAAACACTAAAAAGGCCTTTTACTCAGGCTTGAAAAAATCTACTTTCGCTCCATTTTTTCGTAGGCGAAAAGCGCTTTTTCGATGCACGTCTTATGAAAACATTATTTTAAGTTAATAACAAAAATGGCATGCATATGGCACCAGCCTGTTGCTGTACTATAAATAAATATTTTAAAGGTATATTAGGTATTATTTATTACGTATCAGTCCTGTTAAATGAATTTTGCTAAAAGTGCATAAATTGTGAATTGTGTCTTTTTTCTTTAAGGTCTAGTTTCAGGTACTAGCCTTCTTCTGTTAATGAAAAAAAGGTGAAAACATTAAAAAATTTTAAAAAATAAATAAATAATAGACCCATATCACCAAATCTGTCCAAAGCGCAAGCAACAAATGCCGTGATAAAACATTCAACGCAATCATTTTTACATTACACAAAATCAAAAGCTGCTATTGTTAAAACCGATGGATATAATAAGGTGAAAAGGTTGTGGAGATATGTATAATTTTTTATTTTTCTTCATCATTTAAACTATATTGATTTATCTTTTATTTCTTCGGAGTTTTTTAAAGATTATAAAGATTTAGTTTTCTTAGAAGTTTTTGGCCCCTTTCTAATTCATAAAGCTAATCATCGAACATGCTAGAAAGAAAGGTATGGAAGTAACTTTTGAATCATTAAAGTATATAAAGCAACCTAGCAGCAGCAGAAAAAATGAGTCTTTGGTTTCAGCTGATGTGTAGTAACAGAATCAGTACAGTTGTTTCCCGAGTTTTTGCGTAATTTCGACGTCTTTACCTTATGCGTTTTGAGTTTCGTACGTCGCGTCTAGTGTGAGAGTCGCGAGTTATCCGAGGTTTTGATGGTGGTATCCTATTCGGTATACATGGCACTAAAAATACTGCCTAAATATGTGTTGCAATGTTGAACACACGCACACAAACACACACACACACACATCATGGTGTTTGTGGTTCGCACGAGATTCAAAACATGAAACGTAAAATCATTAAAACCTAAAAACACGAGAAATAAAGAACCGTCAGAATGTAAGATTTCACTTTTTGGCGGAATGCTTGCTCGGAATTAATTTTCCTTTTAGGAGTTGCATATTGAGGACCTAATAACAGGCGGACAACCGCTTTTATGTGATTTTTCGCCAAAAATTAAAATCCATGCTAAATAGAAAACAAAAATTTGGTGAAAGCGCGTAGCGGCAGATGCCATGTTGGTCGGTTAAAGAAGATCAACAATCTTGCACAACCTAGCAATAAAAAAAAAAGGACAATGACGTAGATCTTTGTATCATCCATTCATACATAGCATTGCACTAAAATAATGTTACTTTTCTTTTCATGATTTTTACTTGGCATGATTATGGTAAAAATTGCTTTTATATCATTTAAATGAATACAACAATGTTACAGTAGTAGCGATCACATATGTATATATATATGTGTGTGTGTGTATGTGTGTGTGTGTGCACGATGTCAAGTCGCTTGCCGCGGACAATTGATTTCCTCTTAGAAACTAACATGGTGTTAATAAATAATAAAAGCAGTTGTGCGTCCTTCATTAGATCTTCAATACGCTATTCAGCCAGCCAATTCACCAAAAAGTGAAATCTAAGTTAGTTAGGGAGGATCAGTAAAACAGGAGTGTCATACCCTTAAAAAAAATAAAAATAATCATCTTATATGGAATAAATATACTTGGGAACATCGTATTCGATATTTTCGATACTTAATCGCAATCAGTCGTTTATAGGGGGAATAGCGAGATCATAAAGTAGTAGGTATGTAGATGGTATACCTATAACTTAGAAAACTTCTTTAAGTGATCGCTAGATGTGCCACTTTTGCTCGAATGCGGATAGTTTACGTGCATATACATGGAAAAACTTTTGGCACTCTGGGTAGTCCGAAACTCTTGGAGTCTAAGAGACTCCACTTTTGGAGCTCTGGGGCCCCCATTCTGGCATGCAGGCCGAGACGGGCCAAAATGCAGGCTTCCCCCACCACCGTTTTCTTCGCGTGGTGGGGGAATGGCTTACATTCGGGAATTGGGCGCCCCATGCACTCTGTAGAATCTCGGATGTACAGAGAGCTTCCAAAATAATATAGCGTAGAGTCAAAACCGCGTCGTGAGGACAACACATAAATTATATGTATAATTTTTAGAGCTTCCAGGGTACCAAAAGTTTTTTCGTGTATGAAAGATTAAGAATCATGAGTCAATGCAGTTCCGCCATGTCGAGGCAGCCGAGGTCATAGAATAAAGTAAGTACAATTTTGACAGAAAATAAAAGTGCATTAGGTGGATGGTGGATCTTGGATATTGAGGAAACTTCACACACACACACACACACACACACATACACACACACGTACACGCATACGCGTACGCACACACACCTTGTTTTCTTTTCCCTGATGACTGATGAGAGAGAAAACAATTCGCCATTTTGTAAACACATATACGACTAGGTGTCGAATAGGGAACAGACATGATCTTTAAAACCTTTTATAAAATAAAACAAAGGTTTAGTCTTACACAAAAGTACAAGAATTACGATTTTTACTGCAACATTTGTTAAGTAATATTGTTTTGAAAATTCTGTCTGCTATCCCTGGTAAAAATACCTTATTAAATCCGATTCAAAAGGTAATAGGTTGTAATTGGATTTCTTAATCGTAAATTATTCAATTAAAACCAATTTAATCGATTAAAATCTATGTAATCTGATTATAACTTTTAGTCGGTTTTAATCGGATTCAATCAGTTGTATTTTTCGACAAATATAACATTTTATTTAAAAACACAACTGTTTAAATCCGATTAAGACCGACTAAAACTTATAATCAGATTAAATAGATTTTAATCGATTAAATAGGTTTTAATTGGATAATTTCCGATTAAGAAATCCAATTAAACCCTATTAGCTTTCGAATCGGATTTAATATAAGTTATTTTTACCAGGGATGTTTAAACGATTGAGAGCTCGCCTGATCAATATGGCGGCACAAAGGCTGAAAATATATATTGGTGTATACACGTAAAGCATAACATAACGCTATTGTTTCCTCCAAAATTATTGTAGAGATGTGAGAAAATGAGCTTCAAAATCAAAATAGATTCATCAGAATATTGTGAACATGTACCCAAATGCCCGCACGTTAGATTAGGTCTTTATCATTCGAGCTGCCATATTGGAGAATACATTATAATAAATACGTGTATCTCTATAATGGGAAGTGTCATGGCCGACGGGCGGGATATTTAAAGTTTCATTTAACGGCGGCTGTACATAGTCATAGAATTACATATAATAATATATAGTAAAATATAATTATGTACAAGCGACATTTCAATCTCGAACTTTATCATTTACACTAATTATATATGGTTCTATATAATCCTATATAATTATATATAATCATGTATAATTATACGTGACCATGCATAATTATTTAAAATTATATATGATTCTAGATGAGCATACATGATTATATATAAATCATTTTTATTCGAGAAATCAGTAACAAATGATACATAACATATTCTTATGCTATTTTCTACTGTGTACAAGTGTTTATATGTATATAGCAAAACCATGCCCTTTCCCTATTGAAAGATAGTATAAGAGACTATTGCATTGTGAAAAACTAATACAAATATCGAGTGACTCTATTACGGTATTATTGACTCGTAAAGACTAGTAGAGTCACTCGACATTTATACTAAAAAAATTAAATTTTCGAGATTATTTTTCTTTTTGTGCTGTGTTGGGGTAAATGAGAGTTAATGATAGGAAAAAAAGGGACTCACCTGCGAAAAGTTTGCAAAAAAATTTTGCAGCATAAAATAATCTCAGCATAGAGTTTAAATTCTCTGCAGATTTCTCTACAGAAATCGAACTTTTTTCATAAGGTCATTCATTTTTTACCTTAAAAATTCACTGGATGAACAAGATTCAGGTTGTTTTAATAGTACTTACGAAACTGATATTAATGAAACTCGTCAGTAAGCCATTTATAATGGGTTTAATTTAATTTATTTATTTTTTTTTTTTTCATTTTTCTCAGGACATCAGAAAAAGACCAAGCGACGACGAGACTCTCTTGTTATACAGCTGTATTTCCTCGTATTGCGTTTCCAAACTACGAAGATACTTGAAGTTAAACTAAGAAGCCGTTCTCTATACCAGCAGAACCTACGATGTAGACTGCATCGAGCTGTAATGGCAGATTCGGACGAAAGAACCAAACGCTCGCGCCATTATGGCCGATTGCTGCATCAAACGCTCAGCAAGATCTTCTATAGCGGCTCTCTCATTCGCAGTCAGATCAAGGAACGTATTCGTGCCACCGATCATAATTCCATTACTAAGCTGGTCGTGGAGCTGGAACCTGACCTCAGAACGACTTTGTTGGATAAATTTTTTGAAAATAACACTCTACTGTGGCTCGCGGTTACTCGCCATTACTACGACTCAGCCGAGCTGCTCGTGCGCTTCGGTGCCGACGTCAACGAGGTTTGCATACGTCGTGACTCTGGAATGATCGACCGTGAATACAGGATCCTTCATCTTTTGTTGAGTCAGCATCGCCACTATCCCGAGAACGAGCAACTCATTCGTCTGATAATCGACTATGGCGCCGACTTAAACGTTAAGACCTTTGGAGATGCGAGCGCCCTGCTCGTTGCGGTGGATGAGGGTTGGATCAACTTGGCCGAATTGTTTCTCGAGAAAGGAGCTGATGTGAATATCACTAATGATGAGGGCGTGACGCCACTGCACGCTGCGCTCGTGGTAAAAAATGCTGACAAAATGGTACCGCTGTTGATAAAATACGGAGCCGACATTTTTGCTAAAAATACAGGCGGCGCGAACGTTTTGCACTATCTAACAGAAGCAATTATTGATACGAAACAAATCTGTGACCTGGCCAAAACCTTTATCGAGAAGGGTGTCTCTCTCGACGACATTGAACATAAAGGCCAGCACCAGCCAATACACCAGGCAGCTGCTAGAGGAACATGTGAATTAGTAAGTACTAATAGTAGTACATTTCGATACAAGTGATGCGAATAAGCGTTATTGTAGTACAAGTGTGAGGCACAGGAGTAGCTTAGGTGTATACTTATCGCCTCACTATAAGAGGATATATATATATAAAATACGTAAAATCATCTTTTATATAAGTTACGCTGCACTGACTTGATTTAAAATTCAATTCAAACTCTATTTTTACGAAAAATTCAAATGTGCTATACACACGTTATAATTTCATATTTCGATGTGTTATTTATTTTCCAGGTAAACCTCTATTTGGACTACGGTGCAAACGTGAATGCGCAAGCGATAAATGGCAAATTTCCGTTATTAATTGCATGTAATCGTGAGAATCCGGCAATGCTGGAAACTTTGCTCCAACGCGGCGCTAACGTTAATATGAAAAACGAGGATGGTTACACCGCATTGCACCTCTGCTGCCAGATTTCAAATGAGCAGATGATGAGCATACTTTTGTCAGCCGGCGCAGATGTGCTCCTCGAAGAGAGCAGCGGCAAAACGCCTTTCGCTTCCCTTTATCCTCAAAACATCGAAAATCCAAGTATCAGGCTCATGCTTAAAGCGCTAGCTTTGAAAAAGGCTTGCCTGACACAGTCATCGATCAAATTGAAGGACGAACGTATCATAAAGGAGAATCTAATACTGTGGAATTATTATCAAGACTGCATCGCATATATCTCCAGGATGAAATTGACAAGATTCACACAGTCCTGCTCATTTTTGGAATTCCTTAGAAAAAGTCACTATCAAATTGCCACGCTCATGCGGGACTCTAACTTCGAGGCCAACTTCGGGCTGTACGATCTGAACGGATTTTCCATGTATGCTGAAGACGTACTCCGAGGTTTCAAGCGCGCGCAAAACCTCTATCATAAAATGATAGAACAAGAGGACCTAATCAATGAAGCTTTCGATCATATTTTTCCTCACATGGTTGTGAGACAAATAGCTGCTTACTTATTGAATGACTGTACACACTTAAATGTATAACAAATATATATTTTTAACGTTTAGAAATATTATTAAAAACTACATTTACATATATCTTTTATATACAGTTTTTATTTTACCCTCATGTTTCTATTAGGTACATTGAAAATAATTCGTGCAGGTGCATCTTTGATTCAAATATAGTATGTCTAGTTTCTTTTCAGAAATGAGTAGTAATAACTTAAAAAATCCGTACTTATTTTACAATGTAAATATATCAAATGAAAAATAAATGGGTGGCTTTTTCGAACTCGAAAGTTGGCCTCGCAGCATATCGTGTCTTATTTTGTTATTTATGATTTGATTGATTGAATTTACATAAACATTTAATCTGAAGAGTGCAGTAATCTGCAGGATCACACTGATGTTTTTACAGGAGTAATACTTGGTACATTATGAAACGTGCGACCCAAGAGACACTTTATTACACGACGCGTAGTTGGCACCCGAGCAAAGCAGCAATAAAATACCAGCTTAGAGTACAAGTATCGTACACTATATTTTCCGCGTCGATGATGCATCCTTTTGTAGGGCTGATGAAAAATGGTGATTTACTTTTATATTTTAATCGCGGGATGGTTTTTAGAAAAAATAGTGTTTTCGAAAAATTAATAGTACATAGTTTAACATTCAATTCTTATAATTGTAACTCATTAAGTGCACGTGCAGGGTAGGTGCATGGGTTGAGGCTTTTAAGTTTGGGGTTTATATGAGCATTTTTGTTTTTAGACGTCTCACCCAACCTGCCGTCACCTGTTACTTCAATGAAATAACTCCATACCTAATAGTACATTACGATACGTGTGACTTAAATGGTTCTTTTTTACACGGCGCAGTTAAAAAGCCAACCATTTAAGTCAAGAGTATCGTATAAAATTTTATAGCACGCTAACCTCAAAATGACAACTTTATTGTCGATTTTGAGGTTGTCGTGCTATAAAATATCGTATGAGACTGTTGTGGGAGGTGTTTTTCTACCTTGCTCGATTTTCGAAAAACCTCGAGCAAGGTAGAAAACCATCTCCCACAACAGTGTCATAATATACTATTATAGCACAGACTGCTAAAATCCGCAAGTCTCGCCTATTCGTGACTAAAGTAGTCCTTATTTGCACCGCGAGGTTAGCGCACGAGCGTAGCGAGTTGTTTTGTATGAAGTAATCACCCAAGGAAAAAATTATCTCGCAAGGGCAGTATCTAATCACTCGGGGGAAAATCTACCCGTTAACAGGTGAGATATGAATGTTTCTCAACACTTCAGAAAACGCGCTCAAAATGATCAAGGAGGATGCCCACGAGTATAGACGATTCGTGCCCTCTTCTGGTTATATGAAACCTGTGTGTCATCGTGTAGAGCACAAAAAACATCAATTAAAAAAATAATAATAAACCCACGTACCCCTGATATGGGGAAGCTGAAATCTGAAAAGTAATCAATTTATCATCCCTTTTATCACTTGAAAAATTCAAATTTTACATTAAAACGGATGAAAAGCATGCTTTGCACAATTTTTCTGGACATGTGCATTGAAGGACTCGAATGAAAGGTTATTTCATTAGCATCAATATTACACCCCCTTCAATTTAGGGCCACTCCCCTATTTTAATTTATATTGAATTAATCGATGAAAAATATTTCACCCCCCCCCCCCCACCCCCCCTTACAGTTTTAAATTCCGCAATTAATTGTTTTCGCTCTGTTATAAGGGAAATAAAAATTCTGTTTGGGGTGGCTTTTTTGGAGACCTTTCGATTAGCATAAAACTTAGAATAGAACATAATGGCGCAAAGATTGTCAAATAACCATCAAAAGACTCGGGGCTACTACTCTGATATGAGAGGTGAACCTAATGCCCCATAAGAACCAGTGCAAGCTTAACGGAAGGGTGTGATCCAACCAAGATCTTTACCGGAGAAGTTTTCTTAAGTGTTGATTCTTCAAGGACGGTTTTCGGAGAGCTTTCTTCCCCTTTTTTTCGAAATTCTCTAAGGAAAATGGTTAATTTGATATATCAAGAGAAGTATTTATTTCGAAGAATTTGACATTTATTACAATCTTGGATCTGTACTAACAGTGTTTGTTTCTGCCTGAATATTTCTCAGGGAAACATACGCATTACATATTTACCAAGAGTCTATTCGTGAAATCAGAATTACCTTATTCGACATAGTTATTTTTTGCCCTGTTGAAAATAATAACGTCATTTTATGACGTCGTTAAATGACGTTAAATGACGTCATTATATATATATATATATATATATATATATATATATATATATATATATATATATATATATATATATATATATATATATATAATATAATTATAAGCAGACGTAGCAGCAGTAGTAAAAATAATGACGTCATTATTTTCAACAGGTTGTTCTTCTAAATACTTATACTCTTAAATACTTCAAAATTGATAAAATGGTTGCCTATATAGGTGCTACCATCCGGATGGTAGTACGGAAAATGGGGGCTAATGTCCAAGAAATTAATAATTTTTAATTATTTTATTAAACAAAAAATATTTAAAAAACATTATTTCTTTGGCGTTAACCCCCATTTTCCGTACTACCATCCGGATGGTAGCACCTATATATAGGCAACCATTTTATCAATTTTAAAGTATTTAAGAGTATAAGTATTTAGAAGTACAACCTGTTGAAAATAATGACGTCATAAAAGGTTCCAATTTGTAGCGTCAAATGGCGTCATATAATGACGTTATTATTTTCAACAGGGTGTGATACGATTAATATATTTTTAAATTTGAATCAAGAAATCAAAATTGGAATATTGGTACATGGCACGTGCGGGACCTACTTTACCGTCTTGCAATTGCCATCTCTCCGGCGGAGAAAAAAGAAAGCCGAAGCGGCAGGGCAGGACTGTACACACTATACACAGTACACACTATATACAACATAACCTTATAACAAAACAATCTCGATTCTCTCGACGTAGGGGTTTACCCAATCAGCAGTTTAGCGTTTGACGCAATGAATCACAAATGACATCATTACGAATGAAACAACAATCTTCTTGCTTTTAATCGACGAATAGTATCACACTATGAAATGATTTAGCTAATTATACGTCGTTGTGTGAATATAAATTACGTTAAATAACAAAAATGTTTAAAACTATGTCGTCTAAAAGTTTCTGTTGTGTATTAGATGATGACAGGCTTTGACAGAAGAACAAAGAAGTATTGTGTGTCCATATGATATAAGTTTATCGTTTCACTTTAAATTTTTTGTTACTGCATTAAAAATTATTTACATCTAAATTAAAACAACAGTCTTCAAAATGATCGCATCAGAGATTGGTTCAACGAATAATGCTGAAACTATTCAAATAACTGGAGAAAAAGTGCCTCTTATCAGAAATAGGGGCGTTTTTCATAGACTAGGTAATTTGCTCCGGTTTAGAAAACCATCAAATGAAGATCGAGATGGATACGTTGAATTCAGTACTTTGGCTACTGACAGCAGTCGAACACTTGGAACATTTGCTGGTGTATTTAGTCCTGTAACTCTATCTATGTTTAGTGCCTTAATATTTATACGAATGGGTAAAATTTCTTATGTGTGATGCATTAGTTATAAATTAAATGAACTATCATGTTTATTAATTATTATCGTATATTTGTTTGCAGGATATATTGTTGGAAATGCAGGACTTTTAGTTACTTTAACACAGTTTATAATCGCTTATGGAATTTTAGTCTTTACTGTATCATCTGTCTGTGCTATTTCAACCAATGGAGCAGTTGAAGGAGGTGGTGCTTATTGTATCCTTGAATCAGTTCAAGCTTTCAATTATTCATAACTCTCTCATTACTTGATCCTTGTATTATACAACATTTTTTTCTTTAACTATGTGTAATTAGTTATGATAAGTAGAACATTAGGTCCAGAATTTGGTGGATCTATTGGGACTTTATTTTTTATGGCAAATGTAGTATCAAGTGCTCTTTGCATCTCTGGATGCGCAGAAGGTCTGATTGAAAATTTTGGGCCATCTGGTTATTTAGTGGGAGAACATGCACTGATCCCTGATGGAAGATGGTGGCGATTTTTATATTGTTCTGTTCTCAACACAGCAAACCTTCTTGTTTGTTTAATTGGAGCAGCTATGTTTGCCAAAACTAGTGTTGCTATTTTAGCTATTGTTTGTATTTGTCTTGGAAGTGTTTTCATAAGTTTTTTAGTAAAAGGAGAAATGGAGGTAGAGTATTCTTTTCAATCAATCTATTATTTTATTAATTGCACCAATGGCTTTAAAAATTTAATACAATGTATGAATAATAGGTAGCAATCCCAGATGCAAATTCTATTGTACAAAATTCAACTTACCATGTTAACGGAAGTTATACTGGTCTTTCTACAGCTACTTTGATTAGTAATTTATATTCAAATTATAGTATTGATTATACAAGCCATGGAATTGTTAGTGATTTTGCTAGTGTCTTTGGAGTATTGTTCAGTGGTGTTACCGGTATAATGGCGGGAGCAAATATGAGTGGTAAATTCATAGCAGATATTATTTGCTTCGTTTGAATTTCAATATATTACTAAATACTACTTTCATTTTTAGGAGAATTGAAAAATCCAGGACAAAACATTCCACGAGGAACTCTTTCAGCAGTCTTATTTACATTCATCTGTTATATTTTTCTATCCATTCTCACAGCTGCAACAACAAGTCGATTCCTTCTTCAAAACAATTTTATTTACATGATGCCCATTAATATTTGGCCACCTTTTGTCGCAGTTGGAATTTTAACAGCTACATTTAGTGCTGGTTTGAGTAATTTAATTGGATCTAGTAGAGTATTGGAAGCTCTTGCTAAAGATAATGTGTTTGGTAATTAATTAAGAAAAATATACAATAGCTCTAGAATAGTCACCATCAATTATATTATTTCTTGGTTTCAGGGTCTTTATTAAATTTTATTATAAAAGCTACATGGAGAGGAAATCCAATTGGAGCTGTTTTAACATCTTGGACTTTGGTTCAAATAATTTTACTTATTGGTTCACTGAATACAATTGCTCAAATAAATTCAGTTCTTTTTTTACTTAGTTATCTAGCTACTAATTTAGCATGCCTTGGATTGGAATTAGCTAGTGCGCCAAACTTTAGACCAACATTCAATTACTTCACATGGCACACAGCAACAATAGGTCTTGTTGGAACACTTGTCATGATGTTTGTTATAAACAGCATTTATGCATCAAGCAGTATTATATTATGCCTCATATTAGTGATCGTACTTCATTTATTTTCTCCAAGCAAAAATGCAGCATGGGGAAGTATATCACAGGCTTTGATTTTCCATCAAGTTCGAAAATATTTACTGATGTTAGATTCTCGAAAAGATCACGTTAAATTCTGGCGACCACAAATACTTTTAATGGTTGCCTCGCCAAGGTCAGCTTGTCCATTGATAGATTTTATTAATGATTTGAAGAAAGGAGGTCTATATGTTATTGGTCATGTAAAAGTCGGCGAATTTTCCGGTAAAGTTGATCCAACTATCGAGGAATATCCTCATTGGCTCAGTCTTGTAGATCATATGAAAGTGAAAGCTTTCATTGAACTGACAGTTACTAGAACAGTAAGAGAAGGCCTTCACCATTTGATCAGACTATCTGGAATGGGAGCCATGAAACCTAACACAATTGTTCTTGGTTTTTATGATGATGAAGCACCTAAAGACTTTTTCCAAAACTCTCAGTATGCAACAACAATGTTTGAAAATGTTACAACATATGCAAATGGAAAAGTTTTTCCACTCAGACAATCTAACACTGATAAAACCGTTGATGAACTACAATATGTTGAAATGTGCCAGGACGTTCTGAATATGAAAAAAAATTTATGTCTCTGTCGCAATTTCCATATTTTAGACAAGTCTCAATTGACCAAGTATGTCTCATTACTATTATTTTATAATTATTATTCTGTATCAATTTTATGCTTACTAAATTCAAATATTAATATTTTATAGGAACTCAAATTTCAAATATATTGACGTGTGGCCTGTAAACTTTTTCCAACCTTCAGATCAAGATCCTTTTGATACGACTTCTTTATTTATGTTACAATTAGCATGCATTATCAATATGGTACCCAACTGGAAAAACTTGCATCTTCGCGTTTTTCATTGCGAAGTAACAAAGAGCAGTAGTTCCAGCCTAAATATTTCAGAATCACGCAGTTCAATTAATGAATGTCCAAGAATTACAAATGAGCATAAATTAAGGAATTTATTGAATATGCTACGTATATCCGCATCTATAACGAAAATACCAGATTGGAGCGAACAAATTGGAGAGCTTAATGGTCGATCATTACTGGAGAGTAAAGCTGAAAGTTCATTTGAATCAGGTGTTGATACTGTAGAAAATACATTGAGCAATGTATCAAGAGCTTATATTTTAAAGTAAGAATTTATTAATTATTTCATTTTGTACAAATCAAATAACCAATTGAATTGCATCATGCTACTTATTCTTATTATTATTGTTGCAGCGTTAATAAGTTAATTAGACAGTACTGCACACAAACAGCCGCCGTATTTATATATTTACCAGCGCCACCTTTGTTCAACACATGGGACAAGGATAATTTACGGAGGCAATATCTTCAACTTTTAACCGAACTAACGGCAGACTTGCCCCCAACTTTGTTAGTTCACGGCGTTAGCGCTGTTACGTCAACAACTCTTTAACATTTAAAGAAACAGAAAAATTAATAAAAATTTTTGTTGCTATTAATAGACGGATAATAAGAGTTCATAGAATAATAGAAGATTTTTATTGATATATTTTTTAAAATGCTTATAATTTTCGCTAAAGTTCATAAAAAGAATTATATTTCATTCACTTATTTTTTTTCAAAAGTGATTTTAAATAATTCAATGATTTGATCTAGATTATCGGTGGTATTAAAAAAAAAAAAAAAGAAAAAAACAGAATCAGAGAAACTAAGTATTCTTACTTGCAGTGAAAGAATTTTATTATATGTTCTTCTTAGAAAATCTGTCAAAGACTGCCACATTAGTGAAGAGAATTTGATAAATTTTATATGGTAAAATATTTACAAAAAAGGAAAAACTTGCTGCCCTCTAATTGACTAAAAGAAAACTTTGAGAAATAAAAGTTCATGGTACTTCCGTTAACTGCTCAAAATAAAATGTTTAATGTTCATTATATTCAAGAAATTATACCGTTGTTAAAAAAAGGGCGAGCTGTTTTTTCTCTTTATCATAAGTATTATTTTCTGAGGATATTGTTGATTTTGTGATTATTAAGATGTATAATATTATAACCAGTGATTAAATACTTCTTCAGTTGGTTTAAGTAAATGAATTGGAAAATGGTGCAACTTATTTGAATATGCTTCTTTTCTAGTATACAAAAGAGAATTAAATGTTTAGTAATGTCTATATATCTACTCACTTACAAAAACAATTAAATGGAAAAGCTAAAGTGAATTCAAACAATTTAGGATTTAATAATGTATGCATATACATATACTTATATAAGATAAATTTATCATATATTTATAAAAAATGGACTAGTTTTACATTTATAAATTTGCAATCTTATACAGAATGATCATTGTAACTGTAATTAAAGTAGGTAATAAATCAAATACTAAATTTTGTAAAAAAAAACAATAGATAATTTAAAAAATGTTGTAAAGTTGCCACTACAAATTAGTCCTGTTTTTCATAATTTTTTAAATGTAAAAAGATAACGATTTTTAATAAACTTTTTAATGCAATAACATATTGTATAAATTATTTTCATTTAATATGAAAATATCTAAAAGTTTACGGCCCTTTAGCTTAATTTATTTAATCAGAAAAGAATTCAAAATGTCCGCGTTTCTAAAACTACACACATGCGCACTGCAATATAATATAGGATAGATAATATTCTATAGGTACTTATATTTATTTTATTTTTATGTACTTGTGTATTTAAAATATGTGACATCAAAGGTTCATAACAATAAAATCAAAAACATCAAAGTGGAGAAAGCATACCCGTATATCGGTTGATACTGCATTCGTACATACATACAATATACTGTACTTGTGTAGGTATATTAGTGAGTGGTCAGTGAACAGCCATACCTATATGGAACTTCAAATCAGCTGATCGCTATAAACTTCATAACACGATACATGTATGTATGTATATGTATACATTGCTAAAAGATGGGCTGATGCAGGACAGTGCACAATGACAATGTTTTGAATATTAAAATAAAGTGAAAATATGTTGATACTTTTGCTAGAATAGTTCATGCAATTTTACTCATTATGGAGAAAATTATTAAAAAAGTATTACACACAGGAAATAAAGTTGTTACATATGTACCTGGAACAAAAGTATGTCAACAGTACTATTTATTGGTAAGTAACATGTTTATTCTAGTTTAGTTTTATTAATGTAAACAATTTCGTTTTTAGGTAGTTTTTCATTTTAGAACTACAAAATGTGATTCTTCAAAGACTGTTATTGATGATAGCAGAAGTATGGGTAAACCAATGGAATTGGTTTTGGGGAAACAATTTAAACTTGAGGTTTGGGAAGTTATAGTTCAAAAAATGGCCATAAATGAAGTTGCTGTCTTTACAGTTGACAAAAGCGTAAGAATAATCAATTTTTTGTCAAAATATAATTTGAATTAAACATTGATGCTCAATAATAATGTTTCAGCTTGTCAACCCATATCCATTTGTATCCAAAACCCTGCGTGAAGCTGGTAAACCGTCAGGTGAAAAACGTAACCATCACTGCTGTGGGGTAATATTGCAAAATGAAGGAATTGGATATGATGATTTAAATGATCTCATTAAAAATCCTCAAAACTTAGAATTCACTATTGGTATAGTTTCTATGATCACGTTTTTGTTAGATTGTGCTTGTCGACATCATTAAATTAAAAAAACGTGTTGATGCTTACAGAGTTATTACAGGCTGTGCTTCCACATGAATATGAAAAAGAATCTTGGCAAATGACTGAAGATGAAAAACTTGAAAATATTCCAGTTTTAAGAGAGAAAGGAAACACTCAATTTAGGGAAAAAGATTATGAGGCTGCAGCAAATACTTATGCACAAGCGATTGGAATAGTTGAACAACTCATGCTTGCGTATGTGAAGTTTTTGATAACATTAGAATTAATCTAAATACGTTGTATATTACAAGATGCTAAATAATAATAATATTTTAATTGACAGGGAAAAACCAAATGACTCAGAATGGTTAAATTTGAATTCCATGAAACTTCCTTTGCTTCTGAACTATGCACAATGTAAATTGTTAAACAAAGAATATTATGCTGTTATTGAACATTGTACTACTGTGCTTAAAAGTGATCCTGGTATGAGAATATAATCTTCTCATTTACAATAATAATTTACTATATCTTGGATAATTTAATAATCACTTTTCTAGATAATGTAAAAGCTCTGTATAGAAGAGGAAAAGCACACATTGGTGCATGGAATGAAAATGAGGCAATTGCTGATTTAACTAGAGCAGCTGAGCTAGACAAGTCCCTGCAATCTGCTGTCAACAAAGAATTACAGTCTTTTGATTTAGCTGTCAAAGAGAGAAATAAAGTTCAATCTAAAAAACTTGCAAACATGTTTGCAAATTAAATTTTTACATAAAATTAAAAATTCAATGTTTCTTCTATCATTTTTTTAAAACACATGGTAATCTATACTTTGGCGCATAGTCATGCACTCAACTTCGTCAATTTTTAACGTATTTGTTTTTATATTAATATCTTCTTCAAGTTGAATTTGCATTTTTAGTAAAAAGCGCAATGATGCTTGAGCCTAAAAAACAAAGATATATTCATTGGACTACATGGTATGTGTATATATGTACGTATAAAATGTATCTCTAGAAAGATTTTAAAATATTAATTTTTATGTTGTAATATATTAAATATTAAAAATAATCCAACAGAAAGAATATGTTTATTTTATGCAAAATGCAGAGATAAGTTTTAATAACTTACTTCGAATAATGTTTGTTGCAGCCTAGTTACAACTTCTCGAAGAACAAATATTTCTTTACTAAGACTTTTTTCAACATGATCACAAGTGAGTTCCAAACCTGGTCTTTGACAACGATTACCCAATCTAGTGTGCGCTAATGCTATAAATCCTTCTTTTTCTGCGATTATTTTTTCCAGTCTTGTAATGTTTCTAGTCATTTCATTTGCTTGACGCATAATCTAAAATATTTCTATTATTTATAGATCAGAATATACTACATGTTTGTAAGTAAATTTTACCTCAGAATGCTGAAGCTCCAATTTTTCTTTCGCCTCTTTAGTTTCTTTGATTCGTTGTGTAAAAGCTTCATTGGTTAAATTTTTTTGATTCATTAGATCATTTATAATCTGCTTCAGAACAATATCAGTATGAGAACGTATTTTTTTGGCAGTTTGTATTTCCTTAGTTGATTCATCAATATTTTTTTTAGTTTTCATTTCCCATTCTTCTAAGGTTATACTCCTGAATAAGTATGCATCATAAAACTATTGCTATTATAAAAAAATAAATATAATTTTTTATTAAATACATACGAAGCATCTAAAGTTGACTTTCCATGATGAATACTAAGATTTAAGTTAGTTTCTTTTAAAGTAGAATTATGTCTATCAATACGCAAACTATTTTCCTTATCTTCTAAATCATGATCAATGTGATATAATGTAGATTTCAGACGTCGGATTTGTTCTATTGTTTGTTCTAAAGTTTTTGTCATTAACTGATCAGCGCATTTTATTCCTTTACATTCTTGGCGCAATTGTTTCTCAACATTGTCGTTTACCAAGTCTATTCCTAATCTACGCTCTCTGAAAATGTTTACCATTAAAAGATATAACTATAAACTGCATCAAGTAGTAGATTTAATAACTTGCAATCATATACCTTGCTGACAAACACTTTTCACAAATATCCAAAGCATTTTGTCTCAATGAGGATAAAGAGTCTAACAAACGATTTTTGTAGCTGATAAGTGCATCTATTTCTAAAGGTAGTTCATTTCTATTGCGAATTAATTCTTGTTTGCAAAATTCGATTTCATTAATTCTTTCATTGAGACAATGATTAGTTTGATCTCTGTTAGAAATAACTTTTTCAGTTGTAAACTTACATACTTGATTAGATTTAGCTATTATTTGACGGGCAAGTTCTTGATGTATCTGAGAGCAATGATTTCTGTGAAAAAAATATTATATCTATAATTATTGAATATTAATTTTTTAATTAAAAAGTATAAATATTACCTCAAATGATTGTTATAATACCAATCCTTTATTGTAAATTTTGGATTTTGCCGCGAAGTATTATGTTGTTCAATTGGTTGATTAATTTTTAATGAATTTACCATTTTCGATTACTAAGAAAGTATTAAATAATTAAATAGAATTTAAGTGATATATGAAGAAAGATTTCCACCCTATATAGATAAATATACATACAAACATGCTGCTAATAGATACGCGTTTCTACGGAAACCGTCGTATATAGCTATTATATGCATTAATAAAACAGGCAACTGCTACCATAATAAATACTTATATATGTATGTTCGTTTGAGTCGAAAGGAAAAGGAAATGCATCGCATGTATAAGTATATACTGCATAAAGTTTTCAAGATACAAGAAAATATATGAAAAGAATATATCACAATTTATGACCACTGCTGCTACTTAAATACTTCAAAATTTGACGCTCGTAGATAGTTTTAAATATATGATTTCAATCACGTGGTCGAATAAAACAAATATGGCATCTCCAATGATAACGCGCGAAACTTGAGTCTTCCTGCTTTCCCAGAACTCATATCTATACAGGATTTGACCGGTGCACTGTGCACACACATAGGTCATGGACATGGCACTCGCGCGCATTTACTTATTTTGGTTACAACACTGACATGAGCACCTCAAACATCAGTTAACCGCGGCGGTGTAGGTTTCGTGTTTATCAGTTATACATTTTCTTTTCTTCCCGGCCATTGATGCTTCCATTTTTACGAAAGAAACTACACTCTAAAATCAGCAAAATGAATCAAGAGACATTACATGTGGAAATCTGTCAACAAATAAACAGGTAGGTACAATATTGCATCCTTATTATTACTCATGTATCATTGATGTATTGGTTGTAATATCAGCTACGAAAGTATGTCCTTTGTTCTTAGACTTATAAGATCAAATATCACGTGGTATACACACACATACTAATAGTTTTGCCAATAGTTTACTTTTGTTTCTATAGAGTTACTGTAATTAATTTTTGCATTCTTAATGTTGGTTTGTCAAAAATATTTTTGTTTATTACAGCATTGTATCAAATGATACAATTCAGGAGTTAGCAGTAGCTGAACTAAACATCAGAGATGCAATTGATTTACACAGATCCTTGCTATCAAAACATTTTTATTATCAGAGCTCAAAAGATCACATTCTGTCAATTTTTTGTTCCTTTGGAGATGAAAATGTAACTTATTTATTTTGAGTATTTATTAATTGTTACAGTTGTTTTAGCTTACATATATTCTTACTCATCACTATAATTCCATTATAGAAAACAAAATTAAAAAGAACTCAGCAATTTCAAACTCATTTCTATATTTATCGATTAAACCAAGAAGAAGCAGCAACCGAAACTATGGATAAAGATGGAGAAGAAATTTCCGCTTGTTCACACTGGGTATTACCTTCAATCGAATTCGCTGATCTGTGGGAAAATCTGTTTTACAATCCAAAAGTCAAAGAAAACGTAAATACAATTTTAGTTAAAATTATTTATTTGAATTAACATCTATATTAATTTTATGTTGTATACTTATAATTTTGCAGTTACTTAATTTTGTTGAAACTGCTATGATTTATGCTGAACGAAAAGTCAATCCACATGTGATTAGTTGGAACAAAGTAGTTCTTCTACATGGACCACCTGGAACAGGAAAAACAAGTTTGTGTAAAGCATTGGCACAAAAATTAACAATACGTCTTGGAAATAGATTCACTCGTGGAGAATTTGTTGAAATAAACAGTCACAGTTTGTTTTCAAAATGGTTTTCAGAGGTATGTTCAGTGTTTGGTGGGTTCATTTTTGAAAAAGAATAAAAGTATTTAATTATAATGTTACTTAACTTTCAGAGTGGTAAATTAGTTATGAGTCTCTTCAATTCAATTAAAACTCTTTTAGAAGATCAAAATGCTCTTGTATGTATATTAATTGATGAAATTGAATCATTAGCACATGCTCGCAAGGCTTGCTCAAATGGTACGGAACCAAGTGATTCCATAAGAGTAGTGAACGCACTTTTAACACAACTTGACAGTATTAAACGTTATCCAAACGTTTTAATCCTAACAACTAGTAATTTAACTGAGGCAATTGATTTAGCATTTGTTGATCGTGCTGACATAAAACAGTATATTGGTCCACCTAACGAACAAGCTATCTATAAAATTTATAGCGATTGTATTAAGGAACTAATGAGGGTAGATATGATTATTACTAACTTATGTTGTTTACATTGTTAACTAAGTAAAAGTCACAGATATGTTTCTTTATTATTTTAGACTAAGTTTATTGAGAAAGAGATGATTCCAGATTATCATTATTTAAAAATGCATGGCTTTGAAGAAAATCAACAAACAAAGTACGGTATAAGGGTGCTGCAGCTATGTAAACAAAGCGAAGGAATGAGTGGAAGAACTTTGAGAAAAATACCTTTCTTGGCTCATGCACTTTCTATGTCAATGAATCAAAGCAAACTAAAAAACTTCCTTGCTGCTATGATGCATGCTATTGAAAAGCAAAAAACGGACTGTTTGGAAGTACAGAACAATACAGGAGATAAAGATCTCTCAGAAACTTAATGAACAAATACATATAAAGTTTATGACTTGTTTTATATCTAAGTGTGATATAAATATTTTTTCACTGTAAACATAGAATAACAGTTTTTTTTAAGAATTTCTTGATATTGTATATATGCGTATTGCTTAAACGTGTAGACAATTAGTATTTTATGTTAAAACGCAGATTGTACAATATCGTTGCATCCTAAGAGTACAACTCTAGTTAAAGATTTTATACCTCTGTATGAATATTTTGTATTAAACATAAAAATTTATCCAACAGATTTTATTCCATTCACAAACCTTGAATTTTAGTGTCTCCTAAAATATACGACAGTAGCGCTTTTCGCGGAAAATTTAAAAAAAAATACATCTAATTTCTACTCCCTTTCCCCGTCTAGATGAAGGTATATACTTCATGTATATTGGCAATATGAGTACATATATATATATATATATATATATATATATATATATATATATACGTGAGAGAGAGAGAGAGAGAGAGATAGAGATATAGAGTAGTGCACAAGCGCGCGCACGGCGCAAGCTATAGAGGAGAGGCGACGATGCGCCGCCGCCGCGTACGCAAACTGTCCCCCCACACCACACACTATACTTACTGAAGCAGCTTGTCTGTAGCAGGCCTACAATGGCGTCTTCCGTTCCAGAGAGGGAATTCCACGGCCTCTGCTAGCTTCAAAAATGCGAGGATCACTGTGCTGCTCTGTACTCGACTTGGTAGGTTGATCCACGGACCTGCTCCTCGACTTCATTCGATGCTCTTCTCGCGAACATGATGTAATTTGGCGCAGGCTGCGTCTATGCTAAGCAAGGTCACGGGCGCACTGCGTCAAATACTCCTTTTTTTCGACAAGGTATACTTATAATAGTGGCCCGCTCTCTTTCTCGACTTTTCCTCTCCCGCCCACGATCGATACAAAACGCTGGCCGACGTTTCTCAATACTGGGCTCTCTTTCTCTTTGGCAGGACCTGGATTAGAAAAAAAAAAACCCAAAGATGTCTAAGAGGACGGCTGACAGCGGAGGAGACTCGGCCTCCCAGCCTCCCATCAAAAAGGTTCAGTTCGAGCCAACACTCATTGGACCCATATCCACTCTCGAGGAGATGGATATGAAAGTCTTGCAGTTCCAGAACAAGAAATTGGCTCAGGTATAATAGAACTTTTCTACTTTGATATCTTACATACAAGCATGGGCATTAATCAGAGTTCAGAGTCTTGAGTTGAGAGTTTCATGTGTTGACTTGATTTTTTTCATGAAGCATATCAGAGCCTTTCTACTGCTGATATTTGTTTTTAAAATCCAATACTTAATTGCGATAAAATGTGCTTTCAAATTTTATGTTGCTAATCTTTTTCGTAAAGAAACAGCATCACCACCTGATTATTGGAGCCTTAGCCAGGGGTGAAATTTCAATGATAATTACTTAATATTCTAACATAGCATTAACAACATTGTTAAGGTTATCTTTTTTTTTACAATTACCAAAGCATACAATATTAATGAAATTCTTTATCTTCTTTTATAAAAGAGGCTGGAACAGAGGCACAGAGTAGAAATAGAATTAAGACAAAGAATAGAACAGTTAGAGAAACGACAGACTCAAGATGACGCAGTACTAAACGTGGTTAATCGATATTGGAATCAACTCAATGAAGATATTCGCGTATTACTTCAAAGATTTGATGCAGAAACAGCAGATGAATCAGAAAATAAGAGTATGACTTATTTTCAATCTTTTGGGCAAAAATAATCTGAAAAGTTGAAAATTTTTTCTTTTAATTTAATAAAAAATTATGTCTTCTGCAGATGAAAGTGAAGCAACTACCTCTTTTCTTATGCAATTGTCTTCCTGGGACAAAGAGGAATTGGATGATAAGCTTGCCAACCGTGTTCAAGTATCTAAACGTGCTGTATCAAAGGTTGTACAGGCATTTGATAGGCTTTCTCAAAGAAATGAAAAAATAACACTTGCTCTTAAAGGAGAATTTGATGGTGGTAATAAATTGTCACTTTTCTGTTACTTGCTTGCATACTTAGAAAATTTTCAATTTTTTCTAAATAATATTTACAGAAGAAGCACCAAATATTGATGAAGTTGTGAGGAAAGCTAATTGTGATCTTCAAATGGAAAATAGAAACTTGCAAGCAATAAATATTCAACTACATGAAAAATACCATACGATTTCACTGAAAATGTCGGAGTTGCAAGACACTATCACTGGTAAAGATACTCTTGCGGCTGAACTACGAAATCAAGTAGATGATTTACAGTATGAGCTTAATAAAGTTCGAGCTAGAAATGATAAATTAGAACATCATCTTGGTGAAGCCATTGAAAAACTAAAAGCTTTTCAACAGATTCATGGTACAGATGATAAAGGCTCCAACAAACCAAGTACTTTGGTTGCAACTGGTGTATCACAAACAAAGGTACACATCACTGTCATTAAAATCTAATTATAATATAAAATTCAATAAATACTAATTTGTTTTCTAAAATATAGCTTGAAGATTTACAAAGAGAAATTGAAGAGACTCGTGAACTAGCTAATAACAGATTACAAGAATTGGACAAATTGCATCAACAACATCGTGATGCATTAAAAGAAGTAGAAAAGTTAAAAATGGATGTGAGTAAAGTTTGATTATTTATGTTACTCTATACATTCTTTACATACGTGTACGTATTTCTTTTTCAATTAAATCCATTTATTGTTACAGATTCGTCAATTGCCAGAATCAGTTATTGTGGAAACAACAGAGTATAAATGTTTACAATCTCAATTCTCAGTTTTGTATAACGAATCTATGCAATTAAAAACTCAACTAGACGAAGCTCGGCAACAACTTCAATCTAGTAAAAATGCTCATTTACGTCACATAGAAATGATGGAGGTAAATAGTATATTTCGATACAAGTGCGCAAAAGTTGATTCTAGATGAGTGGGAGGTTGGCTCGGGTGACAATCTCACGAGAGTAGAATCAACTTTACGCACGTGTATCGAACGTCATTTTTTGATACAGGGCCGGAAAATGTGCTTGAACGCAACGCGGAGCGTGCATAAAAGTGCATTTTACGCACACTGTATTGAAAAAGCCTTTTATAGCACAGTGTGGCTAAAATCCGCTGTTAAGTCACGCCTATCTCGCTACGCTCGGGTGCTAACTGCGCCGTGTAAAAAAGAACCATTTAAGTCACACGTATCGTAATGTACTAATTAATGAAATTTGATTATTTCCAATGATTGTTTATTTTAATTTGATTACTTTAAACTCAGAGTGAAGAATTAATGGCTCAGAAGAAATTAAGAGGAGAGTGCATACAACTAGAAGATGTGTTAGCTCAGCTACGAAAAGAATATGAAATGTTACGCATTGAATTTGAACAAAACCTGGCAGCAAATGAACAAACTGGACCTATCAATAGGGAAATGAGACACCTCATAACATCATTACAGAATCACAATCAACAATTAAAAGGCGAGGTTCATCGTTATAAGCGTAAATACAAAGAAGTTTCTGTGGAAGTTCCAAGGGTAAGCTTAATACAAAAAACTGAAAAATAAAAATTTTATTTCTTTCATCCTATATAATTATTATCTTTGTTACTTGTGTATAGTTAAAGAAAGAAGTTGAAGAGTTGACGACAAAACTTGGCCAACAAATAACACAAGAAAATAAAGAAGGTAACAATTCAGATGGCAGTGGCAAAGAAGAAGATGCTTCTAATTCTCTACCGGGATCGGGACAGGTTTGTAAAATAATTTTATCATGAAAATATACTGAAACCTTCTATAGCTTTACATTTCTTTCAACATTTTATTTATTTATATTATTGAAATTGTTATCAGATAAAAGAAGAAGGTGGTATGACAATTAAAAGGGAAGGACTCGATGAAGAGGCAGAAACTGAATTAGGAGAGGGAGACAAAGGAACTCCCGATTCGCATGCTCTGGCATCTCCCACGCTTAAGAAAGAAAAAGATATTAAGAGAGAAAAAGACATAAAAAAAGAAACGGTTAAAACAGAACATCGTGATCAAACGCATCGCGCGAAAGATGCTAAAGTTGCAGAATCGGAATTAGTAAGAGACCTAAAAGCACAACTAAAGTACGTTTCACAAAACAATTCTTTAAATTTTGTTTTATTGTATACAGTTCTTGTTTTACTGATTACTTTTTCTTTACCAAAACAGGAAGGCTGTGAACGAAATGAAAGAAATGAAACTACTTTTGGACATGTACAAAGGACTTGGAAAAGAACAACGTGATAAAGCCCAACTGATGGCTGCCGAACGAAAAACAAGAGCTGAATTGGAAGAACTGCGGCAACAAATTAAAAAAATACAGGTACTTAGTTTTCGAAACAAAATCATGTTTTTATAAGTTTTTAAAATGATTTATCAATGATTCTGTTTTGTATTATTTACAGGAAAGTAAGCGAGAGGAGAGGAAAAAACTAGCAGACGAAGACGCCCAGAACAAAATCAAGAAACTCGAGGAGCAGGCATATTCGCTTCAAAGACAGGTCGCTACCCAAAAACAGGTAGTTTTTGTATTCTATCACTGACCGCCTCGCGCTTTTGGTGCATGCATTGCCTCTAATCTGCAATCTAACAAATTCTTATGAGTTTCAATAGAATAACTTTTGATTAAATAAAAATAAACTTATTAAATGTGTGGATGTAACAACACATTGGTATTGTAAATATTGTTTAAGTATTAATATACTAATGCTCGTCTTAAGAACGTTGATATTTTAAAAATTATGTTTTGATGCAGTAATAGATAATGGGTGTACGCAGTCGATATTTGTTTTTACTCATGCTTGAACGGTAATGTAACGTTAAATAGAACTGTGCATGGTTGCAGGAGGAAGAAGCTCTATTAAACGAGATGGAGGTGACGGGGCAGGCTTTTGAAGATATGCAAGAACAAAATTCTAGGTTGATTCAACAACTTCGCGAGAAGGATGATGCTAATTTTAAATTAATGACTGAAAGAATTAAAAGCAACCAACTGCATAAACTCGCAAGAGAAGAAAAGGATGTTCTTAAGGAACAAGTTTCAACTTTAACAACCCAAGTTGAGGCTGCGAACGTGGTGGTTAGGAAACTAGAAGAAAAAGAACGTTTACTTCAAAATTCGTTGGCTACTGTGGAAAAAGAACTAGCATTACGACAACAAGCAATGGAGATGCATAAGCGAAAAGCTATTGAAAGTGCACAATCTGCTGCAGATCTCAAATTACATCTCGGTAAGTTTTCATTTATAATAATACTGTAACTATGTCTGTTCCATTTGCGATAGTATACAGTATTACAAATTTTATTGTAAATTTTAGAAAAATATCACTCACAAATGAAAGAAGCCCAGCAAGTTGTGGCTGAGAAAACAAGTTCTTTAGAGGCAGAAGCATACAAAACAAAAAGACTTCAAGTTAGTATTTTTCTTTTTCTTTGATTATTTTGATACTGTAAAAATTGATTATAATGAACTAATTTAATATATTTTTTTAGGAGGAAATAGCTCAACTAAGACGCAAGGTGGAGAGAATGAAGAAGATAGAATTGGCTGAGACTGTTGATGAAGTCATGGCTGAAGAGCTCAGAGAATATAAAGAAACGTTAACGTGTCCATCTTGTAAAGTTAAGCGGAAAGATGCTGTGCTTACCAAGTGCTTCCACGTTTTCTGTTGGGACTGTTTGCGTACTCGATATGAAACTCGACAGAGAAAGTGCCCAAAATGCAACTGCGCATTCGGAGCCAACGATTATCATCGGCTTTATTTATCTACCTGAAGGAAGAAGCGTTAATTTATTTGAACCTTTTGCCTGCGAAAGCAGTAGTGTCGCATTTAGCAAAAGATGCTTCAAAACGCATTTCATTTTTATACTTTTGTTACGAAGATGTACACTTTTTTCTTGATGGTGAGTTGTGACGTTGTACATAAGCTATAAGCATTAATGACTTATACGTCAAGAGCGTGCGCCGTGTGTATAAAAACGATGTATGGTAATTTGTATTACAAATTAAAGTTTGTAGTAACGAACTTTGATCAAGACTAAGTATCACAATTAAGTAAATGTCATACATATTATATACACTTTTTGCTAATTTAATAGCTGATTGGAGAAAAGTGAATCGTCAAGCATGCATAAGAATATAATAATTCTTAACTGTATAAAGTGTAGTTAGGTTTTTCAATTTACTTTTTGCTATTTTTTATGAAGTACAAACGCTTGCATATTGTCGCGGAATGGCGTTTATTACTATTTTAACTTGTCTGGTGAAAAAAAAACTTTCTATTGTCGTTAATTTTTAAGTAAATTATTTCTTTTGCTAAAATAAAATATTATTTAAAAACTACAGTAGTAAAAAAGTAATGCCAATTATCATAATTTTTCCAAACCATGTAAATAGGTGTATACCATAAATGAATTCATTAATGGCTTTCAACTTAAACTGTACAACAGTTTTTTAACTACACGAAAAAATGTGTATATCAATTCGAGTCAAAAATAAGGTGTGAAATGATATTGCTGTGATCAAGCATAATATACTTACCTGCAAAAAATTGATAAATTCAACATTTCATCTGAATTTTTCTTTATGCATAGTTGTTTGTAAATTGTTAGTTTTATAATTTTTCAGTGAAAGGTCATAAATGAAAAGTGTCATATCGGCATAGAGATATTTATGAATTAACTCAAATAAAAATCTTAATTTGTTAAGCGATTCATGTACCAGTATATAATACATTTTTCAACATAAAAAATTCATATGTATAATACATACTTTTACAATTAATTTTACTCCATTTTCATATCACTTGATTCTTTCAAAGACATTGTAATTAGCAATGGTTCATATGTCCATTTTGGAAAGACTCTTTTGTATAAGTTCATCAAAATTGTATCTTGAGATTTTAATTGACCGTCAAAGATACACTTCATATGTCCATGCGTTCCTATATATAAAAAAAATATATGTATAAATTAATTAAATATTGGATTCGTTTTCTTCTAATTTGTAGACTAAAATATTTACCCAGTGGCTCTTTAATATGTCCTTTGCGTCCATATTTTGTACGTAGTTTTACAGGTTTGAACCAAAGTATGTCTTCTCGATTAAAGAACATAAATCTTATTACAGCTGATCGCTTGTGTACTTTGAATGGATGACCACTTAAAACAACTCGTTTTATCACAAGTCTATCTGGATTAACTGATAATAAATTACCAGTTGCAACTAATTCCTATAAGGAACAAGAGATAAAAATTATAAAACGTGCGTATCAAATATCTGTATCAGAAAAGGAAATGCAACAAACTTACCAAGCTTCCATCTTTTTTCTCTAAATAACATAAAACTGGACAAGGTGGAAATGTGATTGGTGCAAAAACTGTGCCAACCATTGTAGAATTAGGTTGAAAATACCTTTGATACTGTGAAGATGAAAAATATGATTTTAAATTTTATACATGCATAACTAAATGTAACTGCATGTTTTATTTTCATACCTTATGTTTGTTTCCATTTGTGTGGTCGCTAAATATTGGACTAGCTGTAAACCTTCTAAAACCGCATTGAAAAATTAGACGTTCTTTCGACTTAATTGGCATGTCACTATTTCCTGTACGTTTCAATAAGAAATTCAAAACCGACATTTTATGTTCATTTTCTAAAATCCCAAATACTATTAATGGCTGATTGTGCGAGGTTCGATATGCATCAAACAACTCTTTGCTAACCCCTTTAATATATATAGTAACGTACGATCCGGGCTAAAATAATTTAAAGCTACTATTAATATTCACAAATTATTCAAATAGATTATAATATTTGTAAAATGTTGTACGACATACCTGTACGTCAGTTAAATCTTCTCGCTGTCTAAAGATACGCCTACGTGTACGATCGAAATTTTCGAATTGAAATATTTTACCATAGTCGAATGGTAAATTTTCTTTTTTGTCCCACACTGTAGTTCGGAATGACTCCAAACCTCGATATTTTTGGAACCTATCTCTAGCGTTTATATCTTGTGGTGTATCAACTTCGTCAGGAAATTGTGAGTCCAGTTTAGCCTCTGTAAATTAGACAATTGAAACATTGCAATTATTATAAAAATTTTATAAGTAATAAAATTAATAAGTTCTTAGAATGATGTTTGCAATAATAATTATCGAACACTGCCGTCGATTTTCATAGTTTACCTTTGAACTTTACCATTGCTTGCCTTTCCTCATATAGATCCATTTTTTCGTCATATTTTTGTTCATCAGGAGCTTCTGAAATTGTTATTGTTTCATATTCTTCTTTGTCATCAATACCTAATTCACTTTCTTCATCAGATTTAGCTTCCATTCCATCCATTGCCATGTCTTCATCACCCTCTTCAACATCTTCATCATCTTCCTCGTCAATACCTTCTACATAGAGTACCATTTGTTAATTCTTAATTTAAAATATATTATATAATACAAAACTTATCGTAAATTAAACATTAATGACAAACCTCCATCTTCATCGGGAATCCATGCTGCTTGATACTCTGATGTACCTTTTGGCACACGCTTAATGATCTTCTGTTTTTGCCTCATTTCTGCCGTAGCTATTTCTTCATCAGTTGGCCAAGTTTGTTCTGCATCCATTGGATCTGGGATATTTTCAGATTCCAAAGATTCCTACCAGTGTATTGAAACCATTAAAAATTATGATAGAAATTAAAATTGTTGTTTAAATTAATTTTTAAATTTTTTTACCTGTTCTTCTGGATTTGCAACTGCAAGAACTTTTGTTTCTCCATCCATTTGAACATCTGTGCCAGGAAGTACTTTTTCAGGTCCCAGAGGAAAAGGATCTTTTGTTTCTTCAATGCGAGACATTTGATAATCTCCAAAGCCTGGTATATGTACCAAACCATTTACTGATAAAGGCAAACCTTGCAAATATCCGGAGACTTCTAATGTTCCAAAATTATTCGCCAATGTCTTAAAATAAATGTTTGTTTTTTTGAATGTGAACTGCATGGATAAATAAGAATTGCAAAAAAGTTCTTACGTCATTTTCATCAAGGTTAAACTTAACATTTTCCGCCATTAGATATGATCTTTTATTCCTGTAAATTACATTTCTTTGCTTCTGAGATCCAGCTCTTCGCAGTATATTTAGTCCATCTGCAGGTTTATCAATGGTCATTACCTTTTCTTCTGGGATCCATTTAAATAATTTCTTTTGTACATGTTGTTTATACTCTTGACGTTTCTAGGAATATATATCGCAATTTATATTAATATGTTACATTAAAAATTCAGTAAATGTATGGTAGCATCATACCTTAGGAGGTAAACATTCTACATTTGCAGCAGCAATAATTGGTGTTGCCAAACCTTGAGAAATAACTGATTGAATGATTTCTTCTCCCCATAAATCGAGTACATCATTTCTTTGACTTTTGTCTGATTCATTCACAGCAGACGTCACAAATAAAACTGTGTTGACAACTTTTGTTAAATCTAATGTTCCAAAAATATTACCAGTAGGAGGCACAATAATAGAAAAACGTTGTTTGAACCTTGGTATACTGTTCAATTAAAAACAATCAGATAAGAAAAAATGTATTTTTACGCTATATAGGACTAATGTACTATGATAAATTACCTAATGTGAGTAGCACAAGAGCTGTTGGAAATTATGGCTTCTTCATCAGCACTTGTTAACAAATTTACAATGCTATCTATATTTACATCCTCTTGTAGAGCAATTACAGCAATAGAAATTGGTGGACTTTGTGCACCACCAAGACTCCTTTTCTTCTTCAACACTTCTTCTCGTTTATTCGAACGAATTTGTTGTAGTTGGTGCCGACGTGCTTCTTTGCCAAGTTCTTTCTTTACATGTTTGGAAAGAGCTTTAACTGATATTCGACCTGAATTTATAATGTTTTCTTGATTAAAATATATTGTACCATAATAAACCATATTTATTATAATCAAACTCGAATTATTGTAATCAATCTTCTTATTTAACAAATGTAACCTCTGCAAAAATCTGGTTCAAAATAATAAAGTAATTACTTATCAATTATGAATCACATATTTTGCAGAATAGTTTTAGGGGAATACAGTTTAAGATTATACACATAAATATAAATAGCCTTGAAGATTCTTGATTTAAAAACTAAAAATTAGTACTTATTTTTATAAAAACAGCTCACCTTTAGCATCATTAGAAATGGATCCCTTACTTCGATGTCTACCGGTTTTGTGGACCTTGTTCGGTTTTTTGAAAATACCAGGTCGATGAGCTTCTTGTTTTGTCATCTTTATTTATATTTATTTTCAAGATTTATACTTTTTGACGCAAATTTTATATCACGTTGAAACTCATCGTCAAAACACGTGCGTGTACCCAAAACATGACATAGCCGCCATTTTGAAGCAGAGCCGGATCAACGATATAGCCGATATAGGTATATATACAACGAATATAGACTTATACTTGGTATAGAAGAACGGTCAGGGCAGGGAGACTAGGTAGTCTCCCTGGGTCAGGGGTAAAATTGATGGGACGAAAACTTGGGGGACAGGTATAGTGCGTTATAGGTCTTTCCTATGCAGTCTTGGGGGACACGGACAGCTATAGTGTAGTATATATATAGGCTCTACGTGTATTTCAAAATGGGACCCCGGCGCCAATACTGACCGTCCTTCTATATACCTTTATATATACATTTCATTAGTGGAACGGTAAATTACAGAGTGACCGTCACAAAACTAGCTTTATTTTTGTTTATTTTTCAGTATTTCTTAGAATAAAGTTAGAATAATAGGTTGGCAGGTGTCAAGAACAAGCAAAACGTTAAAGTTTATATTTTTTATTATAAATACATTTACTACCTAATATTTATAATTTATAATTATAATAATTATAATAAAAAATAGTCATCTAAAATTATGAATGATAAGGTGAGTGTTAAAAAAATCTTAATTTTACGAATTGTTATATTATATCATGAAACTATTTTAAAGTTGAACACTACTTTGCTGTACATAAAACGTTTCGCCTGCATCATTTACAATTTGAATATATAATCCTGCATTTTGCTCTTCACCATTTTCTTCACGAATGTCTTCAGAATCTCCAGTGATTTCTTCACTTTCTTCCATGGTTTCTTCTGGATCTTCAACAAGAACTTCCTCAATCTCTTCATTATAAACTTCCATATCTTCCATAATCAAGTCATCATCAATCTTTTCTTGAGTTTCTTCAGGATCTTGGCATTTGTTATTTTTATCATTTCGCTTAGGATCTAACAGTCTAAGATTTTGATTTATGTACATGATTTTTCCAGTAGGATCATCTTTCAAGGAATTCCTTTTAGTAGGTCTATCAGTTGTTGCTAGAGATGTACTAGGTAGATCTAAAATAGCTGCTGCTATTTTTGTTAGAAATGAGTTTTTGAAAAATCCTTTCCACCAGGTCGATGGAGGCATCAACGCCATGGATTTTTTTGCAAAATTCACACTCCATACCCCTTTACAAGAATTATAATTGGCAAAATCAACCAATATATCATCCTCTGGCATTCCAAATTTTGCAGATAATTTGCTGATTATTTCTGTTCCCTGTGCAAATTCACCTGGACTTAGATGTTCACCTTTGAATATTGGATTCAAAATATTGGCTGCAAAGTGAATAGGTTGAAGAACAGCAGAGGCAAGTGTTTTAAATCTTTTTAGAATCTGATTCGATTCTTCCAACGTTATGAGCACAAGTGATGATTCTTGAAATTCTGTGATGAAATGCTGTTCCAGATCTGCAAAGACTTCAGGGACTTCACTGATTTTGGCTTCCTCATCATCTAGATGTGCTATCCATTTTATGATTGGCCTGACAAGTTTAACATAGCTGCTTACTTTAGTCCAAAACTCTTCATCTGCGATTAGCTCTTTTGTTAATTTATTTATGTACTTGTCAGCTTTACTTGAAAAAGCTAGCATCTGTATATTTTCTTTGTTCTCAATTAAACTATCAAAACATACTAAAGAATTCCATCTATTTGTTCCTGGCAATTTAAGAGAAACTATGGACTGATCTTTTTCAGCGTTTGCCTTTTGTGCTTCACTAAACAAAGCAGATAAGATATGAGATTGTTTTATTTCTTTGATGACTGTTGAAGCATTTTTCAATAAGACACTGACAGTAGGTAGATCCGATATATCCTTTAGTAGCCTGTTCAAAGTTTGAGATGAACAATTATAAAATGCAATGTTATGTTCTTCATATTTTTGCTGCAATAATTCCCAAAGATTCTCACAAGTAGATATGCTATCTAAGCAAACACCTAATACCCTATCAGCACCAACTTCATCGATGACCTCACTTATTTTTTCCATGTACAAATTTTCATCCTCTACATTTGTTGACAAAGAAATGGACTTGTAGAGTACGGGATCTGGTGTATTTAACACAAAGTGTATGATACCTTCATTTCGAGCATTTGACCTATAACTGCATTGCAACCCTATTGATATGGCATCCCTGACTTTTTGATCAACGCTCTTTTTGACACTTTCGTACGTCGCTTCAAGTAAAGTAGTTGATAATTGATGCTGAGTTGGCAACTGAAAGGCTGGACTCAAGGTATTAAGCAATGTGCGCCAATGTTCATTATCTACAATACTGACAGGTGCGTTAGAAGCATAAATTGCTTTTGCCAGAAGTTCTTCACAATACTTTTGCCTTTGCTTGGTCATTTTGTCAATATAATTACTTTCAGCAGTAGTCTCATTGTAGAACATGTTGTCTGAAGTCATCTGCATCATCGACGCATTATGGTCGTCATCGCTCACAATATCTTCACTTTCTGAATTTCTCCTTTTCATATTAATTCGCCTGAACTTTGATTTCTCTATTAATGATTCTTTAATAGATCCTGGACAACCTATGCACTTTTGTAAGTGCATACTCATTCTAGTTGAATGCCTGGCATATATCTGTCCACAGTATTTGCATTTGAAAGTTTGGAGCTTTTGATTAGGTTCCTTTGGCTGCAAAATAAAACTGCTTTCCAATAATTTTTTTGGGATTAACTTCCTAGACACTTTGTGTACAATATTTCCTTTGACATTCATTTCAAGCGATTCTTTGACTTCATCTGGACAGTCTTGGCACTTTTGTAAATGGAGACTCATTCTCGATGCGTTGCGAGCATACCTTTGCTCGCAGTGTTTACATTTGAAGATGTCCAGCTTTTGAGTTCCATCTCGAGGCTGCAGAAGAAAGTTTTCTTCTAAAATCTTCTTCAAATTCCTAACTTGTCCTTTTTTGTTGAATCCATGTTTGGATGATTCCAAAATTTTTCCTTTGACTTTTTCTTCTAGCAATTCTCTCACTGCGCCTGGGCAACCGCTGCATTTGAGCAAATGAATGCTCATACGAGTTATGTGGCGTGCATAAGTCTGTCCACAGTATTTACATTTGTAAATCTCAAGTTTTTGATTCGGTTCCTTGGGCTGTAGAGTAAAGCTAGTATCCAATATCTTCTTCAACTTCATTTTTGCAGTTCAGTTAAGTGATCAGTTAACAATCAGTCTAAAATGAAGGGAAAAAATGTTATTGTAGAATCTAACCTAATCATTGTTCCTTCAAGCAAAACAAGTTTAGTTATTCAGTAGACATTGGAAAAATCATTACCTTTTGCAATCGCACGAAGAAGATTTACAAATCAGGCATCTCAGCTTGTCAACATTTGAAACAATTCATAATTTGAGAGCTGCAACAACACGTAAAAGTGACCATAGCTTGGAATGACCGGTGGTTTTACATCAGTTGACGCTTTTTGGTTGACGCCATGCCAAGATGGCGAACGTCACAGCCACAAAGGCTTTTGCTTGTCCCTTGGCTCCTGTGCACTTGCGAGCACGCGACTTCTATTCGTTATTGAAACGCCTGAGGACGAGCATATTCAAAGTTTTAACAAGCTTCGCCTATTAGTGCAATATTTTAAACTTACGAATATTTGAGATTCGATTATGCTGATTGTTCGATTTTTATGTCACCGTCATCAAGGAAATAACGAATATCGCTCATCGTCATGGAAGTCATATAACTGATCACGTGACAGGCGCGCATGTTCTTCCTGCGGATGACGCCTGCGCAGTGTCTTTGTTTTCAATTATTTTCAAAATTTTGCCGCCTTCAACTATATACGGCCTATAAGTAGTATTTTTAAGTTTTTTGCTTGTAGATTGTTCATCTTATGAATGTTCGTTTCTTTTTTCAACTCGGATAAGGTGCGAAGTTATCGAATGAAACTCAAAACGCGTGAATAAGTTTTTTAAAAATATTGTAAATCAACATTAGCGTTCGTCTGTATAAATCGATATCAAAATAATACATGCATAAATTGAGTATAACATGTTATGCTTAAAATTAGTGTGTGAGTCAATAAAAATCCAGCCTTCAAAAAATTCCAAGTTGTTTCATGACTGTAGGAACGTAGTCGTCGTACTTTGCCTTCATGTAGTTGCCGGCAATCGGCCCTTCCAGATTGTATTTCTCGGCGAACTTCTTAGTAGAGAATCGGTTCCTCCTCTTGTCTCTGCGAATTCCAAAGGAGCATGCAGTTATCAGTATTCTTCGCCATTAACAATTAGCACGATCAAGAAGTAATGTATATATATATATATATATATATATATATATATATATATATATATATATATATAAGTATATACCGGTTTCCAATGCGTCTTTCGTCAAAAGTGATAGAGCCCTGGTTCTGCTTGTAGAGGAGGAAGACGAAGCGATGGAGCCCGGTAGTTTTCGAAGGCGCCGGCGCAACGTACTCGGTTAATACTTCTCCCTTGGCCACTTTGTCTTCAGGGATGTTTCCGACCACCCAGTGCTGCCATTCGCGATTGTAACCACGAACCGGGACGTCTGGATCTTTAAAAGAAAGATATATCATGCGATTCGATCGTTTATCGAGTATATACTTTTTGTAAATCATTGGCGCTTGAAAAATTTATATAATTTATTAAAATTCCATGACAATAACAACAAAACTTGGTACGGCGTTCTTCTATCTAATTATATTATGCAGTAGAATGTTAAAATCGATGCTTTCATTGTTAGAACAGAACGATCGTTTGGAGCACAATAGCCATTGCAATGAGATATGTGTGCCGAGTTATTTTACTCTGCAACAATTCTGCTTGTTTAGCATTTAGTGTTTCGAAACGCATAAGTAATAAAGTATCGGAATACAACTGCGCAGGCAGATATACTTAGACTTCGCGCTCGCGGAGGAGGCGCGCAGCACAGCACAAAAGGAGAAACCTGTTCCGCGGTGAAAGTGACTCTCGGGCTTTAAGCGACAATTTAAGGTCGACTATAATGATAAGACCATCGACGGCTTGCGGCTTTAATATTATAACTTCGATGCGCTGTAATTTATTCGTCTTCTTCATTTCGAGCGAATAAACTATGTCGAGTATTTTTCTCTGCAAAAACATGATAACCCGATGCCCAATAATTATTTCGTTTGCATAAATTTCCAGTTTATCACAATGGATGCACTATATTATAGTATGAAGTAGTACACAGCGATTTTTCATAATTCTTTTTCGACTCGACAGAATTTACTTTCTAATGATATCGGCGCGGACGTTTGATTGGTACAGCTACACAGATGAATTTTGTGAACTTTCTATGTATGTTTCACTGTACGCAGCTACTTATACGTTTTACCTGCTGGTATATTGCGCTATCTATCCAATGTATTTGTATACGCTTAAAAACTTTCTCAAAGTGAAAACCAAAATCTCACGTTTCACTTGCTCGGCAAAAATTAGATGTTTAATTATTACCTGTCATAACGAGGGTGTACAGAACTCCGCCTTCATGTTTGTAATGCACCTCGGGTATCTCTTTGGTCTCCGATGGAGTGAACTCGTTTCCCAGCTTCACCTCTTTATCTCCGTACTTGATCTAACGTTAGATTTATAGTTAATTTAATCACTGTCAATTGTTCAATCTAGTTCGCTAAAAAAGCGACTTTTTAAAAAATCGCTTAAATTACCTCGATGGTCTCATTTGGGGCATTGTCGATGAGCTCTGGGTCAATTTTTGCAGCTTTTAACTCCGATGCAACATCGGCTGCTGCGAAACTCCATGCGAAAACAAAGAGCCCTGAAACGATAAAGTTAAGCAATATCTATAATATAGGTATGTTGAAAATAAGCCATTATTTATTAAAGTAGAACAGTCTCTGCATGTGAGAATCCATAACGGTCTATACATGTATAATCGAGAGGCGAAGCAGCAGCTCTTACCTACTGTCAGAAGCTTCATCTTTCTTCGACGTCGCACCGGAGACTGCGTCTGGTTTCTCTCCTCGGCCGAAACTTATACTTACGATAGTTCGTTCGCCTATGACGTCACGCGCCGCCTTTGCATCTCCAAAAAACCCACTGGCGCATCGCAAGGCTGATGAAGTCGGTTTGGCGTGGACAATCGGCGACAAATGTCACTCTCGGAAGACAATGATGATTGTGAATAAAGCAATTGAAAATACACCGTTAAAACCATGACAATGATGGACTATGCAGTGGGAATCGTCCGGTGCTTCGACTCTGCCGACTTATGTAAAGGAGAAATCGACGCGTGACGTACCATCCCCATGTCTCTGTTCCACAAATTCATTACAGTGAATCTGAAATATATTATATATAGTATATAGTGCACACCTACAATATGATATTTTTTACTACTTTGTTATTGATAAAATTGATATGATTATGTGTATTAATGAGGCTATAGTCATACATTTCATATAACAATATAATTATAAATCGTTTTGCTATTTTCAATGGAGAAATATTCAATCAATTTCCTTCTGTTTTATAAAGCAATACTTATGCATTATGTTCTTTCGCGTGGAGCATCAAAGTAGTAAAATTTAAAAAAATGTTTGGAATGCAAATAAAACTATACTGCGTGAAAATTTAAGGCCTCTTTAGATAATCTGTTTTTTTTTATTTTAAATTCCTTATTAAGAATAGTCTGATGAGCACTTAGTCACACTGAAATTCATCGATAACGTTTTAAGGTGGGGTTCTGGTGAATTTTCTAACTTTTTATATCGTAGTCACATTTTTATAAATTTTGTACTCATATTCGGTACAAAAAAGAGGAAGATTTGTAAATTTTGAGCCATATATATATATATATATATATATATATATAGTATATTACTCAAATTATTGCAAATAGATAGTTAAAAATTGGGCTTACTTGCAAACATTGGCCGTAAGAATTTTGGTTTTAGTTAAAAAGGAGTGCGCAAGAGACCTTTGCAAGTAAGCCCAATTTTAAACTATCTATTTGCAATAATTTGAAAAATGTACACCGCAACGGCCGTACAAGATTCGCGTGCTACACCTTTTTCTAAAGGTTTTGAAAGTTGACTCACAAATTACTACAATCTTTTTTTACAGTTTTGTTAATAACGCGACAATAATATTAGTGGTGTATGCATGAATATAATATTATCGCTGCTTTCGTGATGATTACAGGTTTTCATTTTAAAATATCATTGGTTATAACGACTACATTATAAAAATTTCCTTCATTTTATGAATAAAAGTTGAATCGTGAACTTTTTGATACATTTATAGCAATTAATTTTTGTTTAAAAGATTGAAAACATTTTAAAACTTTTAACTCATTTATCAAGAGCAAAAAATACATAAGACACATTTTAAAATAATACGTACAACTACACAACATGAACTTTACAACAGAAACAACTTCTTTATTGTCAAGTACAAAATTTACAATAGCTAAAATTGTACTAAATCTGCTAAAATCTGATCAAACAGCGAGAAACAAGTTCATCAATGTCGAAATTCATTAAGTTTCGCCCAACTGCTTGCGAATGACGTCTGAATATTCGTCGTATTGGGCGCGGTACATATTTCCAGCCAAGGGATCACCCATTTTATACTTGTCAGCAAAATTTTTGATAGAAAAAGCTGGTCTGCCAGTATGCTCGTGATTCGAAATGTGGGCTTCCTCGATGGTCAGTTTCTCGGGTTGCTTATAAGCCAAAAGTACGTAGCGATGGAGATCTGTATCTTTGCCTGGAGCCGAACCCACGTACTCGACGATGACGTCTCCTTTGCTCAGATCACCACCGGGGATGTTACATACCAGCCAGTGAAGCATCTCGCGCAAGTTGGGATCGTCGCGGCTCGGAGCATCCGGATCTTGTTTTCAAGTTTCATCGAGATTATATTTAAATTTAATTATATTTGAATTTCTCGCATCTTATTTTTCTTTCTTCAAAAATTTTTTTATGTTTTATGTATACTTACCAACCATTGCGACAGTATAATAAGCCGAATCCTCAGAAAACCACGACATAGCCGGAGGATCTTTTACTAAAGTTGGGGTCAATTCATCTCCAAATTGCACGTCTTTGTCTTTGTCATTACTATCTTTGAAAGTTACCTAATATTTTATGTATTTAGTAATAATGTATAGCTGTATTCATAACTTTATAATTTCGCGTCAAAGTTTTTCGAAAAGTAGTGTGCACAGTTTGATAGATTTTTAATTTGTACAAAAATATAAAAAATGAGATAATCATATTTCAATAACTATTTACCGTAAGCAACTCATTAGGGGCTTTAGGTAAGACATCCGGGACGATACCAGCGGTAGCAAACTCCGTTGGAATATCTGCCGCGAACGCGTATGCTGTGATAAGAAGCAGACCTATACGAGAGAATAATTTATTTTTTACAAAACTACTATCAACGCTATGCAACAGTAAAAAAATAATGAAAATCCATACTTGCTACTAGGAGTCTCATCTCTCATATGTGGACAGGAGCAGACTATGGCCAGATTCCCACCAATAAAGAAATTTATACTTCGATTGCTACGTTACATCATAACGATTTTCAATGGTCGTATAAAAAATGAAATAGTCAAGGGCAACGCAGTCAATTTTCCCCAACGGAAACACAACTGCCGGTTGTTCAAGTTCTATTAGAATGCAAATTCGTAATAGTACCAATATAGTAATTATTTTAATAACGTCATATACCGAACCACATAACGTTATTACGACTTGCATTTTAGATTTAGATTTTTCTTATTTACTTATTTATTAATTGTTTTTGTGAGGTATTAATATCACTATTAAGAATGCCAGTTTATCGTGGTAAGTAAACGATAGAAATCTTTAAATATTTTCAAAAATTTTATTTGCTTTAAAGATTCAAATATTGAAACTTTCGAGTATTTTTTACAAAAAAAATGGAAAGCTTTGATTGATATAATTCAAATAAAAAAGTTTTTTGTTTACATTTCCAACAGCAACATGATTGAAAATGTAAACAAATAAATAAGACACAGTCTTAATGATCATTTTCGTGTTTTTCTACACTCTGATTGATCTATCCTTCTAGCTGTTTGTACAATTTAGGTACATAATCATCAAAAGCAGCTTGATACATGCTTCCAGCAATTGGATTTCCCAAATTATACTTTTGCGCGAATTTCTTGATGGAGAAATTGTTGCGACCGTCTCCACTGCGATTTGTTAAACGCTTCTCATCAAAAGTTATTTTGCTCGGCTGTTTGTATACCAGGAAGACATACCGGTGAAGACCGGTATCTGGTGGGGGTCCAGATCCAATGTAGTCGGATAAGACATCTCCTTTGGATACATCCTTTCCTGGAATGTTGGTGACAAGCCAGTGGTGCCATTCGCGGAATTTCGGGTCCTTGCGGCTTGGTGCATCAGGATCTGTAAAAGAATTATAAAAGGTACAACTACTTTAAAGCATCATCTTCATTTTGGCTCAACAAACATCATTTTTACAAATTTTTTTTCAGATTTTTTACATAGAAAAATCCTAAATTGTTCACTATTTAAAAATCGTTAATATTTACTATATTTGTTTGCATTAGGAGTTGAAATATCATGATCAATAATAATCATACAACTGATTGTGAATTCAAATTCATTACAACACAAAAAATTAATAATGAAACCAACCAGTCATGCAAAGAGTATAATAGCTTGAGCTATCAGCATCCCACTCAACAGATGGTTGATCTTTGACTTGGGTAGGTGTAAGTTCCTTGCCGATGTCTACGGAAACTCCACTAGGATAGGATACTTTAACGATTGCTGGAGGTACCGTATCAATCACATCCGGTATAACTTCATGAGTCTTTAGAGCATCTGCCATAGTTGCCAAAAAGCGTGCTCCAATATTCAATAATGGTCTTTTTGCAATGAGGGAAGCTGTAATTGTAAATAACGAATTCATGTATTAAATAAATTTTGTTATCAAAAAAAAAAAAAAAAAAATTATTGAATAATGCAAAGGCTATATATGCAGTGCATCATGCATTAAATTATTTCCCTGCACGTAACTGAATGTCTATGGAGCATGCAATTGTAAGAGGTCAATTAAGCTACACGATTTAGCCTATATATTCAACAGAATCGCGAATCGAGTTGTTCATGCAGAAAGTTCTAGAAGCTAACTGGGTATCAACGCATTGCCGGCTTCAGAAGGGAAAAAAAAGAGGTTATCGAGTCTCGAAATCAACAGAAAGTATAAAAGTATATTGAAAATTAGCAAAAAACAACGCAAGAAAGACAAGTTTAATTGTAGAAGGTAACCTCTTTTCCCAAAGCTTTAGAAGCGCTATATGCCGGGTTTAATTTTTCGCAGTCGTTTGTTAATTACTTGCGCCGAGAGAAATCACGAACATGGCCAGAATCGCACTGCACAAATGCCGCTGAAGCGACGGCGATCGTCGTTTGTCCCCGAGATACCTACTTGCTTGTTGAAATTATTTATTTATCACGAGATTGATAGCTTATGATGCACCGAGTGATTGCGCAACTACTGCTCGCGAATAATACACGCACGAATATATCTATATGTTGCCGGTCGGGCCGGTGCAAACACTGAATTATTCAGGACGCCTGATTGGTCCTCGCGATTGTGTACACTTGCCTCGTTGACCAATCAAGGTCTGCTACGTCGTTCCCGCCAAAATTGAACGCGAATCGACCGTTTCTTGCGCCTCTCTTGATGAAAATTGAACGACTCGTTGATGATAAAATACTAGTCGAAGATTGAAATTGAAAAAATGCTGTAAATCGTGTTTTTTTTCTTTTAAGAAGTCAATATTTATTTTATTTAGATTTTTGAAAGTTTTCAAATGATTTGCAAAGCAAAAGTACGACAATTCACATTAAAGTATATGGGTGGTGTAAAGAATAAGAATGTTATATTTTGTATGACAAATTATATTAGTGCTTATAATTTCACATAACGCGCGCTTTGTACAACATATAATAATAATATAATCTACTTTGCACATATCAAGGGAGAGGATAAGTCGGACCTTCTTTTCCCAGGTTTTCGTTTGATCATAATAAATCGATTTTCTTTTAGTTCATAAAATAATAACAATTATTGTATAGATATAGTATTATACAAATGTGTATAGATACACTTCGAAACTCCGTTGAGCGTGTATAAGAAACGAGAAAATCGATGCGACTCTTTAGCTGCACACACACGCACGACAACACACGTAAAATATATTCCATACAGAGTGAAAAAGACCAGTTGATCGGAGGGTATGCAATTTCATTCTCCGGAATTGATGATCAATCGATGATTGTTCGGACACAAAGTACAATTAACATAGAACTCTCTGGCGCGCGTACGACGTACATAATTTGGTATACATAAGCTAATCAGCGAACTGAAAATAATGACTATGTCGCTTTTTGCTCTTAAGTCTCGCCTCGTCCTTTCCACACTTATAATGCGCCTGACACACGCACTCACTCACGCATACGCTATCGATTTTCCTTTCTCTCGCCCTATCTCTCGGAAGTGCGATTTTCTCTTCTTTTTACAATAAAAAAAAAAATAATTAATCATTCCAATCGGGGCTTTGAACCGTAGTACAAAATTCGGGTACTTGAAGCGTTTGAAAAGCCTGCTTCGCGTGCGACTCTCTCTCTCTCTCTCTCTCTGTCTCTCTTTCGAAGTTTCGGTATTTACATTTGCACATGAACCTCGCGATAGCGCGCGAGCACCTCCCCTCGATCTCTCTCTCTCTCTCTCTCTCTCTCTCTAATACAAAGTCTGACGTGTGTACACAGCATCTCAGAAGCCGAGCCGCTTGAGGTTGGCGCGGGCGGTGACGACGTTGGCGCGGTTCGTCTTCTCGCCCTGCCAGCTCTTGCTCTTGCTGCGGAACTGGCGCAGGTCAGCCTCGTGGTCGGGGTGCCGCATGGGCCGGTAGCCCTGGGGCGAGCAAAGCTCGCGTTGGTCCTTGAAGAACTTCTGGTAGCCGCCGTGCAGCAGGTAGATCTCGGGGTAGTGGAGGGCCGGGTAGTGCTCCTCGTTGCGCTGGCGGTCGACGTTGCGCAGGAAGCGCGACAGGTTGGGCCCGCGCTCCCAGGAGAACTCGCAGTGGAAGACGAGGATGCTGCGCTTGCGCTCGGAGTCGGGCTCGATGGCGGGCGTGTGCTTGAGAGGGTCCAGCAGGGCGCTCTCGATCATCTCCTTGGTGTAGAGATTGAGCGCGCCGTCGATGTGGCCGGCCTCGAACTCGTACGGGTAGCGGCAGTCGACGATCTTGAAGTCGCCAACGCTGTCGCTGAAGTCGCCGCGGATGAGTCGAGAGAGGGTCTCGCTGCTGATGGACTTGAGGTCCTCGTGCTGTCCGTCGGCGAGCGGCAGGACGCAGGGCTTGCTGAAGTCGCCGGTGAGGTCGTCCGAGGTCGTGCTGCGGTGGATCGCCGACTTGATGTGCGCGTGGGCCTCGGTCTCGGAGTGGCTGCGCTGCAGCATCTGCGGGGGCGAGGACATGGCCGAGTCCTGCTGCCGCGGGTGCTGCTGCTGCTGCTGCTGCCGCCGCTTGACGAGGCCGCCGGCCACGCTGACGTCCTGGTAGCTGCTGGACTTGCGCGAGCGCTTGACTAGAACGGGCGAGCGCTCGCCCGGCGGCTCGGGCCGCTTGAACTTCCGGCTGACGGCGAAGACGGGGCTGTTCTCCTGGCTGGCGCAGCGTGCCTCCTGGAAGCCGAGCTTGGCCGTGCTGGAGCTGGCGTTGGGCGAGCGGAAGAGGCAGGAGCGCACCTTCGAGGCGGAGGGCGGGCTGCCGCGGAGCTCCTCCTCGTCGTCGAGCCTCTCGGGCTGCATGGAGAGCGAGCGACGCAGCCCGGCGAAGTTGGCCCGGCCGCAGCCGCGGGTCCCGGCCTCGGGCGTCGTCGACTCGAGCTCCATGGGCTTCTCCTCGCTGTCGGTAACGATGTCGCCGCAGATGAGGCTGGACAGGCCGTTGGGCAGCCGGCTGCTCTCGTCCTCGAGGCTCTCCATGTCGATGAGCTCGTTGAAGCCGTCGTCGGTGCTCTCGTAGCCGGAGGATAGGCTGCGGAAGAGCGCGGGCCGGGCGAGCCGCTTGCGCTGGGGCGACGAGCGGATCGGCGACTTCATCGGGCTGCAGCGCGACTCGAGCGAGAGCCGCCGGGGCGCGACGCCGAGGGGCTCGGCGAACTGGAAGCCGGCGCTGGGCTTCTCCTCCGAGTCTCTGCCGCCGCTGCAGCCGCCGTAGCCGCTGTCCTGACTGTTCGGGTCGAACTCCTCCAGCGGGAAGCGGGGCTTCGACGACTTGAAGCCGCTCGACTGTAAGGCAAAGAGACGTTTAGTGACCATGTTTTTTAACTGCTTTCTTATGCTGCTTCGACTGGGAGAGGATCTGAAATTCCCGATCGGTAATCTAATACTCCGGGCTGATTAAAATTCAAAGGTCGAGCGCGCGCGCGCGCGCGCAGATGCTGCTACTTTCATTTCCGGGTTCCGTACAGCGTACAACAACATTTTTCAATCCTCGCGGTCATTATTAAATTTGAAGAGCGAGAGATTCAAATGAATTTCGGAGCAGCCGAAGGCGGAAAAAGTGCGGGAAAGAGGAGAGGCGCCAGTATGTATGTGCGCGAGTCTCACCTTGTGTGGTGTCGAGTTCTGGCCATCTGGGCTGAAGATGGCGCTGCACTCGAGGTTCTGGCTGTTGGCGCTACAAGGCGAGCTGCCGAGTTCTGGACTGGATAGGCGCCCCGACGCCATGCCGATGAGCCTTCTGGAGCGAGCTGATATCAATTTGCTCTTCTTCACCACTGACTCCGGTGTTCCTTTGATTTTGAATGCATTTCTGAACAGTCTGCAAGCACAAGGAGAAAAAAAACACTGGTTAGACACACGTATCAACTCTGCGCGTTTCGTGTATCTTTCTCTCGCATATCGTCGAACGATTATTTCAGGATAAAAAGCATTTCCCACCGAATGTAGCGACAGCAGAGAGCTGCGCGTCGCCAGTCTCGGGGGAAAAAACTGCGCAACAAAGCGGGACACGCTGATGCGCGGGGAGCGCGTGGCGACGCTCCGAAACGCATTTCGGAGCAGCGCGAGAAAGGACACTTGGGAGCGCGAATTTTCGACGGATAAGCGAACCTACCGAAGCTGCGGGCCTGCAACTCGTTGGCGAACACTGTTTAGAGACCAGTTTGTGTCATGAAAACACTGGTCTTTGTCAAAGATCGAGGTGCCGAGGACATGTGCGGAGACTCGCGTATAGAGTGAACCGACACGGCCGACGTGTGCCGCGCGACTGACGGGGGAGAGGGGACGGCGGTGCTCCGAACTACGCACTGCTGGTATAATACGCATCACACATCGACGCGGAGCGAGAGGAAACCGCGAGAGAACGGAAAGAGTCGATTCGTGGCGCCTCGCCTCGACGCCCGGCCAAACTGAACTCGCCCCCCCCCCTTTGGCGCGCGCGAGTTCATTGAGTTTGAATTTCGCTGTCTTGACAACCGACTCCCGTTCGTTATTTTTGAACTGAATTTTTTCCTCTCGAAATCAGGCGACGCTTTTTTGCTTACACTTGTACGAGCGCGGCATGGTACGAGAGGAGTGATTGCGCGAGTGGTTGGATTGTTTGTAACTGAGAACGCTCGTGATAAGGTGAATTTGGAGCTTGAATTTTTTAATCACACGCAAACGCTGCAAGAGGCGGGGGAAGCAAAGAGGCTTTATCTACGAGTGCGTTGGAATTAAACCGTTCGAACTACCATTCAGTCTATGCCTCGATAAAAGAGACAGCGCAAACTCCCGAGGCCCGAACTGCTCTCTCAATACGTCGATTTTGAAACGATCTCACACGGAAGAATTGGGCGACACAAACATCTTGAAATTACCTTGTGCAGTGGCACACGTCGCACGACTCCGGAACTGCTTCCCAAACCATGGTTGCAGGGAATGACGACCTACAGCGAGTGGTCAACACGACGTCAGGTCCATGGACTGGAGAGCGAGGTCGTTGATTATCACGATAGTGCAACACACAAGACTAATCGATCCGAAGCACGTCGTCGTCGTCGTCGTCGTCGTAGGCGAATTTTTCTCACGTGTCACCGGAGAAAAACTCCAACGCGACGCGCGCCCGTGTGTAAATCGGTGAAATTTTGTCAACTGGAAATGCACACTCCAACTCACACACACACACATACACACACGGCCACTGCGTGAAAGAGAGCGAGTCGCGTGCGATGCGCTCAGAGAGACTGCCCGGGATAAGGGGCCGCTCGGGCTTTTATGGGCTGGATCCCCACCAAGGAGAAGCGAGGAGAAGGAGAGCTGTCGAGCCGCCGCCGTGTGACGTTCGGGAGGGGCTCGGCCAATCCTTGGCTGCAACCGGAGCCCGCCGAATCGCGCCCCTCGTGCGCTGCACCTATAGCTATACGTGCCCGGCTGGATAGCTCGTGGGGTGAGGGAGAAATGCGCGCGCGCCAAGTGCTGCCGCAGTTTGGAGGTGGTGCACTCTCTTGCCGAGAAGAGAAGACTCGACTGCTTTGGGTCTCCCGAGTTTCGGACTCCAATTATACTGCTGGGAGCGAGCTTTTTCGTTCGCGAAGAAAGCTCGCTTTGGATGATGCACTTTCAGCTGATTGCGGATAAAGTTACGGCCGAGCGCTTAAAAAGTATTCACACTAACGTACATACTAGACATTAGTTTAAATTCGTTTACTCTAAAGTTCAGTAGCAGATCCTTCCATTCTGCTACCGCCCAACTATTTAGCACGCCTCAAGCCCAAGCGTTCGCAGCGTGCACGACCGTGAAATAGAGCCATTTTCGCACCGACGCAGCCATCAAGAAGACAAAAGTCGCATCAGCAATCAAAAATCTCCCGACCTTCCACTCGAGCCCTTTTTCCCCGTCTCGCCTACGCTCTCATTGTCTCGCGCCACAAGTCATCGGCTGCGATATTTTTCGCGCGTGCGCCCGTGGAAATGAAGACGGCCGAAAGAGAAAAGCCCGCGCTACCCCCTGTGACGCAAGAGAATGACTCTCCTGATGGGTCTCTCAGTGAGTTCTTTTGCTTTTCCTCTAGCTGCGCCGCATTTTTTCACGAGTGCGCCCTTTTTTCACTCCCCGTCTCTCTCTCTCTCTCTCTCTCTTGCCGTCCTCCTCGTTTTTAAGGGCCCGCCAAGAAGCTGGCCGGTTGGCACACAAGAAGAGCGAGAAAGAGAGAGAGAGAGAGAGAGAGAGAGAGCCGCGCAAGACAAGAATGTTTGGGTGCGAGGATTCGCCGTCGTCGGCCGTTAAATCGAAACCAGTTTTTTAAAAGCAATGCGCCGGTATATATTGCAGCGCGCACCGTGTGTGTGCCTGCCCGGTATGGGGCTTTTAATACTTCTTCTTCTTCACGGCGCCGACGGCGGTGGCAGCTTATCTTGTCGCGACGCCGATGTCTTATACATGCACACACGCCGCGAGAGGCTCGCTTAATTCCCCCGGCGTCGGTTTAATTTTGCCAAAGATTGTTGACGGCCCCGACACGCGCCCTGACTGCATTTGTCAGGAGATACGTATCTTTTAATTAGGCCGGCGAAGTCGATCGAATTATCGTGTTTACACGCTGGTACCGTCATTTTTTTGTTTTTTTTTTTAACAGCGTCGATCAGAGACGATTTCGGAGAGTACGGCGGCTTCGTAACGAATGAAAAATACGCGGTTGTACGAAGTAGTCAGCGGAGACGAAAAAGCAGGTACGAGATAAAGAGAAGAGGGGTAGGGTAGCCTCTGAATAATGGCAACCCTTGTCTGAAATTTAAAGGGGTAAAGAGGCGAGGCGACCCCTTTAAACGATCGAAAAGTAATTTTTCATCGCCTTGCTTTCGGAAACGTTGGATTTATAATATAACGCGTGTGGCTGATAAAGAAAGCCTAATGGAAAAATAAATATTGATCCGATTCCCCAGAGCTTAGACGTACGCTGGCGCGTGTTGCTCTTTTCAGAATTTCGTATAGAGTGCATTAAAGAGCCATAAAGAGTTGGAGAGTGCGATGCAGTTACAGAACTTCCGTATAATTACGTTTCTTCTCCTGAAGAATCGCTGCAGCTAGTCCTCATAGCGTTCCCAGCTGCAGAAAAGAAAAGCGGGGCGCAAGGTGCAGTAGGTGCAGTAGGTGCAGTAGGTGCAGTATGCACTGTTCGCGAAAACTCCGAGAATCCAGCTCGACAAGTCTCTCGGACGATCCACACCTCCGCAGCCTTATATACATCATTCCTCTCGAAGAAGGAGAATAACAAGTCAGCTCATCTAGACGCGCGTAAACAAACACGCATACCTGCAGCAGCGGCGGCCGTGTGAGAAAAATCCCGGCCGAGAAATGCGAGGGTGGCCGCGCCGAGAGAAGCTGATCAGGTGCAGCGCGAGCATTGTGTGCGCACCGGTACAGCGTGCATACACTCACGCTCTCGGGGAGAGAAAAAAAGATCGTCGAGAGCTATATACCTGCGGGCCTTCCACGGGGGGCTTTTCGGCGCCCGGTTACATTTTTCTCCTTCTTCGCTCGCGGCCTACACTCTATACGAGAGCCTCGCTCTGTTGCTAAGCAGACTCGCTAAGCGTACACACGAGAGGCGCCGCTCGAACGCGTATATGGGGGTGTGGAGACGCGCAGGAGATTTTGGAATTCCGTTTTGTGCTGTGCGAAAGCGTGTATACAGGCTGTGTGGTGATCGAACGCCGGGATTATGCCGAGATTCATTGTGCGCGAGCGGCTGCTGCGACAACCGATCGATCTGCGCGTGCAGAGCTTTAATTGAGCTGTGCGCGCACACCGCGTATGCACGCGGTCAGCGTGGATTCGGTGTCGCTTTGATGCTTTTCTTCCTTTTTTCTTACACCTGTCATACGTCAGACGCACACAATATACGTAAGGAGCGCTCGCATGTCTGTATATACCTATACATAGATTTCCGAGAATCGACTTTACAATCGCAGAAAGTAATCAAAATCGGTCTGCGTTAGCGACCTAACGGCAAACAGCTCGATATTTGCAGCCGACGCGGGAAACCCAGAGATTATATTATATACCGATTCTATTAATATCATCAGCCGTTTCCACATTCTCCTCCAATAAGCTAAGACCGACGCGCGCTAAAAATCCAATTGATCAGAGCTCGATATCTCGGCTGAAAATCGAACCGCGCAGCGATATTTCCTCCCTCGAGATCGGGTATCTCTTTAATAGCCGGCGGGTCCGAGAAATTGAAAAAGAAAAATTCACGGGGCTTAATTGCCGGGGCGGCGCTGCTGGGAAAGCATCGAGACCTAATCTAGTTTTTGGCGAGAGTTTTTTTCTTTCCCGGGACGACGTTTCGCGCCTCGCGGGGTGTCCGGCACAGGTAGCTTTAGGGCCGTTATTAATGGAGAGCGCGCGGCTGGGCTGAAAGGAATGTTGTCGGACGCCTCGGAGGAGCCAAACTGCGCGCAATTGTCGTGCGGATCATAAGTGCGCGCTACGTCTCTTTCGCGGTTTCTCCGGAGACACAAGTCCGCGGTCGGGGGTGAAAAGGCGCCCGGTGGGCTCTAATGGATCTCTCTCTCTCTCTCTCTCTCACTCTCTCTCTCTCCGGATGCGCGGCTTGTGCGAAAGCTTTGTGGGCTGTGGGATGAGAAAAAAATTTGCCGGCGAGTCGAGATGACAAATGAAGCGACACGCCGGCTTCCGTGAGAATACGAGTATTGCTTTTTAAGGAGGAACTTGTATATTTATAACTTATATACGCTCGAAACTTTCCGCAAGAACCACGTAGACCGTTCTAGGAACTTCTCTCTCCTAGGCACATTTTTAATCGGTATGCGGACTCAGCGGGATTCTACAAGTCCCGAAATTATTGTTCAGCACTGCGCGTTTCAAAAGACGACAGTTTTATTGCTTTCGGCCCCGAGCACGTCCGGCTGCAAATTCACCGCAGCGCTGCAACATGCGAGTTTAATGTTAAATGGAAAAAATCTGTGCAGGTTTCAACTTGTTCGGATTATCGCGGTATGCATAGGTATATAAATTCAGCTCTTACAGCTATATTGCTCTCGACCCCGGGCACGTCTGGCTGCAAAATTATCCCAGCGCTGGAAGGTGCTACTTTCATCTTAAATGGCAAAAATCCGTGCAAGTTTCAACCTGCGCGGATTATCGCTCTAAATATAGGCATACATTTGCATGGGCAAATTGTCGTGCCGCGTAGGAGTTTACAAGCCCGGGAGAATTTATTGCGAGCCTTCTCGTTACGTTTTTCCGGAGCCCTGTCTACCTGATGGTCTACATATTTATACGAGAGCTCGCATATACCTGGCTTATGCGGAAAGGGCCGAAGTGAGTGGCACGGATGACTGCGGGGGTTGTGCGACGGCGCGGCTCCTCCCACCTACGTCGGCCGGCTTCTCCTATACTCTTACACCTATACAGTACATCTGCACTGCAGGAGGCAGATACAAAATCGAAAAAGTGGCTATTGGTAATTATTGTCGTTCGTTATTTAGGCGTGGTCACTGTTATATGCGTTATCAAGCTTATTAGGTGCGCCACGTGCGACGTAAGTGGATTCATTATTTTGCACCGCCTACACGCGTGGCTTAAGCCAATCTTGTTAAAACTTTCTTCGGCGCTTGCTGATTGTCTCGAGAATTTATCGTGCGACTGGTTAATATCAGGCTACGCGTTTTGAAGAATTCAAAAAGAAAAATTAGAGTAAATTCAGCAATGAACGTAATGAACGTTGACATGTGCATGCGCGCATTAGTCGGCGTAACTCAAGTCAATGGCACTTCGAAATAACTCTCTAGCCTCGCTCCTATTGTGCCCAGAATCACAAATTTTCATAAACGGCCTAAAAGCGCCGTACAGCGATTTTTCAAGCTTCGTCAACGCGCAAGATCGCTCACTCCAGTTTGAAAAATCAGATGCGATTCAATCGCGGTCTTTCCCAATAAATCCTCGGCCAACAGTATGACAGAGCCCATACAGCTATATGCTCAGCGCAGCTTTCCGATTCGGTTATGTCTCTCCGCACATATAGCAGTGCCAACGGCTATCGGAAAACCGTCCGAGCTCTCGGGAGGAGACATTATTTTTCCGTGTTCGTACACAGATACACGTGCAGCAGAGGCGCATACGCGGCCTCGGTTCCGGCTTCTCTCTCTCTCTCTCTCTCTCTCTCACTCGCATGCCTAAAGGGGGAAATGACTCCCCAACGCGGAGAGAGAAGGAGATATATAGAAACTTTTCTGAAGTCCTTCCGATCTGCCAAGTTCGCACGGGTCGTGAGAGAGAACAGCAGCCGCGTGAATGCGTATACGTGTGGGACTTGTAGAGATGAGCCCCTTTTCTTTTCGTTCAATGGGCGATTTTTTGTCCCCGCCTGTGTCCTATTTTGGTTATCATTATGATTTCCGTTTGTGGCCCGAGTCCTATGCCTCCCGATTTATATTTTATTATTTTCGCACTTCTTGAAACTATTGAGCAACCTGCAATCGTGTAACGTTGCAGTATAACATTGCCAACGAAATAAAAAGTGTCATTAGCGCTCTCTCGAAAGATTTATCGCCGTGGCTGGTTCATCGGCAGCTCGGAATAATATAAGATGGAAAAAAAAAACCAGCACAGAATACACGTTACAAAAATAAAGGAAAAAAAGCTCGGAAAATGACCGTGTCAAAATAAGGAAAGGTGCAGTCCTCGCTCGTTGCAGCCGATAGACGCAACATCTGACGAGGAAAAAGTTGGCCAGTAAGGAATCGATCGTTCGCTGCCCCCCTCGAAACGCGCGCCCACCTTGACATTCGCCGCTGCAGCAGCGGCTGTATAGCACATAGGCGAAAGAAAAAGCGATAGAGCCTCGGAACTTAACGGAGAGCGATAGAGGAAGGAAGGAAGGAAGGTCGAGGGGATCATGCATTCACCTTTCACACGCGGGCCGCACTGCGTACACACACACACACACACACACACACGCACACACACACACGGAGATGTGCTGTTTTTCCTCTATCTCTGCCGCACTGTATGGGATTTCCCGCGGCGCGCCTCTCGTTTTTCTTTCTGGGGGCGCGTAACCCCCTAAAGAGCGAGTCGAGAGCCCGAGCTCTTTTAGTCTTAAATTTCGAAATTCGTCGCGGCGCATTCGACTGCGGACGAGCAAAGCCTTATTTATCGCTGTGTACCTATGCGACGCCAGGCGATTGACGCGACGCGGACGATTGCATCTCGCGAAGAGGGTTCGTCGGAACAATTTATTATATTTGCGTGCACCTCGGCTGATGCGGCTGTGGATACGTGAGCTAGGGTATAGGGCCCGCTATTTTCGACAAATTTATGTCACAGGTTTCGTTGGTTTAGGGAAAATTGTTTTTTCTTTTCGCTATGGGACTTGTATACGATGGCAGTAATGATCATCGAGTGAAACGCCGTTGGGAAATGGAAAGGTGATTGGCGCTGGAAATTCGCTGCGCTCTTGGCGTTTCAAGAAGCTTGATTTTTCACGGATCGACTATATCGTCGCTCCGTACGAAGACTAGCACGGTTCAAATTTTCAAACGAAAACTAGCAGAAGAGTAGCACAACTCGCCACTTTTATTACTTAAAATGTGAGTATTTCACGTTTTTATTGGATTATTGTCAACAATTTAAAAATGCTCATCAGGGACATTTTCTCAAAAATCGGGAAACGTTTATAGAAAATCGTTGTTGAAAGTTTGAGTTGTGCTAGTCTAGCGTGCGTCAAATTGAGCTGTGCTACTTACGACGGGAAATTTGAACAGTGCTACTCTTCGTAGGGAGAGCTGCTATATCTCGATCGAGGCAAAATAGAAATCAGTTGCGAAACGCGGCTTCTTTCCGAAAAATCGAGAGCAGAGCACACTGTAAATCCCCTACGCACACGCACATCAGAGCCGGGGCAAAAAGCCGCCAACCGAATCCCCTCTAATCCGCGTTAATCGAAGCTACAGGCGGTCGGCAATTTATACGCGAAGACGTGCCCATATCCCAGCAGCGAGAAAAACACTGAAAGAGAAACGGCAGAGGTCGGGGCCCGCGGATGGACGTTCGTAGATTATCGCCTCGTGCGCGCGCTCGGCGCAAAAAAGGACGAAATGAAGAAGGAAGGACATCGCGCGCCTAGGGGCCGCTCATATGCATATTCGCGCGCGTGTGTGCGCGCCTAGAGCAGATTCGCCGGGCAGATTATTAATAGAGAGAGGACAGCGGGATCTTAGGTAGCGGACCGTTATAGCGCCGCGGTGCAGCCTCCGTTTGTATATTATACAGAGGCATCTCCGTACTTAGGTTCGCGCACAGCCCCGTTTATTATTCGCACATTTGCATACAAGGCACACGACCGAACTAGCGTCTTACGAAGCGTGCCGCGCGGTGTCCTCTACTCCTAGAACGCTCGCGCGCATCTTCTTGAGTGAGAGAGAGAGAGAGAGAGAAGACGCGCTCGAAAGGGGTTGCGCGAACGTATATTTCGTCGCTTTGTTCGCGAAATCGGTCGGCGCACGATGTTTTTCGGTTGAGGCTCGCTCGCAACTCCTGTCCGAGCCGGCATTCCCGAAACCGTCGCCTCTAATGATTTAATTGCTCTCCGAAACGCGCACAATGCCCATTGTCGCGCGCGCGCGGAAATCCTAAAGTTTTCGCCCAAAAGTCGCGAGAACAATAGAGCTAGAGCGCGCGAACTATATAGCCGGGCGACAATAGGCAGCTCGCGAGGCAAATAATAGAGCCATTAAAAGTCGCGCGGCACAACGACAGAAGCATATGCATCTCGAGATTGAGAGAGAGAGAAAAAAACCGCGCGAAGAAACGAACCCCTTCGAGTCAAAACGGTCCCAGCACGATGCACCTCTCGCGCTCTACGCTCGCTCGCAGTTTAACGAACTCTCGGCGGCATCTGCGCTATAGCTGTATATACATTAAACACGGAATCGCGCGCCGGCTCTCGAGACACGTTGCCGGGGCATTTAAGGAAAAATGAGTGTCGCCGCCGCAAGGCAGAGGAGTCGAATAATACCGGTGTGTACATCCCCTATAAGACGATCGGTTGGCGCCGGCTGCAGTCGATCCATTAGGTCAATATAACGCGCGAGGAAAATTGCACGACGTCTTCGCTCCCCCTCTACTGCAACGGCAGCGCACGAGTGCAGCTTTCTTCTCGGTTATATTCATAATGCATCGGGGGCCTCCCTCGTATGTACGCGCGCTCGCTGACGAGTCCCCCCTCGCTCTCTTGAAGAAAAAGCTGCGCAGGAGGCCCCAACGTACTTATTGACTTATGTCCTTAAGGCAGTCTTGCACTCGGTCTTGCATCGCCGAGAGGAGGGAGAGACAGAGATCAGCTGTCGCCGGTGACTCTTAATCGCGCAAGGAACCCCTGCGTGCCGCACGATGCTGCTTACGGCGCGCGACACAGTTGAGGGAGGGGGAAGCAGCCACGCGCCAAGGAGTCTGCCATGGGGGCTGATGCTCTTGGAGATGTATGCTTACAATGCCGTGTGTGCGCAGCGCTGCAGCATCTTGCGGGACCTTACGCAGCTTTAAAGGGAGAAGATTGGAGACGCGTGCCGCCGGTCAGAGGGTTTGGTTGTTTGCGATGCCAATGCTTTTAATCATCCGAATCTCGCTGAAAATCTCCTCCACTAAAAGGTCATCCAACCGTCGTACGCAAGACGTCTCCCGCCGATCGCCCAATAACCCATAATTCTTACGCCCCGAGAGAGAGAGAGAGAGAGAGAGAGAGAGAGAGAGAGAGAGAGAAACACACGCTCGTATGTATATGCATAATACCGAAGAGCGAATTTATACGAGGGGCCCGTCTGGAGGGTGTGGGTTGCCGCCGCACACCTACAATGCGCTTGCGGCCAGGCGAACCCCTACAACACGCATACGCGCACGCGAGCGGCTCGAAGAAAGCTGCCGGTATATAAGGACTTCTTCTTCTTCTTCCCCGCGCACGCGTTGCTGTGTAGATACACAATTATACACAATGCAAATTGATAAAAGTCGTTGCGGCGAGTTTCTCTTTTTGTTTTAGAGAAAGAGCCGAGGGTGTAGCGGCCTTTTGTCTCCGCGAGCGAAGGCTAGACGAGTTGAAGCCACGAGTCAGCTTCTTTGTAATGTGCGGTATTATAGCGAAGTTGAAATTGAAGGAGCTGGCGCAAGTGCAAGTGGAAGGAGGCGCGGTTCGCTTTTATTCCTTCGCGAGGGCTTCCATGCCTGCGAGCTTGGCTTCGTACACTTGGTCTCTTTTTTATTAGGCGGTCCGATGAACTTTCATTGTGCGCGAGTCGAGGGTGTGTCTGCGGGCGAGTAGGCCGGTGCGCGGAGCGATTGACTTTTCATGCAGATTTTCTTTCCTTGCGGCTTTATGTACTGTGCGAGTGCATCAGTCAACTGAAATTCTTGGAACAGTTTCGATTTTCCGCGGATTCACCCTGACCTTTACGGTCTACGTTCCCCATGACCCCGACCGACGTTTATCATACATTACGATCGTCCCGTTTAAATACCTTTCTCTATCCTGCTCCCGATGAATCGGGGGAGAAAGTCTCCCCATAAAAGTCCCTGCAATAACTTACAGTTCGATTAACGGAGAATTCGCGCGCGCGCGCGCACGCGCTCCGAAGAAACCAAACCGATCGAAGAGAGCGGGAGAGCGAGAGAGAAGCAAAAAAGGTGCTACGACGACGGCAGCTGCCGTAAGAGAGGTGAACTTGCCTGTGTGTGTACACACACGGGGACGGCGACCCCAAGCGGACCCTCCACCGGCGAAAACGATCGCCGCAAACTGCAGCGGCATAGCTCCTATGTGTATAAGGCATTATGTACATGCGATTCAGAGCGCCAGCTGACGAGTGCGCGTAACGGCGAAGCGGCACCCCTTGCCTTATACTCGGCGATGGAAGAGGAGGAGAGCCCGAGACGACGTCAACCCTTAATTAGCCCGAGTGACCGCAGCCGCCGCCGTCCGTATAAGAGTTCTAGTGAGACGATTTTTGCGGTAGCGCCGTTTTTTACACGGATCTCGACGTGCCTCTTCTCTGTGCGTTAAACAAACAGATACATTTTGAGAAACGCGAAACACGACACGTATACTCAGTGCGATGGCAATGCGAGGATATGTATATGTGTTTCGACAGCGGGTTAAGGCGGCGAGATATATTGGAGTGTCGGGTTCGAGCCGCTCTTCCAACACCTAAGGAGGTCTATCTGCGTCTCCCTCATTTGAATCGAGCAATTTTTAAACGCAAAGCAATATCCTCGAGGTGCAGGCGTTCCTATATCCCCTCGTGATCAATGACGATAGCCCACGAGTTCATTATCGCCGGCGAGCCGCAAGAAAAGCGTCGCCCTGCGATGCACAATGCGCCCGATTTATCGCTGCATTAGCCGAAGAATCAGGCCGAGTCGGAGGGCAAGGAGAGCATGCATCGGCAGCTCCATCATCAAGAGAGAGAGAGAGAGAGAGAGAGAGAGAGCATAGTTCGTTGCGGAAATCTCGGGCGGACCAATCAGTCACGGAAATTCGAGGCCACAATGCGCCGGGGCCCAAGTGACGAATGGGCTAAGAATCGACTTTGATTTCGGCCTGCAGAGGAAAAATCACCACCGGGAGAGAGAAGACACTGCAGTATACCGGCTTGGCCCACATACCCACAAGAACGCATTGCTCGTGTATGCACACATGCACGGGGTGCTATATGCGCGCAGATGGTGCGCCGAACTGCATGCGGCACTTGGTCTCTATATGCACGCGGCGTTTATAGGGGGGAGCTTGGAGAGGGGCCGAGCGCACAATAGCTCAGGAGAGCAGGGCGCGTGCCATCTTTCCATGTATGTGCGCGAGACTTTATAATACATTGCGGGTTGAGCGTTTATGCGTGTGCGCGTGTGTGTGTATCGGCGCGCACGGCGGAAAAGAACCGCGAAGAGGCTTTTGGCCTCGACTTTGCCGGAATGACACGGTTATGCGCGCGGGGTTGATTGATTCAAATTTATTCTAATTGATTCGGCTGTTTTTCATTGCGAGGATTCGGGGGTACACTATACTTGGGCCTTGGCGGGAGATTGTCGCTCTCGGGAGATCAATTTTTTTCTTTTCGATATGTCGCGGTAATCGTTGGGGATGGAAATTCTCGGCGAGTGTATGCATACAGAGGCTGGATGCTTATATTATTAATTTTTGAATCGTAACTCGAGACAGGTCCTAATGTTTTGCAATAATAGCTTTTACAATAAAAGCCGAGAGTGAAGTGTCTATAATCTGTAATGTAATCGCGAGCGAAGCTCTATTATAATCACCCTCGCAACTGATGAATAAGCTCATTGTACGTAACTTTTCAAAATTATTATTATTCTTTCAAGTATAAGTAAATAAAGGCACATTTACAACAACAAGCGCTAAAAGACTCATTACGCCAGTTCATTACTTCCGAGCATGTACGCTTACAATATGATAAAGTATTCGAGAGCGCGCGCGCCGGCTTCATCAGAAGGGACGTGCACAGGTGTGCATGTAACGCCGCGTACCTTATACGCGCACACCTATACACCTATATAGTTTCAACGGTATGCGTGTACTCGTCCGCGTATAGGTATATACGACACATACGCGCTCATTTGCAATTTTATGTATGCTAATTGAGGCATTTATCGGCTCTCTCGATCGGCTCTTTTTAAGGAGGCGTATACACACAGCCAACACGCGCCATACACGAGAGCAGGAGGACAGTTTATCGACATTCGTGCTGTTCGTCTTTTCAACGCTGATCGCGATCGACTGTGCCTACACCGATTAATTTGATCAGTTTACGGCGCGGCGCGTCAATACGAGTAGCGGCTCGTACTTGTAGGGTGGCTTCTATATGCATAAGTCGATGGATTAGAAGATCATATTCTCGGCGTATAACGAATGCGGAGTTGAATTATGTATGCGACGATACTTTCGAAAAACGTTAGAAAAGGCGATGCCCGATCAAGATCGAAGCGTGACCGAAAGTCACTCGATCGCGAAGTAATAACATATACTCGGGGATGTCTCGTAAAGTTCCCAATTCGCTTCAGCCCCTGCGAGCGATCGCGAAATCTCGCTCAAACGACGCGTCGCGAGAGAAGCACCGTCGGCGGCGCCGAGGAGTAGAAAACCGGCGCTTAAAAAAGAAGCCCGCGGCGGCGCATATTAAGAGAACTAGAAACCCGCATAATCCCGTCGCGCGCATATGCCGGAAGGAAAAGCGCGCGCTTCCATCGCTTACACATACGCCCATAGTCTCGGGACGTCGCGAAAAAAAAGAGGCCGCGCGCGCGCGAGAGAGAGAGAGAGAGAGAGACAGTAGGCAACGTAAATAACGAAGCCAGCGCGCGCACCCCTGACGCTGATGATCCCGTATAACCGAAAGCACATATACGGCATTATAGGGTGTACGCAGGAGTCCTCTCGCGTGTTATATAGAATCCGGAGGCTGCTGCATCGCTCGCGCGCCAAAACGGGATCATCATCTGTTCCTTCGGGATTTCACAGTCTCGCTCCCTTTTTTCAAACGTCTCGGGAGCGACGGAGAGAGAGAGAGAGAGAGAGAGAGGCCAAGGTGTGCGCGCGTACACCGGGACACGGGGACGAGTATAGTCGTTCGTATCTCGCCCCGGTGACGACGACTACCCTCTTAACGATACACGGAGAGGGGAATCCTCGCCCCATCGTGTACCGCTGCTCCGGAACGAGATTGCGAGAGTCGTGCCGCCGCGATTTTTCTTATACCTGTGTGCGCGGCCGTCTCTATACTTATATATAGGTGCGTGTACGGCTGCAGTTACGTGTATTAGGTTCGCGTACGCGTGATGCATCGGTCTGCTGACGGGACGGCCGCACGGCTGATAGATGCGACGACGGGGAGGATTATTAATCGCAAGTGTCGGGACTGCGCTTTATTTCGATGCACTCTGATGCTGTGTCAATGGGATCGACTTTTCCGCAATTAAAAAAGCTTCTCAGGCATCTCGAAGCACCGGCCACCCCATGAGTCGATCTGAAAAGAAATTCGTTAAACTTCCTCGAAGTGACTCCTGCATCTCTTAAAAAACCAGCATCGCGACGACGGCGGCGGCGGCGGCGGCGGCCCAGGTAAGCGTTGTATGTTATACGCCGGCTTCCCTGGGATACCGCCGCCTCGTTTGTCTCTCACCCTCTCTCTCTCTCTCTCTCTCTCTCTCTTTTCACGTACACATTTATACACAGAGATCTCCCTCAGTGTCTTTTATTCCTTCCTCACCCTCCGAACTCACCGGCGAAACCAGCATCCGAGGTTGACCCCAAATCTCATACCACCCCATATGCGCGCGCGCGCGCGGATATAAACGGGATCGCGAGCGCCAATTTTTCGGGGGAGACCACGACGACGACGACTAGGAGGACGACTATAACATAAGCGTATTCGAGCGCCGGGACTTTTCAACGATAGAAAAACTAGAACGCGGAAGTAGGAAGAGCGGCAGAACTGGACGCGTCGGGCGCCGAAAACTCGTATGAGTAGTTTTCGCGATCGACGAGACGCCTCGCCGTTACACCGGTCCTTCCTCTTCCTGATCCTTGCTCTGAATACTCGGGCGGTCTGCTTCCGCGTTCTAGTCCTAGACGGGACAGCCGCGTACGTACGTGGGTCTAAAAAGCGAAATTGACGAAGAACCCTCGCGAGATCGAGAAAAAAACGTGTATTCTCGTCTACTGCTCTTCGAGAGTGCATGCGCGCTGCTTTTTTCCGGCGATTTTTCGCGTCCCCCCTCGTACATCGTGATCTTTTTTCCGCTCTTTTTTCGACATCCCACAGCGATCCATCCGTGTCATTACGATTTTTCATTGAAATTCCGTTGCGACACGGGAGAAAGATACGCGCATCTCCTGCGCGATTTCGCTCGTATACGGTCAGCAGCAGCAGCAGCAACAGCAGCAGCAGTTTAGACGTAATCAGTGTCCAGTTTCCGCGTACAGAGGCGCGTCCTTGAATATCGAACGAAAATCGCTCAGCTGTTGTGCAGTGTGTTCTCTAGCTCCCCGTCTCGGATTTTTGGCGGGCTCTCTCTCTCTCTGTCTCGAGGAACACGTGACGGGAGATCCGCAGTTCAGTAAAGTTCCCCTCTTGGCTTTCTCTCCTTCCGAGTCGCATTTTTCTTTGGCCGGCGTCAGAGCGCGTAACCTTGCAGCGATCGCTACTTACATTGTTGCCACTCGGACGAAGGGCGGATGGCTAATCTATTATGCGATCCATGTGTGCCAATGCGTTGCCGCTCGACGCTCTGACTTCTGGGGGTACGTGGTGTGCAGTCTTGCGGGCTACTGTGTCGTGGTATTTAGATCCGAGGGTCGTTCGCGCGATCGTGTGCGAAAATCGCCTCGAGCGAGAAACTCTATTGCGCGAATGGGTAATCCGATATAGCGCGGCAACGAACTCTTGACATACAGTAGTATAACTCCTTTACATTGTGTGAACTGTAAAAAAAATCACCACTTACATCGGTTACGCCTCGTAAAAAGACAATTTTCCAGTCGATGTTCACCTCCACAGGGTGCGGGGATAGCTCGCAAGTGCAAGCCGTAAAAATCTCTGGCGATTTAAAATTCATTGGGCTGTAAAAGGGCATTTTTCATAACTTTTATTGCGAGGCGCGCGGTTTGTTTAAAGGGAAGCACGCGTAAATAGGATCGCGGAAGTTAAAAGTTCCGTATAGTAGAGGGACGCTCGTAAAACTCGCGTGTTAGAATCCCGACTTCGGCGTTGTTACTGCCGTTTAAATCGCCCTTCGGAAGCGCATAGAGCCGCCGGCGTTGCGCAAAGTACATCGCGCTCGCCCTTTTTTTCTAGTCGTAAAAAAAGTATAAAAATTTTAATGCCTCTGTCACTATACGTCTCAATGTCAACAACGTTTTACATTGATTTCCGAGGTAATGCGGAAGAGAGTTTTACGATCAGGCGGGGAAAGCGCTTTTCCCTTCACGCTGTACTTCGATTGAATGGAAATTGAACCATAAAACTAGCCGATATAATGTTTAACCAATTTTTTAAAGCGGAAACTAATAAAACTACGTGCAATTCCTTGAAATGCTTGTTAGATACACCTTACCCGTCGCGAACAATTGTTTACAAGATTAGTGGTGGAGAAAAAAGTTTGGCAAACAGTCGTAAACGGATGGAATGCAAGGTTACTTCCTGTTAACAGGTCTAATTCGGAAGTGCCCTTTATAAACTTTTTCTCACGCCTACTTGTAGCGACGTTCACTTTTTAATTATCCACTATTATTAATTATTAACAAACCCTAAATCAATATTTCGCATAGGTACAAAGACAATTCCAAAAGCATCGCTGCAAAAAAGCAACGAGCTTCGAGTCATCTGTATACGCGTGGGCGTTATATATAGAGCGAGGAAAAACAAGAGGGGTCCCAACGCACACACACATCAGCAGCGGCAGCAGCGGCAGCAGCGAGGAAAGGTATATATCTATTATAGGAAGAGCAATCGCCGGCTGATTCTTTTTATCCATCAGTCTGTCGGGGGCGCCCGAGTTCAGTTCCTCTCTTCCTCGTGTTTTTTATTGGTAATACGTAATTCTCGTGGGTGTCGGGGGCGCGTGCCGCGCGTTAAAACGTCACGTGTGCCACGCGCCCGAAAAGCGCGCAGCTGCCAATGAAAGTCAAACTGTAACGCGTCGAGGATTCACGGGGTCGCCGAGCTATCTATATAGGTATACACCGATGCGCCGCGGAGGCGGTGGCCTCTTCTACGAGCTCCCGGAGAACACGGTTTGTCTCTTAACTTTTGTCGATCGATTATACGGAAAAAGGGAAAAAGCGCCGCGATAGAGAGAGGCTGCAGCGTTTTACTTCTGGAAATTGACAAATGCCTATGTTTTTTCCAATTTCTATTTTTACGCGCTTACAGATCGTGTACATAGAAATACAATTACTCGACTGCAGTGAACGCGATTCTTCCGGCTAAATTAACGCGCACTCGTGGGTGACTATGGGTCCCGTTCTCGTGGCTGGAGTGTAGCAGCGCAAAGGGGCAGAATTAGGCGCGGGTCTAGCCTGCACACGCATAGCGTCCGCGACCGTTATACATTACACATAGACTTTTTTCTCGGCAACGCTATATCGCGCGCGGCTGCTATATATAGAGCTGTCGCCGAGCGACACTACTCGGCCGATGCATAGTATCGCGCAAAGCCTCTTTATCAGGGCAGATTCCGTTCCAGCAGCACAGAGCATCCGTTTGTACAGGCCACGACGCGGAGAGCGAGGCCTCTCAATTCGACCGTTTAAATGCTCGCTCGACAACAGCTGTGCACTTGCGAAACCGCCGCTCTCTGCGCCGCAGTCGGGGACACACCGAGAGCACTTGGCTTTTGACATTGGGACTGCCGAATTAATTTTCATTGCAACGCCGGATGCGTTCGTTTATTTCATCCGTCGCGTAATGCTATTATCGCCTTATCGTAATTTTGCGATCGTTTGAAAACGCCGAAAGGTAGCACAATAAACTTATTCGTCAATCAACCGCTTGTCGTTGTTATTAAGAGCACATTCGAAGCCGCAGTCCATCAGTATACAGGAAGAAAAATTCGTCGCGCTGGTTATCCGGCATACAGAGCCGCTGACCGTTACGGTTTTTCCAAAGAAGAGCGCGTTGGGTGTGCCGAGAGAGAAAGATGACGAGTGTCGTCTTTATGTCGCGCGAGGTACAATTCGATAATTTTCTGAATGAATGGCCGGCGGAGAAAGAGTGGACGCGCGTGAATGGAGCCGAGCCGGTGCACGCGCGCGCTCAGCTTCTCTCTCAGATCTCGGCAAAAGGAAACCGAAAGGAAGCGGCGAGAAAGAGTTGCGAGAAAAGAAGAAGAGAGAGAGCGCGCGAGAGAGAGAGAGAGAGAGAGAGAGAGAGAGAGAAGGTGCTGTCGCAGATGGACGAGCTCCGCGAACAAACAGCCGGTTCTCGAAACTGACCAAAGAATGCGTTCGAAGGATCTGCAGTAGTTTTCCGAAATTTTTGTCGGCGATCGTCAAAATCGCTGATAATTAGACCCACAGCATCGCAGAGTGATTAACGATATCCGAGTTAAAAAGCATTTCAGCGCATCAATCCCTGAGCGAGATTCCGACGTAAACGTAGACGTAAACCGCTTCGGGCAACTCTTTTTTCAGACGCCAAGAGCGAGCGAGCGAGCGATTATCGATTAGTTCATTTATACTTCGGCACCGCCGACAGCTGCCAGCGCGTCGCGTCGTAGCGATGTGTATACGCACACAATCGAAAGCGCGCACATGCCTAAACAATGCTCCGGACTGTACGGGAGAGACTTCGCCCGGAGACGAGGTTCGCGAGGGGCCAAAAACCACCCCGATGCTAATGGCTCGGATGGTGACGATCCTCTACGTGCGCCTGTACGAGAGAGTGTTTTTCTCTCTCTCTCGTTATTTTCGGCCCGGGAAGTCGGAAGGAACGGGGAGACTCGCGGCTTATATATATATAGATAGGCTGCGCGCGTGTCGGGGGCGAGAAATGCCGCGGCGTTGCTCCCCCTCGTTGAAATCTCCCCGTTGTGCGATATAGCGGGTGCTGCAGCGATGCTACTTGTGCGGGGATCCGAAAATAAAGTCTCTTTACTGCGCGTTGCTCGATTACGTTGGAGTGATAATGTTCAGAGATCGGAGAGCTCGAATGTGCGGGTAATGTAGGGTTGATTTGTCGATAAGAATTTTTGACGTTTAAAGTTTCGGTGTATAAGGTGAACGCGAAACGGAAACGTCCTATGCCTATTTGAATGTATAAACGAATATCGGAGATGTATGGCGCTGATGGTTGTGAAATCGATTAGAAATTAACCTATTACGAAGAAGTGATACATCTGTTTGCAAGGCAGGAGGAAGTGTGGCGTAATTTTATGCAGCCTTGTACGCGAACGCGCAGGTTCGTAGCTAGTTTTTCCTCCTGCTAAGTTCGCATTTACTGAACAATATTTAAATGCATACTTGTATTTTTTTGCAAGCATAAAATTGCACAAGTATAATTCAATGTTGCATCTCCTTAGACGTGGCGTACAGATAACATTACTGGGATCAACTTATACAAACAACATCCTTCGTGTATTTTAGCAGTAAGTATTGTAAGGGCTTCCGCTGTATGTTATTCCAGAGTTGCGGTGAAAATAAACACGCCAAGCAAGTCGGCCGTCTCCGGAGGCATAGGTCAACGCATAATACTTCAGACTGAAAACGGCAGAAAAAGGCCAAGTGAAGGGTGCACGGACGAAGGCTGGAAATAAAGAAAAGGAGAGATTTTTCGAGAAGGAGGAAAGCGGAGAGCCGAAAAAGTGCGAGCTCGGAATTAGAGAACACGGGCCTGAGGAAAAGGATAAGGTGGGTCGTTTTCGAGTTTCCGACCGTTGTCGCCCTTCCAATGCCGAGAGTGGGTTAAGAGTGAGGAATTTCGGAAAGGAAAAACCGACCATCCTTCTCGAACTTTATCGCTTGAGGAGCTGCTTTCTATTTTTATAATTTTTTGAATTTCAATCCAACCAATATAGTCACTCTTATTACTTTTAAAATTCCGATATTTATGTTTATTTAAAAAAATGCATCTCGGTCGATTATACCGGCTTGAAAAAAGTTAACAACATTACAAATCACATAAATCACGCGGCAAAGCATCCCCCAGCTGGAGTCCTTCCACTCGGCGCCACGACAATGACTATTCCGCGGCGTCTTACTTTTTCCACTCAAACCCATCGCTGATTGTCTTTGCGTGTCTCTCTCGCCGAAGCCCCGGCGCGAGCGAGAAAGCTCGGAAAAAAAGAAATCTTCGTCGGCCTTTGAAGTCAAGCCCGGGGTGTGTAGTGTAGTTCCCGCGACGAAGTCTTCAGATGCTTATCTCCCGTGGGAGCGTAACTGCGCTGGTCAACCCCGAAGCTGTAGACATGAGTTGGACTTTATAGCCACGGAACATGCATTCATCATCCCCGCATTATGTGCCAGACTCGACGATCTCCCGTGTGCTTCATCGGCGGTTGCGGGAAGTCGAAGTAGGTTTTATCGCGGGCATTAATAACCCATAAGAAAGCGAAGCACACGAGAGAGGAGTGAAGAATTCGTTCTGTAATCATCGTGCCGGTGGATGCCGCCGGGAGTGAGAACGATTTGACTCGTCGAAGCACACAAAGAGCCTGTTATGTGCATCGCCCCGAAGCGAAGAGCGATGAAAAAGGGCCTCAGCATCTAACACGTATGTGCGCGCTGGGCTAAACTGGTTTGCTTCAAAGTACTTCTCTCTCTCTCTCTCTCTCTCTTCGGCTTGACTCTAACCAGATTAGTTTTGATTGCTTTACAACCTTTCTTTGGCTTCCCATGTTTGATCTTCCGAGAAAAAAGCCCAGTGCGGAGGAACGTTACTTCAAGAGGAAAATCGTCGAAGTAAAACATTTTAACTTCGAACAGAGATATTGAGCAATGCATTCTTTTCGCTCAACTCTATAACTAGGCGTATTAATCTCGCCGCACAAAGGAAAAGACGCGAACGGCTCAATCCCGTGAAAATCCGAAAAACACAGCTATTAAGCGGGGCTGCGAGTCGCCGTGCGCGGCATCCAATTAACTCTCCCTCCTTCGGCCAGGATCGTTATGCGCAAAGGCCTCGGTTTCAACCCCTGAGAAAGAGCGACCAATTTGCGTCACAGGAGAAAGCCTCAGCTTCCAGTCATCGGGACGTCGATTCATCATAATTTTTCAGTCACCCCGATGGCTCGCGCAGCCTCTAATTTAATCGCGCCTCGCCGGGAAAATTCTCGAGGAACCTGCGATAGCGCCGGCTTTCGAGGATCTGAGAAAATTACTCCTGGTGTGAGAATATAACGAGCTGTTTCACACTTCCGAGCAGATTTTAGATAAATGTAATTACACTTTATATTTTTTCTCTCCACTTGCATAAGAAACTCGTAAAATCTTGGAGCCTCTCGAAACGTCTGTATCGGCCCGTTTATTACCCATAATAAACCTTTGACACCGCGAAACCTCGCGTTTAAAAGCAGAAATGACCTCACAGCGTGAACCGCCGAGATCGTGACCGGGTAAGCTTTCGCAAGTGTGGTCGCCCTCAGTCTCGCACTGGCGCGGGTAATCTCACGGTTACGTTTGCGAAACATGCGCTCGAGAATGCCATTGGCCGATCACGTACGGGTCACGTTCTGATGCGGTCCAGGCCGACACCCTCACATTATACCTACACCTTCTCAATGTCGAGGATGAATCGGGCCGCTGGTGTGGGTGCTTCGATTTTTAAAAAAGCGCATCCAAAGCCGTTGAATAATGCGCCGACTTACGCGGAAATTCGCCGGTCTTCTTTTTTTACCGCTGCGTATGTGTGTTAGTTTGAAGAGAAAAACGAACTGCCGCGCTGCATAAACGTGTGAAAATTGTCGCAGGAATTCGGAGTCGTCTCCGCTTTGGAGAAATGCGCTGAGCCGGCGCATAGGCGGCTCCCGTTGTTAGGCGCGCGCACCGAAGAATGAAGGCGATAAGAGTGTGCCAAACAAGCTGCAGTTTTATTGTGACAATAATACACCAAATATTTACATCTCGATTGTCTGGATTATTAACAGAGGATTAAATGCCGCTTTACGTACTGCTCTCAACCAAACCCCGAGCAGACGTCCTGAAATCGCTCGAATAGCTACAACGATCAATCCTATAACGATAACAGTATAACGTACAATGGGTCTCTCGAACGTGACCGCGTAACACATTACGCCGGCCGAATGACCAAGACACAGCTGCCGCTCAAAGCCCGAATAAAAACTGCTCGATGTATGATAATTACGTAACGGCATCGTCAGAACTAGAGAAGCTACAGCGCGTATCCTCGGGTTTCACGCTCAAGAGGTCTTTAAACCGCGCATTACGTGGAAGCGTTAAAAATGTGAGCTGCGTTGTCTATATAGCGCGCAAAAACTTGGCAAACGGTCGTCTGGGATCTGGCTACATAATCAGCAGCAGCGGCGGCGGCGGCGGCGGCTCTCGGATACACGCGCAGCAGAAGAGTGTGTGCGAGAGGGAGGCGGCCGTTTCTGCTGATAAATTGAGGCGCGGCAGCGCAAGGAGAAAACGGTAGAGAAAGAGAGAGAAAGAAGAAAGAAAGAGTCGGCGTTCGTTTCCCAGGCCTCTCTCTAACACACATACACACGCGCACGCGGTCGCGGCACCAAGTGGAATTTAAATCTCAACCGTCGTCGGTGGCGTCGGCGGCAGTGGGGGTATACACTCGCGGGGAATGTCGAAGGGGGGGGGGGTAGAATCGCGGTGGGGGAGGACGAGAGAAGAGGAAGAAGATTACATCGTACATCCCGGGGAAGAAGAAGCGCGCGAAGAGCGGCGGCGCGTTTGTTTGTAAACAGAGAGAGAGAGAGAGAGAGGGGGGGGGGAGAGGATGCAGCGCAGTAGTGAGCGCGCGCTGCACTTGCGCGGCCCCCGTGTAATGACTGCAAAAAATGATCGCCGCAATTACGCAGTGATGAGTCTGCGGTGCGATTATGGCTGAGAGAGAGAGAGAGGGAAGTACGTTGGGCTTTTGGAGCTTCGATTTTGCGAGCGGTCTCTCTCGATCATTGATTTAGAAAAAAAGCTCTCTATAGAATCAAATGAACTCATTACGGACCATCCGCAGGCGCAGACTCTTCCGGCGTCGTTCTAATGCGAAATCGCATCGGAGATTCCGCGGCGTGGAGTGTGTGGGCTCCAAAAGGAGGATCGTTAACTTCTGGGAAAAAAAAGCGAGACGGACTCCTCGCTTATCCGGTGCGCGATGCACGGATCATCTCTCACGATCGCGCGCGCGTGTTGAAAAGCTTATTTCGCGATCGCGTGCAGTCGAGTCCGAGGGTCCTCCTTTTTGCTGTTTTACTGCTGCCGGACGATTGCGAGTCCGTTGGGCTCACCTTGAAATACTCTCGCTCTGCGGCTTGCGGAGAGCTGCGACGCCGGAGGGGAGAACACACGCGGAGGGAGTTCGCGGGAGAAGTTGCATCTTAAAAGCTTGAGTGACGTAAGTGCATGCGCACTCTAGTGGAGTTTTCGTTCTACAATTGATGACTTTATCGTCTCCTTCTGCTTTTGCTGGCTGCGTTCCGATGGCTCAATTGCGCGATAAGCTCTGACGCGTTTAATTTCATTCATGAAAGTGCAATCGATGAATGAATTCAGATCAAATAATTTTTAAGTTTTTAATTATCGATGCGTTAAATTAATCGAAGCCTACATAAAAATCAATTTCGCACGCACAGCGCGATATCGAAATCCTCCAATCCCCCAGAGCCACGCTAGACGACACTATTGACCCATATAGTCTAGCCGCGCAGCGATAGAGCAAATAAAGGAGAGAATCGGCTCGTGTCTGGTTTTTGGCGCGCGCGCAAAATATAACCGTTGAGAGTTTAAGAGTCGTGGCAGTAGAGATTCCTGGGTGCGCGCGCGCGCGCGCGGGAGAGAACGAAGGGACGTGATCCGCGCCCCTCCGATATCGCGCGCGCTCTTTCTCCTCATGGCTCTTTCTCCGCAAACGGTCGCGCTCCGTTCAAACATTTTCCTCTCGCGAGCGCGCCTTCGTCGCGTGTTGCTATGCCGAGGAGAGAGACTCCTCTCCTCTTCTCTCCTCTCGGGATGCCTCCTCTCCTCCCTGCGCTCTCCGATGCTTGCACATTATACACCAGCAGCAGCAGCAGCAGCAGCAGCAGCAGCACTGAGGGAGCAGGTAGTGCTCTTGGAGAGGGGCAGAGAGCGCGGGCTTAGGAGGACCGGCGAATTTAGCGCGGGAAGAGACGACGAGGATTCCCCCGCGACGATAATGAGACCGGCCGCCGCGGCGGAACCGACGATGGGATTTTGATTGATTTCGTTGGCGGGGCTCTGATGATGCTGGTTCAGACTTGTTTTTGCCCACTCGGGCAATTGCGCCGAGCCGCGATAATATCTGCCGGGTTGATAATGCGGCTTGAGGGTTAACGAATGTCGAGAAAAATTGTCCAATTTTTGGCAACCGACGCGCGTGCGCGCATCGAGTTCTGCGAACTCTGCATTCTTTTTTTGCGAATGCCTGAATTTTTAATTCGATTTTTAATCTCTCGACTAATAAATTCAACGATCCGAGATCGTCGGGAGTTTAAAAACTTCGAAAACTCTAGAAGCGTGCTGTACACGCAAAGTTACGCGCCCGGCCGATAATCACCGCGCGCACGTCTCCGAGAGAACGTGAAAATTACGCTCACGTGATAAACATTCCAGGCCATAAATCACGCAGCCGGAAAACAAAAAAAGTCTCAGAAATCACCGCGCTCGAAGACAAAATCGAGAGGAGACGCGCGAGGATAGAAAAAAGTCGAAAAAAACCCGAGGAGCGAGGACTCTTTAATATTCAGTAAACGAATCGCGCGCAGAATGAAATTCTCCGAGTCCCACTCCTCGCCGTCTCTCCATTGATTTTTGGAAACACAGAGACACACAGCAACAGCAGCAGCGTGAGAGAGAGAGACGCGTCGACGCGCCGTCAAAAGTTAACGACGGATATGAATGCACTCTTTGTGGCCAACATGTGTCACGAGTGTCTACAAGATGTTGAGCGGAGTTGAGCGTCTAGCGGCGACTCTTGAGATACTTTATCCTGTAGGTACTCGTTTCTCTCTGCCTGAACTCATTGATCGGTGTATTTTCTTTTCTCGGCTTTGGAAATGCTCTGGCGAGCATTAAACTTTTGGCGGGATGCAGACGCGCGCGTTGCCTTGAAACCGGAGCCGTTACGCCTACCACCGACGCTATCGCTTGCGATAGAGCGACTGCGGGAGTGCGTTTTCGCGCGCTTTTGACTCTCGAGAGTCGTTGGTCTCTCTGACGCAACGCTCGGGCGTTGTTTCGGTCAGCGATTTATTATTGGGCTTACTCGTGCGCTTATTGCGGGGTTTCGAATTTTTGCAGACGCGAGCGTTGCTCAATGCTTCGGCGATTGGTACATGTGAATTTGTTGAAAAATTATTGCATTACAATTTTAAGATCCACTGATACTTGAAAATGTACATATTTTATAAATTACTAGCGCTTGAAGGAGGCTCGATTCGGGTACGAAATTCCAAAAATTTATTTTCAACGGTTGCACGTTAAAAAAAAATATCCGTGTGAAGCAAAACGCGTTCAGCAATGGGAGCGCGCTGTATCGAATTGGAACACGCAATAAATTTTCTCGACTCGTCTCTCTCTCTCTTTCTCAGCAGCCCGTAAGTATCCGCAGCTTCCCATTGACGAAGCGAGAGAAAAAAAGAAATAAAACGACACCTTCAAAAAGCCAGCGCGGCGGCAGCAAGTGCGAGTTTTTGACTTTATACTACTTTCGACAGGTCGAAGAACGCTCGGTTTGAAGTCAAACGACAACACGAAGGGGATTATATCAAAGGAAAACTCAAGCGTGAGCGAGCCCCCGGAAAGCCGCTCGCGCTCTTTATCGGCCCGTGGAAAAATAGGAATTTATACAATGTCTGCTTGAAGACTCCTTTTTTACGAGCGAAGCCAAGCGAAGGGCCTTTCCAAGAACACGAAGGCTGAAGTCGAAGTCTCGTACGTGGGACCGGCACCGAAAGAAGCGCACCGCGAGATGCACGCGCACGATACAACGCACGTGCGTGGGTGGGGGGTCTGTTTACATCACACGCGGAGATGCTGCACGTGTGTGGATTGGGGGGGACCAGTGGAGGTCGGGATTTTTCTCTCGGCGCTCTCCTCGGCATTTCTCATCTCATCCCCTTTTCTGCTCCTCCTCCCACTATACACACATAGGTATGTGGATAGAAATCACGGTGACTTCACACGTTTGCTCCAACTTCTCTTCGGTATACCTGCGCGCGAGTGCACAGGTTGAACGTTTGTTTTCTTCTCCAGTTTTCACGTGATCATTGCGTAATGCCTTCTAAAATGTTTGAAGTTCAAATCAGCACTTTTTCTGCTCGCGCATGCACGAAGAGTTTACCTTTTTTCATTGCGCGATGTACTGATTTTTTATTTTGAAATTATGAGTACACCACCTCATAAAATACAAAGTCATCGCGTTTCCCGGTAAAATGAAATTTTTAATTTTCCCTCGACCGCGGCGAACACCTATTAAAACCGCATTTCCCACTGAAAAAAAGTGATAAATTTCTAATTATGACTACCGCAACAAACGCCACGACCCTCAGGAGAAAGCCCATCAGTACTCGCTCACGAACGAAACAAATTCCGTCGAAGTCACGCCTCTTTCTTCAGCAAAACCCCGAGACCTTTCCCTTTAAATTTCCGCTACAGAACCGCTCGACTTCAAAACCGTCCGACTTTCTCCACCACTGCAGACAACAACCACCAGCTCCGACCACATTCGAACAAAAATATTAACACAGTATGCTCGGCAACCCCCACGACGCGAAGCGCATCCTTCCTGGTATTATTTTTCCTCGCCGGCTTCTTGAAGTGCAGCAAGTATATACGCGCTCGCGGTGGAAAGAATGAGAAGACGAAGACGAAGAAGAAAGGCGGAGCCCTTTGTCGGCCGCGGCCACTCCGAAGTTATTATACTCATACATAACCAGTCCGGCGGCGTCGACTGGTCCAGCAGCGTGACCGGAGAGCAACGAAAACGCGCGCGCGCGCCGGTCCCGGGCGTCGTCTTGTTGTTGCTATCCGCGCGCGCGCGCCAACCGAATACTTTAGAGAAGGAGGGAAGGAGAGATGGCAGTGTGCGTTTTGTGCTTTTTACCCTCGCCGCGTATACGATTTATAGGAGATCGCCCGGCCGCAGAGAGAGAGAGAGAGAGAGAGAGTCGTGGTCGTGTAGCCGCGGGACTGCTCTTGATTGATACCGCGCGGCCCACTGCTGTGTTTGGCAACTCTTCCGAGTATTGTTTCAAAATAACAGATTTTTCGAGAATCCCGATGACTTGCGCTCTCCAAATTGAGTTATCTCCTCTTCTTTTCAAAATACGGCTCTCGGAAAATCGTGACTCCGAGCAAGGCATTTTTCCGTTGAAGCTACGCTCGCTCCCAGGCGAGAGCGATTTGAATAAAAAACTACCTGTCAATTCGGCCGCGAAGCTCCAATTAGCCGTTGCACCGCGAGGCCGCGTAAATCACCGAAACGAATGCCTTTCACTGAACGCGCTTCTCGGTACATAAAAAACGTTCTCTTCTTTCAGAATCGTTACACACACGCTGTCATTAAATAGCCTCGGGTCCATAGAGGGAGCGAAGATCTTGACTTCCCCGCATCACGCACACTTCGCTTGCGCGCCGGACTTCAAGATAAATTAATCGCCGCCGCTGCGGGACCGAGTTTTCCCATTGAGTAACGACGATACGCGCTGCCGACCCTTTTTAACTCGAGCGTTAAAGGCGTTTCGGAGGCGACCACCGCGGAGGACCGGCCGCAGCACGAAGATCCATGCGCGAGATACAGATCGTGATGTAGATGCGGGCTTTTCTTTTCTTTTCTTCTCTGGCCGTGTTTTCGTTTATAGTTTTACCGTAGAAGCCTGAGATTTTACTTCAAGCGGAAGTCGAGCGCAGATACCAGCTCCGATATTTACGAAAACGCTGTAGCTACGTCGGTGTTTTCCCTGGTCTTCAAGGGAGAAACGCGTTCGAAATACGTATAAACTACAAACAGAGATAAAAGTGCGGCGGCGCCGGGAGAGAGAGAGAGAGAGAACGTTCCGGTGCATTCCAGACCGAGAGCGTGATAAGGAGCCTCTGATATTGTGTTGCTGGCGCTGCATAATAATGTCCGCCATTAGCTCGTTCGGTTGTCTCTTTTTTCAACGGGTCCAACGTTTTTCTTTTCGATTCAAATTTCTCGTGCACAGACGCCCGTTTTTGAGGAAAAAATAAATCACAAATGGACGCAAACGGAACTAAGCGCACGGCAAACATCGCGCTGTAGACGAGAGGAGAAAAAAATCACGACGAGAGAGGGCTGCAGCGCAAGAAGATCAATATCTCGAAGCGAACGAGTTCGTTATACTCGGGGCGAGTTGCATTCTCTCTCTACCCCAAAAAAGAAAGACGCGAGAGACGCACGGGAGATAAAGAAGCGAGCAGCGTATAGACATACTCGCCGGAGACGCGAGCGGAGCGAAAAAGGGCGCGAGATGAAAAGATGTAGTCGAGTCTGCGCGGCAAAAGGTAAAGTCCGAAGAAGGAAGAGAGGAGAGGAGAGAGAGAGAGAGAGAGAGTCTCTCGGACGGTTAATGTACCGCTACCGCGCCTCGGCAACGCCGAAGCGCATCCTCCGGGGATATAGTCCGGCGCGGGCTATCTTTCTCCCGCTCACGTCTGCTGTAGAGGAGGATGAGGATTGAGGAGCGCCGCCACATTCTAACGTTCTAACGGCCGGAGAAATATTTTGGCGCGCGACGGGGATTGATGATAAAAATAGACGAATCCCGACCGAAGTCGTACACCGACACGCTCTTCTCATCTCCCTCTCTCTGTTTTCCCTGTCTTGTCAATCAGTGGCAACGTACGAAGATGGATTTTTTTACCGATATCGCGTTATACGCACTCGTGCGCATAAATCACTTTTGCATAATACGGAGCGGAAACTCCGAGTCCAAACAAGCGCAGTAAATTAGACCGCATCGCGCGCGTAAATATGCGCGGCTGCGAGTCTCTCTGTTGTGTGTGTCCGCCGCCGCGATCTCGGATCCAAATATTTCAGCGTAGGCCGCATCTCAGATCGGTAAAATCAGCCGGAAAATTAAAGGGATTTTTCACTTAGGAGTGCGATCACGGAAGAGATGAAAAAGCCGAGATACCGGCCGGTCCCTCCAGACCGAGATCCCGCGCATAGAGACGCGTCGCAAAGTTGACGCGCCGGCCCGAAATTCTCACGTGGCTCGCACAAAACCAGTTTTCCTTAATGACCCTAAAGGCCGCGCATATATCGACACTCACTCGCGCGCGCGCGCGCACACGTGTCGAAGCGAGTGTCCGCAATTATGTAATACAGAACCGGCGCGATTTTGCGCGCGAAAATCACGGCTCGATCGAGATAAGCGTAATGTATCTGGGTCGCCGCCGCCGACGAGATTATTCTTCCGAGCTGAGAGAGAGGGAGAGAGAAAGAGAGAGATAGAGAGAGGATTTATTATCGCCGGGAGAGCGTGAAATGAGCAACGGTCGTTTTCGGCCTTGAGCTTGAACGGAAATCGCGAAATTCGCAATGAGCGCCGGCAGCGGAAGTCGGGGAGCACATGTGTGTTTACAAACTCGAGAGCGAAGACTCGCCAGAGTTCGAGTGAGAGAGAGAGAGAGAGACACGAGGTGATAAAGAAATATCTAGCTCTTGCCTATCCCGACGATAAGCCGATCTAGCGCCGACTAACCGACTCTTGAATCGATTGGCTTTTTAAACTCGCTTTTCTGTAATAAGCAAACTGTATTATTACTCAGTTGCACGTATAGATCGGCCTTTCGTCTATCAATTTATCTTGCGGAGAATCGAGGAATGCCGTACGTGGCTTATTATACTTTCAAATGAAAATGGTAATGGCGAAGGAGGATCTCGGGCGAAATAATTGAAACGTCCGCATCTCTAATGTACCGCAATATCTAGCTCGATCTATATTCGTAGCCTATAAGCTGGCATTTAAATTTCACAAATACACAGTCCACGGCTCGTTCAACGACACGGAACTAGCCTCTACAAGCGCGCTTCTCGTTTCACACCGATTGCATTTGCGCACGAGCGTTAAAATCAAAGCACCACTCCCCGCACCGGCACCTATGTGTGCGTGTGTGTGTGTGTGTGTGTGACCGCGGCCAAAAAACGATTTTCCACTCGTTTCCCTCGTTTCCCCACCCTCTCCTTCGCTATGACAATGCTCGCGCCTGACCAGCGAATTCTCGATCGTGTCCATTAAAAAAAAGCAGCAAAGCTAAGTCGACTCTCTCCGAAAGAATACAAGGAGTAACCCTGCGCATACGCACCCCGAGAAGAAAGAGGAAAAAACGCAATCGTCACGTTCGACCTCCTCCTCGACGTTCTTGCGTATATAGCTATATATGCGCGTGTTTCGGCCGATGTACCTGTTTCCAAGCGCTCGCCGAAGAAAGAAAGACGACGAAAAGAAGCCGAAGAAAACGCGCGCGTATAAACGGGGATTATTGCTCCGCGTCGTGAATTCAAGGTCATTAATCCTAGGCTGTCGAGCTTGTGTGTCAGTGATGTAGCCGCCGACGACGACGACGTTGACAGCGACAATGCGGCGAGGCTCCAGAAACGAAAGAACGCGGGTTATTGCTACTATTTCGGGCAGCGCGAAAGGAGACAGATTTATACTCGCAGAAACTGGACTGCACGGCAGCAGCTACAGCGAAAATGCGAGGACCCTCCCACTTTCCCGACAGAGACACTGGGACCCGAGACTACGGGACATTACAATACTCGAGACGGCATTTTCCTATTGTGCTGCTATAATAAACTTTAGGATTCACTAATCCGTGCAAGTTGAAACTTGTTGTACTTTTCGGGTTCATCTATAATTCTATATGTACGGGGCTACGTCGTTATGGCGGCCGTACCGTGTGGGGCTGTATTTACGACACGGCAGTCGGCAGCGCAGTAGCGAAAGCTTAGGAGGAGCAGTCGTCCTTACCTTATTCGGGACAATAATAAGCTATTGCGGGCCAAAGATAATGGGCTCATTGGCGGGGGCTGGGCGTTTTCGGCTCTCCGAAGCAAGATTCCAAGTCTCTTCTTCTCCTCGATAGAGTTTGCTCTTTTTATCTCGATTTTGAAGGAAAATCACGAGCTAGCGGCACGTGCGGCTCCTCATATCCCTCTGTGCATCGTAGCGCCTTGCTGAGCATCAGTTGACGCCGCGGCAGCTCCGTTTTCCGCGCCTAATCCGTCCACGCCTGGCTACTTATCCCCTCACGCTCTCCATATCCCTTCTATAATTGATAAGCCTCGAGGCGTGCGCGCGTCGACGTCTGGCATCACAACATCTCCACAATGTAAAATAGAGTCGCGCGCAGCGTCCAGCATCCCGGAAAATCTCCTCTCTCTATACACACAGAGGCGCCGTCGCTTTAAAGAGCGCAGAGAGCAGTGTCGCGCTCGGGTGAATATAATAAAACTGCGCGAGGAAGCGGCGGAGGAGAAGCAGAAGAAGAAAAAACAAGCTGAAAGAAGAGAAGAGCCCTCGAGAGCTTTTACTTCGTGCGCTTCATTGAGGATCTTGAATGTGTCCGTATGGGGCTGCGCGATACTCGTCTTCTCTCGCACATCCGCCGAGAGAGAGAGAGAGAGAGAGAGAGAGAGAGCGACGATTCACGCCGAGCGGAAGCGGCTCTCGGGTCCATTGTTTTGCGAGTGGGCTAGTATACTACGCGTGTGCCTGCGCTACATTGGAGAACGCACGAGCGAGAGTGGCGCAATTTTCGGAGCCGAGAACATGAGCCTTTTGCGCGGGGATGGACGAGGGTGCGTGTGTGCGCCTCATGGTTATCGCGGGCGGCGAGCGTCAAGTGCCGCTCTTTTCTCTCTCTCTCTCTCTCTCTTGCTGTGTGCGTGTATGCATGTGCGCGCGAGAGAGTCGCAGGCGGGAGTCTTCTCGGAAGCCAGGACCTGCCCTGCGAGGCTGTGTTACAAGCGAGCGAGCGAGAGAGAGAGAGAGAGAGAAGGAAGAATCTCTGTGGTGGTGGCCGCCGCCGTCCTGGTCTTTCTTGCGGCCTCGTCGGGGTGGGAGGAAGATAATGGAAGAAAGGAGGACGCGGGGCAGCGGGAGAGAGGATGTGGAGAAGGTTAAAAAGACCGTTAGTGCAAAATCCGCGGGAGATGCCGAGACTCGATTCTTATCGGGCTCTCAGCTGCGAGGAGATCACGAGATTTCGGCTAATTTTCCTTTATTGCATTAGGCGGGGAATAACGAGTGACGCAGTACTGCCAGCGGAGAGGATAATTGAGCTTTTCTTCCGATGTTAAAACGCGCTAGTTGACAGTCTCGCTGTAGTGTTCAACGTTTTTGAAGTAAAGCAACGTTCGCTTTTTATTAAGGTTAACGATATACTTCAACAAGCGGGCTCCTTATAGTTCTTCCTTATCTCGCTTTTTTCTCGTCGATGTTTGCCCCTATATGCTGTTCTCTCTCAATAAACAGCTGTGCGCACAACAACGAGACTGCGCACTTGAAGCATCCGAATCGCCTAATAAAATTAAAAAAAATCCTCGATCGCTCCTCGATAAATCGAATTACGCGGCCATTCATCATCCGTGAGAGATCGGAAAAAGGAAGTCGACGGAAGCCGCTGGAATAGGCATAGACACAAATACACCTTGCTCGTTGTTCGTCGCGGAAACGTTAATTCTTTGTCGATTTGCATGTGCCATTCATGCCGTCACTCGCGGGCACAATGGACTACAGGGCGCATTTAGTTCTATGGGAAGCGCGCGTCCGGCAGGGCCCTCTCTCTCTCTCTCTCTCTCTCTCTCTCTCGCTATACTCTGTATATGGGACCCGGCGCCTTAGCCGCCGTCGCCGCCGCAGCAGCTCTCAAAGCAGGCCACTTTTGGCGGGACGCGGCCGACGTCGCCATTTTTAAATGCCACGGGGGGAAGCTGTGTAGGAATTTCGGAGGGCCGTGAGACCTTATTCCTGCGTGGCCGTAGGCCCCGATGCTCTGTGTGTGTGTGTATGCTGTACTTCGCTGGAAATCCTCGGTTTCTCAGTGTGAAAGAGAGACTGCGCTGGCAACGACTATATATTGTTCTCTCTCTCTCTCTCTCTCTCTCTCTCTCTCTCTCTCTCTCCGTCTCGTTTGCTCGGGCCGCGAACCGGTCAGCTGATGCGCTCTTTGTTTGCGCGCGCCTGCACTGATATTTGCCCAAGATAATAAACATCGGTATTAGTTCGATACTTTGTTGCGTTAGAATTCAATTTTCAATGAAAATACGAATAACACGGCAGCGAAATAGAGAGGTTCTCGTAAGGAAATTCAAATCAGTTGCGCGCGGTGCAGGTCTCTCACGAAGATTGAGCCGTCCGAGTTCAAAGTGGCGGCGGCTCTCTCATGCATATGCGCCCTCGAGTCACGTTCAGAAATCTTGATAATCCTTTTATTAGTTCTCTCTCCGCTCGCACAATGCGCCAGCCGATCGCCTTTTCATCGCTCACGTCCACTTCCTCTCCGTCGACACCTACTATAAGCCGCACACAATAATTACGCGGCTCTGACCATCGGCTCTCGAAAAAATACACGTCGTTGTACATCCGCGACTTTCTGCTGTTGTTATACACGCAATACAGAGCTCTCGAGTCTCAAAGGGAATTTTCGGGGAATTAACGCAGGAAACACGGAGTCGCGCGAGCAGTGCGATATTGTCCCCGCGACGCTCCCGAGCACACTAGCCCACATACACAAAGAGGAATTTGTCTTCGCTCTTTCTCGTCGGCGCGAGCATCCCCCGAGAGCTGGAGGAGAAAAAAGTATCGAGTTTCCCTTTTTTTCGGAGGAATCGCCTACTGCGCGCCGCGCCAGGGCTGTTCACGCTGTTTTTACGGCCTCCGGAGCCGCCGTCTGGCGACGTTGCAAATTTCGCTTTGTAGTGGTACTTAATTTTTTTTTGTCGGCGGCATTTGAATCCCGTCCAGAGTGTGCGTGCTGTGTGTTGGCGCTTTGAGAACGTGAGAGAGCTGGATTTGACGGGGCTCGAGTGAAAATATTGTTGGGATAATGCCGATCAGGACGAATAATGGATGCTTACGGCGAAATTTCAGGCTGAGGCAGATTCCACGATAAGTTGCGCGCGCAGTGCTTTATATTCAAATTTCGGACTTTTTAAATGCCGCTGAATTCGAGCTCTACCTTTTTACTCTATATAGAGCTGACGTTTCAATTATTGATGACTGAAAATAGAAAAGTATCAAGCACACGAGGAATTCCTCGGCGCACTAGCACCAAGCGACGATCCTGGGAAAGAGGAAGCGGCGGAAACTGCTTGTATCTAATCGAGCGTCGATCGAGAGAAATATTTCTGTCGGGATTAGATAAGCCGCGCGTAACACTCGCGTTTTTTCATTAACGCGCGCGCGCGCGCGAGAGAGAGAGAGCAGCTTCCCGACAATAATAATCGACAGCGCAGCAGTGCTTTCAAAAATCCGAAAACCACACAAAGAAAAGTTAAGAGCGGCTAATGAAGAGTGAAATAAGATGACACGGCGCGGCGGCAGAAAGAAAGGAAAAGCGCCGATCGGCAAGCCCGATTACACCGGTCCTCGGCCTTATCCGCGGTGGCGATCGCGTTCATTCACGGGATACCCCGCGAAGCGACTTCCTCCGCGCTGGTGGAAAGTGAAAAACAAGGCTGAGAGAGCGAGTGGGAGAGCCTTGGAAGAGGCGAGCGACTAACAGGTCCCACAGCTGATTCATGGAAAAGCCGGCTCTCGCTGGCCGTCAGCTCATGAATCAGCTGAGAGAGCGAGAGTGAAAAGCGCCGGCCGAGCCGGCCCCACACAGCCATTTTTAAATCCCTGCTCACGTTGTGTGTGTGTGTGGATAGAACGCAGGCCAAGGCTGCGGCAGATTTAAAAGGACCGACCGAGAGCGCCCCTCTCTCTCTCTCTCTCTCTCTCTCTCTCGCGCCGCGCGTGCATATACCGAGGGCCTTCTCTTCGCTTTATCTGCAGCTCCCCTTCTCGCTCGCATACTCGCGGACTCGCATCGTGTCGCTCTGCGGGTTTCTTTCCCTTCAGGAGCTCTCGGCTTTTCTTCTCGGGTTCCCTCGGCCTATGGGAATGTTTATGGTTAAATCGGTTAATTGATCGTTATTCTTTCCGCTCCGGGCTCTGCTCGCCGACGGCCTTGCTGTCGTTCACGTCTAGCATAACGGGGCTTTGATATTCGAATGCCCTTGTCCATTGAGGGAAGAGTGCGTTTGTTTGCACTACTGCAGGATATCGCGTGAAAACTATCGAATTAATGCCCGAAATTCCTCAAAGTAGTTTTTCACCCTTCCCCGTATATTATCTCTCTCATTTTCCTCGCAGGGGCGCCTTAAAAAACTTGCCTCGTGTCTCTCACTCTCTCGGAGCTCCCACACAGGCCGGACAGCGATAAAGCCCGGCGTGCGATCCTGGGAGCGGAAAGCTCCTCTCTCGGCACAGGTACCTGCACGCATCGCGCAGTCCCACAACCCACAACAAACAAGCGGAACCCTCGCTCTCACTTATACGCTCATTTCGATACACGGCCGCACGATCTATTATTACACGTCCTCCTCGGAATTTCGGGCATTCGACTTTGCGGCCGCGCGCGCAAGACGACATTATCATTATTTCTTCCCTATTCTACCCTAGACTTTTCCTGCCCGCGGGCAAGGGGAGAACTCGACGAGAGAGGCTTTGCCTAGAGGATCTCGGGCGACGCAGCTCCAGATTTATACGGCTCGAATCGAGTGTCGCGCCGGAGTTTGAGAAATGGCTCGGAGGAAAGTCGCCTTTTTTTGCTCTTCTCAGCTCCAGCAGGTTTTTCACGATTCATCACGCCCGTCGAGATTAAAAACACCTGAGCTCTCTGGATCGACATTTGATTGGCCCAGCGGTTATTACCGATCACTCGGCCAAATATTATAAATATAGAAAAAAAGTTTTCACTCTCACACGCCTCCCTCTGACGTGATTCCGAGTACAGCGCGCGAACCAGATGATTAACCGATTTGGCAGAGTAACAAAGCGAGACTTTCACATATCCTCGTCAGCGCGGCCGCCAGCGTCGAATAGGCGTAACCTCGATTAAACATCGCAAATTGGCGCCTCCGCCGGGCAAAGAAGAGAAAGAGGGCTCGAGGTGTGCCAAGGGGGTGGAGAACTCGAGGAACTCCCGGCGACGAGCTTCCTGCGGAGTGCACACTGCAGCAGCAACCACCGCCGCGATTTTTTCCGGACACTCATCGCTCGCTTTGTCTCAGTCGCTCCCTCGTCTTCTCGGACCTTTGTTCGCGCACCACTCCCACTAGCGCGGCAGCCCCCGGGAAAAATACACCGGCAGGCCCTCACGTGTTCCTCAGATGATCTTGCGGACCCCGCGCTAGAGAGAGAGAGAGAGAGAGAGAGAGAGAGAGAGAGAGAGAGAGAGAGAGAGAGAGAGAGAGGGAGATGCCCGCACTCTAGACTCTGTTGCTATGCTGGCGCTTTCCCGCCAATTTCTGGGAAGACCCTTTAAACGACCAGCATCCAAGGTTTCTTCTCGTTCTCTCTCAGCACATACGCGGCTTTTGTTTCGGGAGCTGTGCGACCGGTCGGCAGAATTTCCGCTTTGATCTGTATTATATCAGTGCGTTGTACATTGGCGCTGCGAGAATCGGGAGCAAGTATAATTCGGATGAAAGCCGGAAGTAGCCGCGCGCGTACACTTGCCGCTGCTCCTTTGTCGGTCGGACGTATGAGTTACTTAGGCTTAATGCGCTCTGTCGTAAAGCGAGTGTTTTTTCAGAACACACTCGGGGCTGGTTCGCACAATCGACTAGGAGTCGTAAAAAAATTGACGCAGAAAAGCGCAGAAGTTTGTTTTTTTCTTTGCTATACGCGTCGGAAATGTTTATTTAAGTAATGTGTCCCGCACGTGTAGAAACATCGCCTGTATACTTCGATATTTATTATGAAAAGAACGGGAAGTGCAGTCGTTGCCCTTATTTGCGGCGCCTCTTTCTCGGCGGCTAATCGACGAACGAAATTATGAGAGAAAAAGAAAAGGCCGGGAGAGAGACACGCTGCATACAGCGCCAGAAGGAGATAAGCTTATCGAAGATTCAGATGCGCGCGCCCGCTATATCTGTACATAACCGATGCGGCTCCTCTCAATTTTTCAAGTGTCTATTAAAGCGGGCGCCGAGATCTCCCCTTTCTCTGCTGGCAGATAAGCGCTGCGCGCGAGTGTACAAGTCGGGGAAAGGATGGAAAGAATCTCGCGGCAAACGAGAGCCGGGGCCTCCAGAAAGAAGGAAAATACTCGTTCGGAAGCCGTTTTCCCGCCAAAACCCCCAGCGCACACACGAGCCGCGGAGAACAAACAGACCGGAATTTTCGAGAGTCAGTGGCTGCTGCGGTGGCAGAGACACGTCGGCCTCTTCAAAACTACTTAGGGCTTTTTTCTGTGATTCGACGCAAAATTTAAATGGACTGCTCTGCGCAGCTCTGACTATTATAGGCTTCTGGGACGCTGCACGTGTTCGGAGAAAGTTAAAGGCACTGATCGGTCTGGGCTTTTATGAGCTGGCTGTTGCGGTGGCGGGAATAGTGATGATTTATGAACTTTGCTGATATTTGTTAAAAAAGTAACTTTGTTTTTTAAATGGAACTCGATATTTAAAAATTAATTTTGCAATCAGCTATTATTTAATCGTGCACAAATTAGAATTACTCAAATGTAATAAGCTTTTCTATAGAATATATCAACTGTAGATTATTATGCATAAAATCAACACTGAAATCTATTAAGGAGAATGCTTGCTTTTAAAACAAGCTTCCACTCGCCGAAAGCAAGTGAAAATACTAATGAAGATCCTTGTGTGGAAGCCTTTGCCGCTTTCCCGCCAGCCTACAGAAGGAGGAGAACAAACAGGCCGAAATATTCAAAAGAGGGTTGGGAAGATGCATCTCATGTAAAACTACTTAAGATTTTGTCGGCCTCGCACACATTCATCAATATCTTGCACAGTGATTCTGAAAAATTTATTGCTCTCTAGTAAAATCCCGCGCGCGTTTAGTTAACTTTTGGATTGATTGTTTTTATACTCTTTAACGTACGTAACGTACTTATTCTTAGTTTTTTTCACACTTTTACTTCTAAACTGATTAATCGACGTGCCCATAAGAAAATTGCGCAACAAGCTGATCAGCCGATAAAATTTGCTCCGGATCACTTTCCTTTGTTTGCACTACGAAATCAAGATAAGCTTGATGCAATTTGGAAAAGAATCCAAATCTTTTCACACTATGATTTTCCTTAACTATTAAATCAACCGCGCTAGCTTTACCTTTCTTTATCTCTGACCCGAATCTCGGTATCGATCAGCGTCTAGCCCAGCAACCAGCCCTGATGGTGGTTTCCAATTTTTTCCCCAATATCTCTCCTCGGCCGGCATTCCGAGTGCCTACCGCCCGAATCGTCCCAGGATCCGAGGCGCGCCCCGTTTTTGTCTCATCACTTCTCGAAAATCGGACAGGTCTTTCTCTCCCACTGTTTCTCGATCTCTCTCTCTCTCTCTCTCTCTCTCTCTCTCTCTCTCTCTCTCTCTGTCTCCCTCTTTAACTCAGCGTTGCGCCACCTCTGACAATGCGCGCATTTTCTCCCTCGTTACAACGTCTTACCTCTTGCGGAGAGGGCGGATTGTTAAGCCGCTCTCATGCAGAGACTTAGAGGACTTTGCTTAGAGATTTTTTTTCATTGCGCAATAAAGGATTCCACTGCCCACTTTTTCAGTTTCCTCTTTTTGACAAAACCGCGTCCTGTACTTTCTCCTTTCTGGCGAGGCCTTGTACAAAAGTGACACTCTGAGCAAGGACGTCGAAGGTTTTCTTGTTTATATAAAACTCGAGTGCGCGGATGCGACGATGAATGAACCTCGGAATCTCGGAAAAGCCGCTTGAGAAAATTCCTCCAATGAGATAAATCACAGGTCATTCGAGTCTTTTCAAGAAATTAGACTTCGCCGCGCGTTTCGCAAGCAGTCAATCTCCCGTCCTCGCACAGGTGAAAAGTACAATGGCCATTACGCGTGATTCCCATGTAAGCCACTTCAGCTCTCACGACTGACCAAAAATCAGCCTTAAAAGATCCCCCCGAAATTGGCATGACTACCGAGTGAAGTGGGGCCGAAAGCACGTCCACTCGATTCGTCTTTTCAGAATCCCCGCGATCCTCTCTCACGGCGCATACGTCTTACGGTCTCGTGTATAATACGTGTACACAGGCAGTCGGCCCAATAATTTTTCCCAGTTTGCGCGGACGAAGAAGAAGCCGACGAGGGATAAAAAAGAGTGGCTCGGCTCTCCGAAGTGGAGGAAATCTATCATCGGGTACGAAGCCTTGGACTCCGGTGAGCAGGTCTTATACAAGACACGTCGCGTCCAAGAAGAAGCGGAGAGAGAGAGAGAGAGAGAGAGAGAGAGAGAGAGAGAGAGAGAGAGAGAGAGAGAGAGAGAGCGATACAGAGGAGGATCGAGGGGAGCTGCAGGTTCCTCTCTTTTTCTCGATATATGTTTGCCTCCGGGGGCTCCGGACTGGATGCACAGGTAGACGCGCGGCTAAGCGCTTCCCACACCTCACCCATTCATCCCCCTGGCAACACTTCTTCTTCTTCTGCTGCTGCTGCGCTCCACGTCGTTCCTTACAGTCTCTCCTTTGCCCCACCGAGGCAGGTCTCGCCCCCAAATTGCTATTTCCATTCTCATGCTCTACCTGACTCGGCGACTGTCTGGAGAGCGACGACGGCGTTCGCGAGTCGCGGTTTTTATGGCCGGTTTTATAGCTCTTTTCCTCACAAAAATCTTTCGGCCCGCTTTTCACGCGGAGATATCGCGAGCACTTCTTCTCTATGCTCTTTCCGGTCTATTTCCTTTTTCGTCTTCCTTTTCTTCGCGGCTTTGAAGACCCGAGAGCGCGATGATTGTTAAGCCCGCGAGAACTTCGCATTTTCTCTCTCACTTCGGCTCATTGTTAATACGCGCTGCACCGGTTGAGCCTTGCTACACTTTGCGTCAGTTTAGGCTTTGTAGCTCGTCGAGCTCCAAAGCGACGTTTTACGGTTCTACTTTGGGAAAAAAGATACATTGTACGCAGTTTTATGGGTTTTCGGAAATCCCGGAGGTAGGCCCGCGAGACTCAATGCGGCGAAGGTTAAAGCATACTTCCAGTTTTCAACGTATAGGGTATACACGCCCTGACATTAGCGCTCGGAGTATGGGAAAATTGACACATCTCTAGCTCTCGAAAAAAACGATTTTTCAGACCGTTTTTGCCGATTAAATGAACTGTGTGCATCAGCTGTTGACAAATGCGCGGGATTCCCGAAGGTAGAAGAAAGGTTCCACTTTTGCGAGCGACATCGAGAAAATAAATGCGTTGTTTGACATCGTACTGAACGACACAGCCGTGTTTCTCGAGGTTTGCCGACTGTTCGAGAGATGACATTTCCATAGGACACGGAAAACTCGTCTCCCGTATAATTACCCGAGCTCTACCTACCGCTGGACCAAATATTTCGTCAACCGCGTGTGCTAACTGCGAATCTGGAAGCCTCTTTACGTCTTCCTCTGCAATTACGTAGGGGCAACCCGAAAAGTGAGGGTTTAGTGTGACCAATCAGATTGTCAACCAACGGAAGGCCGGTAATTACGGGCGAACGTTGACGTTGAATGCGGTGAGTTTAGAGCAGCATACTGCAGCGCCTACCGCGTAATTGGGGCTTTCGAATGCTATGGAAGGCGTTTGCAAATTCATGGACTATCGGAGGATTTAATTAATGAGGACGCGCCGGTGTATGCTACCTCTTAATTGTTTTTCCTTGGCTAAGCCCTCTGCCGATATGTCTATTAAGCTATTAGCTAAAGGGTTCATTGCATCGGTAATCGGGAATCGCTTCTGTTTAAATGAAAGCAAAGCTGCTTGAAACAGCGGATAGTGCGGATGCAGTAGGGGCTAATTTGGAATTTAAAAGTCTCAATACGGTAGGCTGACGTTTCTAGTGTATTAAACAGTGGTATTCATTTTCGATTTAACGATTTTCTTTGCGCTTTTGAAATGAAACGACAAAACTCGATGTGGTCACTATTTATTTTTAAAAGAATCGCCTATATAGAAAACAAAAATATTATTGCTACACGTGTTCCAGGTTATAACGGCAGAGAGTGTTTTGCTGTCTTAGTAAAAGATTTTCACAAGATACACACAGTAAATTGTCACAAAGCGCCGTGAATAGACAAGAAATAATGCGCTGTTGAACAAACAAAATAAGCATCAATAAAGTTCTTAAGATTCGCATCTTCGCCGCACGGATTTCTGCACAAAAAATATCTTGAACTCATCTCCGCCCTTGATGTCCTTACAAAGATTAAAGAACAAAGCGGAGAGCTGCTGATAGGAAAAAGGAGTGAGCTCTTCGGACGAACAATAGACGTGCCAATGGAAGCGCGAGAATAGGATAGGAAAGGGCTCTCCGCGGCAAAAGTGCGCCTACAGTCGATCGGCGGGGAAGGGGTTTAAAGGAGAAACTGACGGAGGAGAAGCAGAGAAGGATAGATACAGATTCTTGGCGGGAAAACGCCGACCAATCGCGTCTAAGGCCTTGACTCAGCATCTCTAACGTATGGATTTTAAATGTTTTTTTTTCGGAATTCGACACGCATAATTAGTACTATTGTACCTGGTCAAATAATCGATTCATGAATTTTAACCATTCATGTATCATGCTTAATCAAATTTATGTTATTTCTATATATTGTATATACACCGCCATGATACACATTCGCTAGACTTTCTGATCTCCCAAAAAGCCTTTTTCAAAAGTGAATACCTTGGCAAGAAAAAGACTAATAAACGTAGTGAAATCTCTAAATATTAAAATGTCAAGTAAATGTTTTTTGCTATACGCATTAAGATATCATTTTTTCTGAAAACTAATTTTAACTTTAATTTTATATCTTAATGCGTATAGCAAAAAACATTTACTTGACATTTTAATATTTTGAGATTTCACTACGTTTATTAGTCTTTTGCTTGCCAAGGTTTTCACTTTTGAAAAAGGTTTTTTGGGAGATTCCACATCTTTTACAAAGCATATCCTCATTGCTATTGCACTTCATGAAATCTTGATCTATTCGATAGACAATAAGCTACTAGTGCTTTAGACATTGATCGCATCGCGCATATAATCGTATAGCATTATTATATGCATATAATCGCGTGTGTCGCCGAGTAGCAGACGAATGTCGGTCAAGTAGATGAACCAATTTAACCACTGGTGTATAATACCTAACCTCACCGGAAGTCGCGTGACCAGAGGAGACGAAAAAAATCGGGAGAGGATGGAAACTGAACGAAAAGAAATATACCGAGCAAATTTTGAACTTGCAATATTAAGTTAATAACTTAATATTTTTGGATGAATCTTTTTAATCATGAAAGATTAGGTTAACATGTTCAAGTAGATACCAACATATTGCGCATACGCGCAATAGTAATGATTTAAATGCTCTCGAGATTTTTTAAGGTTAAGAAAATCCAATTTCAAAGTATATCGGGTTGCGCCGTCGACAAATCGTACTTCGTACTTTTTCTTGCCAGCGCGGCGCTGTCGCGCCCCTTGATGAAAGAAATATCTCACGATTCGCTGCAGGAAGTATAAAAACGCGAACATCCTAGAAAATGTTTCTATTGTGGTGAATTTATCTGCTGGTAAATGATTAATAAACTAATATTTCTGCGAATTTTTTCATCTTTCGGATTTCGGCTTTCTATATACATCACATGCGTTAAATCTAAGCTATATAAGAAATTATACGATGGCAATTAATAATTCTAACAGATTAAATTCGGGCTAGCGTTGCGCGGCTACACTGATAAAAATCGTCAAAGTAGAGATTACTATACGCCATAGTAATTTGAAAAATATGGCAGTGATTACAAAATGTATAGTAGATGTAACAATATTTTTGTAATAGTTACTATATTGTTTTAGTAACATTTTTAGCTTTTTTTCGCCAGGTTGATAGTACAATTTTTCTAGTCAGGTTCGCTATAAATTATTTAGTTATATTTTCCGTTTAAGCTTACTGAATTATTAAGTATATTTTAGTATTTCTATATTTCTATAAAACGTTTTACGGAAGCATGGTACAATAAATATAAGTATTTGAATGAAGTAAATGTAACTATTCCGATTAAGTAAAACAATCCTAGACTTCTAAACTATTTTTTTATAAATTTTTACTATGAAATATTGTCGTGTCCCTAAGCTGCTAGGATTTATAGTAAAATTCTAGTAATGGTTACTTCTTTTTCTCGGTATAGACTAAAAAGTTTATAGTCAAAGTTATTCTAGAATTATTTCAAATGAGAAAGATCTAAATTTTTTGTCGTATACATTATGCTTAAAAAGTTTTAAGTACTGGATACTTAAAATGTTTAGTAAGCATTGAAATGTACTATAATATTTTGTACTTGTATACTATAAGTAACTAGAGACTACTAAAAACTTCTTTCGGGGAATGCAAAACTTAAATTCTATCCACAAAAAATAACACGAACATATAAGTTACAGCCATCAATCTAAGGAGCTGGTCAAAAACTGGACACAAGGTGGCTAAACACTATTGATCATCTATACCATAGGGATATGCATTTAAAGAGCCGTGCGGGTTCATCTTCTTAGCAATATAGCTTATTGACTCACAAAGTTTAAAAATTCTCATCAGTCAAAGCACGCAGGGTAACGCTGCAACTATTTGACAACTTTTCGCGAACATAAAAAGTATAACTTTCTCATTCGTGCAGAAAATAACAGTCTCTAAAACAACAATCATCTACTTGTCACTATTTGGCTACATACGCATTCAGGTCATCTCGAGGCAATTAAAGAACCACAGGGGAGGCTGGCCAGGATGAGAAAGAAGAGCCGACCAAAAACATTCCACCCGAGAATAAAGGAAAAACAGCTGAGGCGCGGATCCTACCGCACAGTCCTTTCGCGGAAAGGTCCATCCTCGGGAAGATCTAGGCGGACACATGCACCCACATACACACACAGACCAGAAGCGCCTACTGCTTTCCTTTTAAATCGTTCGTTAAATTTGTTTTTCAAGGGCTCCGTCTCCACAGATCTGCCTTTTCTGTCGGTCGAGAACACATAAAGAAGCCAAAAACCAGGAGAGGATTCGCGCGGAGGCGGTTGGTCAGCGATATTGTACAAACGGTGCCGCGTGCATATATGCGCTCACAGAGAGAAGAACGCCGAGTCAGCAAGGGCTGCACTTGCCCGTGACGGCCTATGATGTCCATTTGTTTCCCTTTAAAGCGTAGGACGAGACAAGGAGCGAGCGAGTTTCGCATTTTCTGCGCGGAGAACAAAGAAAGCTAACGGGGAAATTCGAGATGTATGGCGCACGATGGGTTGGGTCCATGGCATACGTTAATTTGCTAGGGTACGTTACGGGTCCGAGTTGCGTAATTAGGCTCGCAGATTTTTTAATGGGCCTGGCGCTCGACGGGTTCTTTGTGATTCGCCGTCTCCCGTCCCTTCGCGCACCGATCTCCGTGGAGAGTTTCGCTTTCGGAATCAGGCTCGCTTTTGGCCGTTGCCGAAATGTAAATGACGCGCTTGTGGTGCTTCTCTTTTTTCGAGTTTGCTGCTACATATGGCACGCTTTTTGAGTTTAATTTTTTTATTCTTCAGTTCGGAGCTGATGTTTTCGGTTATGATTCTCATTGACAGGTACTCGTAATTTAGAAAATTAGCTGCGCGTAGTTGTATCTTATGTGAGCGAATTTTTATGAAACGACGAAGATAATTTTGTAAAAATGTCAAGTTTAGTTAGAAAACGTAAATCGGTATAGCCACCGAGAAAAATATATAGTAACCATTACCAGAATTTGACTATAAACTCTAGCAGCATAGGTATACGACAATATTTTATAGTAATCATTACTCATGAATTTATAGTAACATTATTGAAAAAATCGGTTTGAAATCGATGATTTTTTACTATATCCGAATAGTCAAATTTACTTTATTCGAATAGTTAGTTTTACTATAACATATTTTTGTAAAACGTTTAACGGACTATAGAAATATCGAGTTCTAAACATCATGAATGAATTTCTACACATTATGAATGTATAAAAATTAATTATACATACACATTAATGGTATTTACAGAATTAATATAAGGATAACTTTAAATACATTGTATGCCCAAAGTATTATGATAAGCTGGCAGTCTGAATATCATATTACATACTTATAAAACAGCTGTTATAAAATTCTTTTCATTGGTGTTACGAGCACAAAATTAATACTTGTGTATTGAAAGCGCATATTTTAGTTGAATTTCTATGATTATTATTTGTATTATGGTATCTTTAGTAAATTCTTGCCTAAACCAAAAAAGTAGAATAGGTATTTGAAGATGGATATTGACTATAAATATTAAGTACCTATTACAATTTTTATAGTAAAAAATACCAAATCATTAATTACGCTGTACTTTGCTCTAATGGAAAATATAACTAGATAATTTATAGTAAACCTGACTATAAAAATTGTAAAATCAATCTGACGAAAAAGGCCAACAATTTTACTAAAAGAATATAGTAACAATTACTAAAATATTGTTACATTTACTATACATTTTGTGATTACTACCATATTTCAAATTACTATGTCGATTTTTCTCAGTCAGCAAGAGCGATCTGTGAACTTTATTTAAACTGTAAGTATTATCAGTCAACGTTTTACTTCGAAATACTACTAATGAAACACGTAACAATGTCAGATCCTACTCTAAAAAATACATGACCATTATTCTATTACTGGACAATAATAACTCTATACACACATTCTGTACACATAAAAATTGTACATTTCTATCTACGAATAGGCATAGATTCGCAGTAGAATACACACCATAAAACTTGGGATTTGGAGCATTCTCTTTCTGTCTCACTATAACCGCAAAAATTAATTATTATAAATCTGATCAGCTGGACCAGCTATATGAATGAACATAGCAGCAGAGAGCTCACCCTGTAGTTAAAGAGCTGCTCCGCGGCTCGCGCAAAAGAGCGTATCCGGCTAATTCCCGGTAATCAAGATCATCTCTCTTTTCCAAATCACACAGCGAAAAAAATCGTCCGAATCCGCAGAAAGCGCGGCTCCTCTGTAAACATTGATTTCCCGGAAAAAGACACAAGGCTCGGGTCGGCAACAGCTGCGCATTCCTCGACGCACTGCGCCTATATAACATACGCCGTGGTGGTACGTACACAACGTTCTCCGCGAGACAAAGCCGAGGAAGCTCTCATCGCGTCTCGAAAACAAGATATAGCGAACAAGAAGAAAACGAAGAAGACGAAGAAGAGGGAAGCCGCTCGCGCTCTCTCTCTCTCTCTCTCTCTCTCTCTCTCTCGGTGGTGGTCGGCCGTGCACTTGATGCGCCTTGGGTGGGGAGGTTTAAATGCCGAGACGCGCGCGTTTAAATGTCCCGCGAGCCGGACCAATGCCGAGCCGACGTTTCTGCCAACGGATAAAAGCTGGCGCGAAAGAAGCGAGAGAGAGAGAAAGGAGTTATTAGCCGGCGAGGGAAGGATCCCGCGCGTCGTGGGGAGAAAGGGTTTTTGCGGGGGAAGGTCCAGCGGCCTCTCCTTCGCGCGCGCAAGAGAGAGACGACGTCGACGCGTAACACACGACGTGCGGTCGCTTTGCTTCATTTTTTAACGGTCGTTTCTCGCCGAGGTGGGGGGCGACAACGCTTTGCCCCCGGCGAGTGGGCGAGTCGCGGCATTTTTTCCCGCCGTTGCTTCTTCGTTTTTTCTCCGCGCGAGCTCTACTCTCTTCGTCCTCGCTGTGGTATACTTTTGCACGGGTTCGCTTTCGTGTTATGCTTAGCTTGCACGCGCTTCGACTTTGTTTCCGATCTTATCGCTTTGGACGAAATTATATTATATTTTTTTTCCGGCGAATGCTGAGAGCTGTATAAAAAGAGGTGTTTTGGAAGTTCGACGAGAGTCGCCTTATAACGTTTTATTTATAGGGCACTCGATATACTCGATGCTGCCTCTGCGTCGGAAGAATTTTAATTGAGGGCGTCATTTCATTGAGAATATTATTTGCGTTTAGAATTAGGGGGGAGCGATAAAATACTTAAGCACTTGGGATTCTTTCTGAATTTCGTCAGCAATAAAGTACCGAATACCTACTTATTTTTTATGCGTAAAGTGATATTGTCTTATCAAACAGGCAAAATGAGATTAGCTGCACGCATAATGAAATGCGAACTGTGCAATCACACATCGTTCGTATTTTGATAATTGCATTATGCTGATGCGGAGGATTTCCTCTCTACAAATATTTGCACAAGATATATAAAAAATTCTCGCGAACGCGAGATTACAGGCCTTCGTTACGTCAGCCTCTCCCTTGTTAAAAGTATCGACTCGCAGGCGCGAAAAATCAAAGCGTACTTTGAATTTTCGAGAAAGTCGGCACTTTGCGCGCTTAGTTAGTTCCACCGTACGTCGTAAATATTTTGACCGCTCGAGACCGCATCACCTGCCGGAAAAATTCATCAAATGCAAATGTAGCAATAATTCAGCGCTCCTCGAGCTTCGAGTGCACACAAAAGCCGCCGACCCGGGCAAACAAAGCGAAAAACTCTCAAAGTCGAGACCGCCTCGCGCAATAAATCGCCGCAGCCTGTATAGCACGTACTCGAGGAAGAAAGCCGCACACGCGCGTAGGAATCGCGCGTGAAAGGTCTCGCTCGCTAATTTTCACACGAGGCGGTGTCACCGGCGCGCCGCTGAAAAGGGCAAAAATTAGTCCGCATTCCCCGGCGCGATAGATATAGCGGCGACAAAGAGAATGAGCCGAGGGGGTGTCGTCTCGTGCGCGCATAATAGCGTGTCGAATGAGAGACAGAGGCCGCCGCGGGCACAACAAGTCGCATTGTCGCATTGTCGGACCAGCAGCGGGGGCGCTTAGGCGGCATCCTCTCTTTTTCTCTCTCCGCAACGACGCGCTCGCGTGCGAAGAAACGAGACTGTGCGTAGGCGGACAGCCGAGCTTTCTCTCATTCATGAAGGGCGCCCTCGAAAGTGAGGAAAGAATGAGAGTGTCAAGAGTGCAGGCTTATAGGAAGATCGAGAGGAGTAGAGAGAGAGAGAGAGAGAGAGAGAGAGAGAGAGAGAGAGAGAGAGAGAGAGCGTGTGTAAAGCTTGCGGAAAAATAGCGACGATGAGGACGGGGAGGAGAAGTGCTCGAGGAGTTGAGGACATGCTCGATTTTACTTTTTTGTTTAGCAGCTTGAAAGAGAGAACCGACGGTTGTTTACGATTCGAGATTCGTTTTTTCAAAATTGAAAAAATACACAATAGAAGTGGATCGGCTCGGTCATTCCCGGCGTTGTTTTGATAAAGGGTTCGAAAAGATCGCAGCCTTCGTTAAGGAATCAAGAGGAGCCGGCCTCCGCGTTTATTTTTCAAGTATTTTTCAAGCCGAGCTGCGTCCACGATGATATTTGCACAATCTCACCCGGAACAAAGCGCCTAAGTAGAAAATAGCCAAAAATCAGGCGGGTGAAAAATGCGCAAATCATCGTGTTTCCCAACACGCCTCATTGTCCCGTGTCCTCTCGAGAGGTTCGCGCAAAAGAGCGGTGAAAAAAGGGAAAAGCTCGTGCATTCATGAATGGAGGAAAAAAGAGAAAGAAGAGCGAGCGGGAATGACGGTTGCGCGAATGCTCGCACTCTCCCTGCGTTATATACACCACGTGCACACACAAGTAGTAGTAGGCGGCGGCGAAGGAAGAAGGGCCCCAACGGCGCTCCCTATATACGTCTATACACACGCGTAACAGGTACACGCCACCTACAGTCCTACCTGCGGAGTATACGGGGCCCGAATCACGGGGCAGAGAATGGGCGCGCGCCCGAACAAAGCCGAGCGGGAAAAAGGAGCGCCGATCAAAGGGAAGAAAGCAAAACACGCGCCCGCGCACTATATAAGAGTGTATAGCTATATATGTGTGGAGCCACTGGAGAAGAACCTCGAGGAGGAAACAACAAACCCTTCCTTCCGCTCTTACTTATTACTATATATAGCTGTGCTCGCGACGTTCATGCACGCGATGCCTATCGCCTGCGCGCTACTGCTCTTGCCCCCGACTTCCTTTTTCGATTCGCCGCGGATTTGTTGGTCTAGCTGACCCTTTTCCTGCGGCCACTGCTCGCGGAATGCGTGTCTTATCTTGATTTGTCTTGCGAGCGCGGGGTTACGAGCTTTGCTGCGCTGATTCGCGGAGGTCGGGGAGCGTACTCGAATGTTTTTTGAGATTTTTCCGTTGGAGGCTCGCGTATATGGATCGTTTAAACAGCTGCGTCTTGAAATCACTCGAAGCAGATAAATCCGCGCTTCGGTAATCCAAGACGTCTTTGTCAACGGCTCGAAGACGAGGAATAAAAAACGAAAAAAACGAAGTGTCCGAACGAGTGGGCGTATCAAACTTCAAGCCTAAAAAGCGGTGCGCTACAAAGCGCGCCAAGGAAAAGCCAACAAAGCGCGAAGAAAACGAAGACAAGGAGAACAGCAAACTCAACGAACTTCCACATAATACTTCAACGATGAAAAGCGAACGTTACGCATCCTCTCCTCTCCACCCGCGCAGCCGAGCAAAGCGCGCGTGCCGCGCATCCGTCGTAAAACGACTCGGCTCTCTCGCGCTGCGCTGCGTGGAATATAATAGGCCGCGTCTCGTGTATACCTTCGGAGAAGAAGAATGGGCATAAAAAAAGGCGAAAAATTCGGCAATCTCTCGATGCAGCGCGCCTAAAGAGCGCCTAGACCGTTAAGAGCCCGAGAAGATCCTTCGAGGCATTATCAACACGCGTGCCCGGGATTCTTTGTGCATTGTACCTTGCACGCGCCGCGTACGTTACGCTACACATCTATCCGCCGGGCCAAGGAGACACAATGAGCTAAAGAGATACGCTTCCGTCGACCTTTTCCCGGAACGCGCCCACGCGCGCGCGCGCGATTCTATAACGGTCTCTCTTATATTCTCGCTGCTATGTACCTATACCCGAGGTACTCCGAGACATCTTTAAATGGCCGCTGATCGCGCGCGACGCGTGGAATGCGATGCGGCACGCGATCCTCCTCAAGGGTCTTATCCTGCGCTACTATAATAGAGCGTATACCCTTGCTGTAACCGAAAGCGCAAACTCTCGGCTTTGAGCGGGCCGCGCGCGCGCACGCGAATTCGGCGAATAAGACGTGCGTATGGGGAAATATAATGCCTCGGGGATGAAAGGTGTGGGAGGACGCGCGGGGCTTAGGCACACTTCGCCGGGAGGTGTGGGAGGATTAAAAAAAATAGCGGAGTGCTCTCGCTCTCGAAGACAGAGAGAGAGAGAGAGAGAGAGAGAGAGAGAGAGAGAGAGAGAGAGAGAGAGAGAGAGAGAGACGGAAAGTTACATTGAGAAAACCGGGTCCGGAGCCTCGAGGAATTTCATGAATGAACGCCGGGACTCGTGAATGAGTGGAGGGAAAACGCTCGCTCTCGGCATAGCAACCGCCTTTCAAGAATATCCTCGTCGTCGTGTGGCGGTGGCGGTGGTGGTGTGTCAGTGTGCCAAAGGGAAAAAGTCTCTCGCGTGTGCGAGTCTCCGTCTCGTCTTCGGCGCTGGTGGGCCCCGGGGGCCGAGTTTTCCCGAGCTGACCGGCACGGTGTGCACTATTTTGAAAGAGAGATTCTGCGAAGGAGAGATCGGGAGAGAAAAAGCAGAAAGGAAGAAAGACCGGTCAGCCTCTGCGCAGAGCGGATGGGAAGATGCTGGATGGAAATTTTTCGTCAAGTGCACCAGATCTTTAACTAATGGTTGGCTTTTCGAAGTACGCAGGACAAGAGTATTTGGCGCTATTTGGCCTATTTAGGATGTATGCATCGTTGGGGCGAGAGTAATAGGAGTGATGGAGGCTATACACTGTGTGCTGTCGCGCTGACTGGGAAGTCTCTCTTTTTTCGCTGCCGGCCGTGCTTTCATTTATATCAATTTGACGTCTTCCTGTGCGCGAAAGTTCCCGATGACCTTTCTTTTTTTGTCGCTGCAGGCCAGAAGTCGGATATTTTGAATACGCGGAGGAACGATTTTTATGGCGTATATAGCCTCGCTCGTCCTTACTGCACTGGTTGGTCTAATTTTATTTGTGCAGGTAAAAGATCGTTCAGTTCATTGGAAGCCATAAATTTGCATCGGTCTAGGCAGTTACAGCATGATAGCGGCCCTGCACAGTGGGCCCTTCAAGGCAGTTATGGGCTTATAGGTGCGGCACATCGCTATACATATACATTCTGCGCACAGATTCTGATGAGGGGAAGCCACCTATCGTCGCTAGCCAGCAGCAGAGTATTCGCTCTGTGCACAATTTACTATCAGCGCCACTTTTGACGGCAAAACTGAGAACTGTTGGTTGGCTACAATATATTGGCTTATATGAAGAGTTATACAAAATAATTTGGTGAGAAATTGGTATTGCTTTAAACCGGCGCAAACTTTTTTGAGAGATAAATATCAGAGCCCTTGATGTATACAAAAATTTATACACATTTTAAACACCTAGGGATTTCATAAGAAATATTTTTTGTCATTTTCCCATACAAGCTACACATTTTTGCAACGGTTTAGTTCCGAGTCGAGTTCAAAACTGTTTTGTTATAATAAAAGTCCTGTATTTTCATCACCACGGGGAAAAAGTGCGCACAACGACGCGAGGGAAATAATCAATTAGATTTTTCCAATTATTGTCAAGTTAGCGGGGTTCCGCAGCGGCGGCATTGATCCCTCGACGAAATAAGGCCCTGTTGTGGGTATACAGTATACACACATCGCATGCATCCGCGCAGAGAGACAGCAGCAAAGTTGTATGGGAAATAGAGAGCCGCTTATAGTCAGTTAGTGGCCGCGCGATGAATTCCGAGCTCTCTCGGGGCGCCTTGTAGTACTTCAGCCAGTCGGAAGAAAGAGCGCGCATATTACACACAGAAGGAAAGAGAAAGAGAGAGAGAGAGAGAGAGAGAGAGAGAGAGAGAGAGAGATGGGAAAGCCCAGTGTGCGGGGGTGAGATTCCCGCCAACTTTTTCCTTCATTTCTCTTACGGCAGCTCTCGGGGGCTTTTTCTTCTTTTTTACCTTTTTATATTATATACGCGCCGGGAGAGAAGTCTTGAGCTGATCGGCGGTCTCGGCAGTTTTCCGGAAAAGACGGTTAAGCCGTCACGTGGGAAACGAGCGCGATCGCGATCCCGCACTCGATGTGTACACACACACACAAGCGGACCTTTTTGTGCATCGATTAGCGGCCGAGTCTTTTTGATGCGCGCATACCGGAATTCAGGAAGTGTCCCCGAGGCGTCTCGACTGTGTTTCCGGAATGTGACAAATGTTTGCTATCCGAGATCTTTCGGATTATTGTATTGTGTGGATCGAGTTTTCAAGAATGCTATATCACGGTCTCATCGGAAGTTTCTGTTGGTCATTGTATATAGATCGCGAGAGTGAGGAAACAAAAAACGCGTTTACGCGTAATAACACATACTTTATATTTATGCAAACAAATTTGTCTGTGCTCAATTACATGTGCAATCTTTGAAAATTTTTAAAGCACTAGAATATTGATAAATATACTTTCCACGTTCTTTCTGTATACCTCTCTGTACCAATCTGTTATCATTTTTCATTCTGTAAAACAAATTGCACAATAATTAAGGTTAACAAAAATAATTGTTTTTAAAACAAATAAGTTACATGAAATTATTACAAACTTGACAATATTCATATTCAATGATTTTTATCGTAAGCGCGTTCTGTATTGAATTTTCAATAAGCTTTCCAAGTACCAACGAAAAAGCATATATTTTTCAAATTTTATTGTCAAGATATGTACAGCGTTATGTACAAATAAGGGATGCGTTAAAAATCCGTTACAGCAAGAAGTCAATTGAATTGAAAGAAGAGAGCAAAAGTCCGTTGAAGAATTCGCACGCTGTATATAGTGTACACGCGCATAAAAGAAAGAAGCGCTCGCGCGGGCGCGCGGGAGCAAAAAGCGCCGAAAAAGGAGATCAACGATCGCATCCCAACGTACACTTAGGAATGTCTGGAGATCTCATTATCCATCGCAACCGCAAAAGGCAGCGGCGTCGGTGTCGCATCCCGAGAAAAGTCCGCGAAGAGTGAGCCGATTAAGTCGATTCTCTGCGTGTGTATGCACAAGGCGGCTTTTCACATACTGCTGCGCGCACGAGCTCGCTCTCTTTTCCTCCTCCCACTATACATACGGGCTAAACGAGAGCCACAATGTCGCGATGCCGCTTTGTGAGCGCGGATACCTCGGCGACGAAAGGACGCGAGGGCACAATGAGGCGGATGTAGGTTTTCCGATCGCGGAGCTCGCGCGCGCGCGCCAACCATCGGAATAGAGATGTGCTCTCTCTCTCTCTCTCTCTCTCTCTCTCTCTCTCTCTCTCTCTGTCAAGGGAAAGGGGTGTGGACTGACTGAGAAAGCGAGTGGGAAGAGAGAGAGAGAGAGAGAGAGCAATCCTTTTCAGCGGGCGCCTTCTGTGTGCCGCTGCTATTATTGCGATCGCACGGCGGCGAAGTGCCTTGTATGTGCGCGCGCGCGAGTAAGTGGTCGGATTGCCTCGGAAGACGCGTTTTTTCCCTGGGATTTCGCTTGTTTTGATTGATTTGCTTTCGTGAATCGTGATGAAGGTTGGTTGAGAACATTTTTTTGAAAGATTGACGTCAGAGAACAATTTTGAAAGCTATAGGCAGGATCTAGTTGTAACAAATAGAAATTCAAAAGCCAAGCACACTTCTAGTCAGCTCGAAGATCCGGTAATCTCAGCAATAACGAACTCTGTGGTTAAGTCCAGATTGACCGTTTTGTATTGCGAATCAATAGTCGATAATCTCCCTTAGAATCACACACACATCCCTCCGCGCACCTTATATGCCCATCAGCGGTTGAAAACACCGGACGTCCATAGTGTCCAGCGCTCGCCGCACAAAGCCAAATCACACTCGGGACAGATGTAAGCTATCCCGAGTCACTCGATTCATCGCCACCTCGTGCACTTCCTCATCACCTCCGACTGAATGCAAAGAAAGAGCCAAGGAGCTGGAAGAACAGTAGCGGCTTTCTTAGCTACACCGCGACGCGTGCGCGATCTTCAAAAGCGCGTGCCGCGCGCGCAGAAAAGAAGGGTTACGGATACGGCTCTAACTCCCCGAGGAAAAGACGTCCGCAGAGGAAGTGGTCAATCGCGCTGAACGAGCATAGGAAGGAAGGAATGTCTGCTGGAAAAGTCGCTCGACCACCTACCGCACGCTCTCTCGTACCTGCGTGCACACAGCCGCCGAGTGCATGCGAACTCGAGTGTGCGACACAATGCGAGGGCCGACCCAGAGCGCATTAGGGAAATTGAGAAAGTTCAAAGACTCGCCTCGCTGGCTCGAAGGCCTGAGTATAATAGCCGGGCTGCGGAGGAATAGGGTTGCGGTCGCTCTCTCAAAGGACCTGCTCATCTCGCTGCTGCTGCGATGATTTTCCGGGGCGCGATGAGGTGAGAAAAGAGTATGCGGAAGCGTGCATAATTAATTCCCGTCAATGCACTGCGGCAAAGGCTTCGCTGCAGCGTGAAACTGCCGGCTATTCTCGAAGGCGCGAGCCCAAACGAGGGACGAGTTACTCCCGGAGGTCTCTTTTTCCATAAATGCGCGCCCGACGACGACGACGTGTGCCCGATTCGTGGAAACTCGTTAGCAGAAGGGGCAATTTGCCGGATACACGCGATCATGATGATGGAGGCCACCGTCGAATCGGAGAAGAAGCGATGCGTGCAGGTGAGAATTAACGTGCGAGACGTTGAGGGAAAAGGGCTTATGGGAAACGCGGAAGAGAGAGAGAGAGAGAGAGAGAGAGAGAGAGAGAAGTTATTGGCCGCGAAATTCCGATCTAGGGTTGCGGGACCGGTAATGGATTGTGGATATAATGCGCGCTCTTTTCTCGCCGTTTTTCTTCTCGGCGTCGCCGCCGCAGCCCTTTTCGACGTCGGCGATATAACGTATTTTTTTTGGAGTAATTTTCTGCTTTAGCTGGAAAATGGGCTTAAAGGTACGAATTAAGAAGGGGGTCGCGAGGGAAGGGCTGCTTTTGAGCTGGCTGTATAAGGAATAGATGAAAGGGATGACTCAATTTTCGAAACTTGGTGATAAAAAACGCCCTGTCGTGAGAAACGAACGGCTTGACTACTTTTTATTTCAGAAGATAAATCCCTACTTTGTTGGTGATAAAATTTCTGGATCAAAGCTCGTTTATATTCATTACGGGACGCGTGATTGCACGCTTCTTCAGAAAAATCCCAACGACAGCGGACCACCCGAGTTATACAGGATAGTTGACCTACATAATTTGTCTCCACTTGTTGCGAGAGACGCCAACAAGTAAATTAACGACTCCAAGTTCAATCAGCCGCGTCAATCGCGCTTCAAATGGCAATCCATCAGTTTACGCAAGCACAAAGCCCTCCGACAAGTAGCACACATCCTCTCACTGATTCAGCCGAAGAATTTCCCCGAATCTTCACTTTCGAAATTGTGCGCAGTGCAGCACACAGCGACAAAAGTCCTCGAGCCGATCTTACAGCGGACCACCGCGCGCTATTTATCACCCGGAGGGAAGAAAGGCGGAGAGTGAAGTGCGAGAGTATGTACCTCTATGCGCTTGCTTTCGAGAGGCCGAAAAAAGGCGAATCCGCAGCTCGTTAGGACGTCCATTGGCCGAGGAAATCGTAACTAACCGGCCTCCTTTTGCGGGCATTTGCGCCGCTCTCTCGCTCTCGCGCGCAATGGGTAGTCTTTCTCTCTCTTGGCCACCGGACACGGCCAGGCAATAAGTGACCGAGACCGATGAGGGCCCAAACGACCTTGCGCATCCCGAGAAAAAAGCAGCCACGGATACCGAGAGAAAGAGAACCTCGGAACGAATCGCGACAAGGATCGCGTAAGGATTCATGGCTGCGGGGAAAAAATTCCTATCTTCTCGAGTGCAGTGTGTAAGAGAAAGGCCGAGAGAAGATGCTACTTTCCCGCCCGTCGGCCCGTGTCCACCCACCCTTGCGGATGGGTCCTGTTTTTTTCTTCTACTTTCTTTCTATTATATTCGCCATTCACCGACACAATGGGCGGCTCTTAAAAGTCGATTTGCACCGAAGCTCGATAACGGTCGCCTATGCACGCGCCGAGTGCGAGGTGGTCCAGCAACGCGCGGCCTGTGTCATTGAAGTTTTGGAATTTTTTTTCGCTCCTCTCTGTCCCTTCACGGAAAGTCTTCAGGTGCAGAGAAAGGAATATTCAGTCTCGCGTTACGTCTATTAACGACATTGCGCGCTCATCATTGCGGCCGACCGAGAGGTGCGCGCACCCATATACCCCACGCGGTTCTTCCGTTTCGGGAATTTTTTTGGGCCGTCGAGAGAGAAACGCGCCACCAGTACTGCGCCTCATTGTCATCGGATGATTTATACAGACGGGGATTTTTTTTCTAGACATGGGCTTGCGCCGTTGTCTCGGACGGGGGTTTAGCGCGAGCTTGGATGAAAAAAAAGTGAGAACTGCGGAACCGAGTTATGGTTGGTCTGCGGTGCCGATCCCGGTACAGGGCTGTAGGTCCTCTCTGTTCGGTTGCTAGGTGTTTCGCCGCCTAATTGGAGAATAAACGCATAAAACCGAGAAGAGGAGCTAAAAACTTAAAGGACTTGTCTCTCCGCATCCTGGAATGATCGTAAAAGTCTTTGAAAAGTTCGTTCCCATTGTGCGTTGCGGAGGAAGTTCCGCTGACAAGTTTAAACTAAAAATTTTGGTTTTGGAGTATACTGGAAATTTCTAAAATTTAAGTTGTTTAAATTTTATGGCTATTATAGGAAATTTCGTAGCTGGAAATTCAGCTAATATTAAAATTTTCTGGCAAAGAAGAAACGTCGAAAGATCATTTACACCTTGACATGTCTGAATAATTCTTTATAGAGTGATGTTCAACGAAAAAATTATTTTCTTAACAAACTTAAACACTCGCTGCAGTCAAAACATCCAAGAAAGCCGGACACCTGTGAATTAATTCCACGAATGCGTTATCTTACACCTCAATTTAGCCTACCTTAAGTAAAACATACATATAAATCACAGTTCATCCTCCCCGAGAGAAAGAAAAGCCATTGCTAAAAAAAGCGAAATCCAAAATACACGACCGAAAAAAATCCCATCGATAAATCTCATTCGGTTGGGCCAAGGGCTTGCCCCCTACAAGTCCGAGGATCTAGAGATGCTGCACCGATCGTCGCACGGCAATCAGCGATATCTCGAGCGCAGAGCTCCCCGCAGTCGACCTAAATGCAGAGACAAAGACGAAGAACAAGGGGACACGCGCGCTCTCCCTTCAGGGGGTGTACTCTCTCGCGTCTCCTCGAACATCTACCTGTTCTCCTCTCTCCGATGGAGGTCCGACAAATCTTCGAGCCTTGCGACACTCACACGTCGCTTTTCTCCAGGAATCTCGGCACTTCCCGATCCGTCCTCTCTCTCTCTCTCTCTCTCTCTCTCTCTCTCTCTCTCTCTCTCTCTCTCTCTCTCTCTCCCTGTCTCGGGGGCTGGATTTGAGATATATTCCGTGAGCCAACGGTCTTTCGCTGATGTGTTTTGTAAACGGCATTGAGACTTATGGGAAAGCACGGAGCTCGGAAGCATTGTCCTTGCGCCTTTCTGTGCGCGAAATAGGCGCTTTGTAGACGAGGATGTGTGGACGAGTCGCCGCCGCCGGCGCCTTTTTTCATCGAGGGTGGAAATTCCGGAGACGACACTTTGCGCGACTCTCTCGGCGGTTGTGCCACCGAATTCCAGCCTTGAGCCGACTTATTATGTGTTTTGCGGCTCGTTCTTCTTTTTTTCCCTGGCAATTCTCTGCGCGACTGTGCGAGACACTTCCGAGAAGGTGGGGTGACAATCGTGACAAGGAATGTAGTAGGCTATTGTTGTGTTGCATGCACGAGGTGATTGTGACGAGTGCCAATCAGAATATGAGTTAAAGAACGATATTGAACGTACACTGGCGAACAGCGATTTTTAAGAATGTGTTAATTTTGTTTTATTATTTCATTCGTCGAATATTGATTAATATAACAAATCATATAAGTCGCTTTCAACTTTAACTTCAAAAGTGATGTGAGAAATGGTACGTTATGTAAAGTTTTTTTTTCCGAAAAAAGTACGAAGATCGTCAATGAGCCGTGTTCACCATAAAGAACCGCATTTCGAACTTCCAATAATTGAGACGTCTCGAACTTTCTTCGGCACCCGCGCGTTCCTACACTTTCATTCATCAAAACGCAATATTTTAGAAGCGACAATAGCGCGCAGGTAGTACACCGAGCAGCGGTCAATGGCAATATTTGGAAGCCGAAGTATTAAATCAATCCGCCGGATTAAATATTACACCATTCTGCCCGGGAAAATTCCTTTTTACCCTCGGAAATCTTTGCACAACAAAGTGCTTCCCTCGCGAGCAGTGCCGAATCTCGCCCCCTCGAGACGAAGCACAGGTCGGCGCTTTCTCCTCGCGCGGAGAGCCCTGTCTGTCGCCGGTCCTTTTTCCTTCCAGCTCATGTGCGTGACGTTTCCGAGAAGCGAACGCCGACGCGAAAGTGAGACGAGGTACGACAAAAAAATCTGTAACAGCGGGAAGTGTACGCGTTGAGACGCGGTTCTTTAATGGCTTTCTTATGTGGCCTGCCTGTACTCTGCACACGCACACACACATACGTGCATAAGCTTGCGTGGGAGGGACGCGATCCTCTTTCCGCGCGTAGCTTTATTTGAAGGGAGCTGAATTTGGGGCTTTGTTAGGGCGCTTTGAAGTATTTCACTTCGATGAAGAGCAACGCAAGGGTCGCTATCGAATTGTGAAGAGCGAGATGAACTCGACGACGTATACGGACGAGAGTGAAATATTTATTTGGGTAAGGCTTTTTCGTATAGTGCTACACGTGGAGAAAGAAACGCAAAGTATGCTATTGAGGTTCACTCACCCACTGAAGCTGTTCTCGTTTTTCCAACGTCGCATGTCTTCGCTCCTCTCTGGAAAATAAAGAAAAGTGACGTGATGAAGACGTGAGGATAAATTTGTTTGAAGTGTGATGTGATACAAACAAAGTTATTGTAGTATCAATATAATATAACATCTTATTATTGAACTGTAACGGTTCTTTTTAGAAACGCATAAAAAAATAATCGATCAATCATCGACATCGGTCATAGCCCAGGAGAATTGGGGGACAATCAGATAATCTCGCAAGAAGGACGCTAAGTGCAATACCGACTGCAAAATGCCATGCGGCGAGTCTATTAAGTAATTAAATCTTGCCTGAACCGCAATCCGAATTCTATTCATCGGCATCTATGAACATATGTGGTTTCAAGTAGCTGCACAACTGTTCGGTTGACGCATATGTTAAAATTGTATGCGCCTGAACGTGTAGTTTATGCGATTTCACTACCAACGTATCTCTGTGATTGCAGCTCGATTTTTAAGATTTTTTATGTATTTTTAATTAAATTTAAAAATGCTTGGCCCGTACATTTTCTAAAACAAAGACGAGCAAAGAAAATAGCACACATGTACAAAATAATGTTCCACGAAGTGAGAGCATCGACCAAATTTTCTACACCAATACTACATCGCGATAGACGCACAATAATCAAGACGCGCGATAAGCGCCGCCCAAAAAGTGCTCGAGCCCAACGTTCAATCATCGGCCCCTCTCAGGCGTTATATCGAAACCCGCAATATAATAAATTCAAGCCATAGCGGACGCAGAGGACACGACGTCGAGGCGACACGCGCTCAATGAGCCGTGCATACTTAATCGCGCGCACAACAAGGCCGACATACCCTCACGCTGCCGCAGAAGAAACGCTCGATTACGGAATTCCATTACAGCCTGCGCACCGATCAGCATCCGCTAATACTCGCATCACGCGCTCGGCCCTCTTCCTCGGCCCCGCTCGCTCGCTCGCGCAGGAATATAATCGCAGACAGCAGCAGGCACGTGCGCGGTCTCGTGCGCGCAAGCCGCACCGCCGTCGCGGAGAAAGAAGAGCCATGAATCACGACGAGTATCGGGCGAGAGCAGCTGTTGTATGTGCGCACTATCTTCGTCTAGCTCTATACGCGCGTTATAACACACATGACGCTGCGCGCATATTATAAGCGCACGGCGGAAAGATCGGGGTGGGCCCAACCCCTGCGAAGAGAGCGCAGGATCCTAGCGTGTAGTCGCTTCTATTCTCTCTCTCTCTCTCTCTCTCTCTCTCTCTCTCTCTCTCTCTCTCTCTCTCTGATATCTCCCGAGGGGTGCGCGCACGTGACGTTACGCCAACTCGTCACTCTCCGCATAGCGGCAGCGGAACCCCTATGCATGCGACGGATTTTCGCCACGGAAATACGTGCGCGTGTGTGCGAGTTATATGCGGGCACGAGCCAGCGATATCGCGCTTCGCTTAGTCTGCAGGACTTTGTGCGGGGGATTTGCGACGCCTGAAGGGGTTCGATCGATCCTGCAGCGGATATTCAACGGATTTCTTATTTTCAGGGAATTTAGATGTTTGGATATAGTTGCTCGATTTTCGCCTTACTTAACGTGGCTCGTGCGAGCGAGCGGCTCTTTTAACATAGGGGCATTGCTGGATTCGGCTCGGGATGGGATTTGGTTCTGGAAAAAATACTTTGTGGGTCGTTGGTATAAGAAATGATTCGTTGGCCATTGTGCAATGCTAAATCTCTGCGATGAAACGATACGGTCTAGTTCATACGTCAATTACGTGGTATTACATAACGTAGAGAAACAACATTCATATTCGTAGTCGAATGAGGTACTTAATTGTTGTTATGACAAGGCACAGACTGTAAGGAGACTGGAACGAAACTGCAGTACGGTCTCGTGCCTTCTTCCTCCACCAAGACATGCAAATGAATTATGTGTTGACAGGCGCGTTATACATCCCGATGATTGATGGTAATGGAAAACCTCACCGGAATGTGAGTGCGCGCAAAACGTTGTCAAACTTGTTACCCAACCGAAGCGCAAGTCATCGAAACAACCATAAACTTTGCAGCGCGTAGTCATTTTTTTCAGTGCAGCTCATTAAAAATCTCACTTCCTATGTACGATGCCGAAAGGAAAAAAAGATTGTGTTTCCCGTGTACGACGCAACTCTATAACGAGCCTCCGCAGCCTCCGAGCAGCGGAAGCCCATGTCGGCGGCGCTTATTTGCCTAATCGAAAGTCAACGCGAGAATTTGCATCGCGTGTTCCAACGGGCATCAGCAGACCCTTCAGAAAATAACAGACGCGTACAGCCCAAGAGTATGGGGCTGTGGCGAAAGAACGCGCAGTTCGAGACGGGAGAGCTTTCGTGCGGTCGCGTTGGTCGTGCACATGCCCCCGACACGTGAGAGAGATGCGACGAGTATAGGCTTGCTCGGGACGTAAATCTCGAGGCTCTCGAGCGAGAGCGAGAAAAAAGGAGAGACGAGCAAGAAGACACTCTTCTCTCTTTCTCTCCTTGTGGGGTGTCTGCTGCTGCTGCTTTGCTGCAGGCCGGGTCAAGCAATCAGCCGTCGCAAGGGCCTCCTAATGATTTGGCGTTCTGCACACGTAGGCACTTGAGGGATCCTTTAGGAACCACTTTACCACGCTTATAATATTGTGTGCTGAATGAGAAATCGAGTTTCGTCGATCGATCGGGCTAATTAGATTCCAACAGGTTCGCCGCTGCGATTTATTGCATAGCTGTGTGTGTGTGTGTGTGTTTAATTTTGTTTGGAAAGGGAAGTTCATTAGACGGAATTGTAGCGCTGATGTATTCAAACGTTGGTCCCATGCTTTGCTATGCAGAAGGATTAGAAGTATCGATGTCTGTGCATAAAGATGCCGCACGGTGAGCGAAACCTGTATTGAATTTGTTCAAGGGCTGACGAACTATACTGATTATGTACCCCCATTAATGTAAATAAACTTTGAGCATTGTTCGAAAATCGATCACACAAATTTATGATAATCGTTTGCTAATTTCACGACCCGCTGTTGCAATTTTTTTTAGCGTTCTCACGGGTATCGATGCAATGTTTAAATCCATGATCGCGCGAATTAGAATCAGCCTACATCGGATCGTTTTTCGAAATGGAATCAAGTGTTTTGCTTTGCGTAGAAAAAAGGCGTGAGAACAGAAGATCCAGAAGACGATCTCCTGCAGATCATGCCGAAAAAAACTGTATGCGGTAAAGCACATTTGAAAATTCATATGAAAAAAAGGGAGAAAACGATCCGAGGGTGCATCGCCCCGAGTTTCTGGCGGCAAAAGGGAGAAGATGTTTACATATTTCCCACAACGAGCTCAGTATACGCACACACACACACATTCCTCCAAACTAGAGAAATTCAGCGTCTCGGAGCGGCACATATGTGATTACTAGCATATGGTGTAAATAAGCAGACTATTTTTGGAGGGTTTGCTTGACAAAACATGTTGTCACTCTGTCGTCGGTTTTTAATTAATAAATGTTGGCATAAACTATTTGAGAACAAAGAATTCTAAAAACAGTTTCGTATAATGCCCGCAGAAGCACTTGCATTAACTTATTCAACGTTCATGCTGATGTCGATTGAAGGTATAAATAATGCGTATAAATAATAAAAACAAAAACTTTTTTTTATCACAAATAAATAGATTCAATCATCAAAGTTTATGAATTGTATATAGATATCTATTACTCTACAAAAGGACTTTGGGCTGCGGCTGTTTTCCGAAGCTCTTTAACAAACGTTTTCCCGCCTTTTGCTCCAGTCGAGCTCGGAGGATCTTTAAGATCGCAGTGATGCTCGACCGGTGAATGGACCGCTGACTGAATGGGTCGAAGAAGAAAAATCTCTTGCGTCGGTTCGTCCAAGATGCCTCTACTCGGGCATCCATCCTCGTTCTTTTCTTATGGTTTACCGACTGAGAAGCTAACGATCCGGATCGGAAAAAAAGAAACAATCGCCGATAAAGTTGTCAACGTCCATTTCCAGCAGGATTTTGCTATTAGTCATCCGTTAAAAAGGTTCTATCGGTAAAATCGAACCGTTAATCAGTTCTATCTGTTAAATATCCGGATTATTTCGCATGACAGAAAGGCAAGTATCAAAGCCATTATATTTTTGTAAACTATTGTTTAACAACTTTTTATTCTAAGTATAGATGCAGCTATTGAAAATAGAATGCGATTAATCTATAACTTGTTTTTACCTTTTATCTGCTTTTAATTTGAAAGGTTGATTCTTTCTTCTTTGTTTAATTTTTAAGCAATTCTTTGAAGTTTCACTCAGTTGTTGGTAAATTAGCGACTATAGATGCGCTTTGCGCGCAGTTATAGTATAAACGGTTAACGCAGCAGGCCAAAACAAGGCAGATATAGTGTTGGTGACACACCGCTATATCTAAACTCGGCGTGCAAATTCATATGAGGGAAATATGAAATTGCGGTAGCGGTCCACATACACATATTTGCGTTACAAAAATTTAATTTAGACTCGCACTGGTGTTTTTAAAATAAAAATATAACGAAATGCACCCCTTGTATTTCATATTTTCTCAATATACACTTTTTTCGAGGTTAGGAATAATAATAATAAAACATTCGCAAACATTGCGCAGTAAGACGAACAGCCAATAAGAGGACGAATAAACCATGCCTTTTAGAGTAGGATGTGCATAATACTTATAAACAATCGACTATAAATTTACAGGTTTTGTGATAAATTCACATTTATATTTTTTTTTTAAATGTTAATTTGTAGTTTATTAAACACCGTACTTTTAAGCTATAAATAGTACCTATATAGGATTCAACATAATTAACTTTCTAGTGATAAATATAAGACATAAAAAAGACAGGAAATAATTTAATGATCTTGCAGGATAGTTTGTCTGAGAAGATTATTTTCACGTAACCGTTGCAAATGCTACAAATTAAAAAGACGTATTATAGGGGCTAATCTAACTATAAAACCTCACACCATACAGATTTAAAAGAAGTTTCCGCTATGATAATCTTCTGCATACAGTGGTAGGCTTTACATTGTGAGGTGGCTAAACCGTTAGGCAGTGACCTGTTATATATTGTAAGGATAGGAAATACTTAGAATATCCTATGCATATACATTGAATAGTGTAGAGTCACGTCAACCAAGCAAATCCGTCAGTCAAGGAAAAATCCGTTAAGACCTTCGTTTAAGGTACCGACTGCATTGCGCCTTATAGCGCGTATTTCAAGTCAGCCTTTGCGGATCGAATGATGTATTTTCCACGGTACGGAGCATATAATATTATTAAAATGCAACGTCCAATGATGTTTTTTGTCCACAACGTTTTGATATAGATGCTCAAAATGCTTCAAGAAAAAGTTTTTGCCAGTGTATGCTATCAGAATTTTAGAAAATTAAAATGTGACATTGTAAATTATAAGCTTTCTTGAAAAGCTCAATTCAATTAATTGTTAACGTTTATGAGTAAACCACCATAGTGAACTTTCTTATATAGAATCTTAGAGTACTTATAGCAGCGTCGAACCCCTGCACAACTGACGTGGGGAAAGGAAAATAATGATATGTGACACGTCCTTATGTATACGCAGGATCTGCCTCTTGACTCGGTCTTAACCCCCGGGTTAGTTTTATAGCTTTTCGTGGATGTCATTGCCCTCGACCTCTTCATCTGGAATTTTTCTGAGAACGATTAGACTCACTGAGATCGTGTGTGTTTGAAAAATCTTCGCAGCTTTAAAATAGTAAAGAGAGAATATGATAACTCATCGGTCAAGCGCAGGCCCGACAAGACGTCGGGATGGTTGGCATACTCCCATAATATGTACATTCTGCGCGCAGATTAAGACGAGGAAAATCGAAAAGTGTCCGTGCGCCATCTATCTTCACTAGCCAGTGTTTAAGGGAGTCCCATAGTCAATTTAAATCTATAGATTTGAATTGTCTTTGGGATCCCCTTAAGTGGCGTGGAAAAGGCTAATCCAAAACTGATTTGTTATACTGCTACTGTTATGACGCTACTATACATACCGTCAGAGTAGTGAGTCTTTTTCCTTCGTGCAAAGAACGTTGTACGTGCTCGTTACGACTCTCGAGTCAAGGCTAATGATTCCAGGAAGTAAAGAGGCGCATAAGCCGAATAAAAAGCAGAGGCAAGGGCAAGGCCATCCAGGAAAGGCTATAAAAGTCAGTTGCAGGGGAGAAGCCAAGCCAGATTCGGCTCGCGCACCAAAACACACACACACACGCGCGCGCGCGCGCGCGCATACCGCCCCCTTATCATCATCGCCTTCGTCCTCGACGACTCGAGCGATGTGCAGCGCTCGCTCTACTTACTCGTTCCTGCGTTAATTTCACGCGCCGCCGGAAGCCGGATACAGTCTAAACTTCCACACACGTATACACAAGCTCGAGGAAAACGGTTGAACTCCAAAAATAGTGAGGGGGAGACACGGCGTAGGTAGACGCAAGGAGCATAGAGAAGAAGCCAATGCCCTCGTGCATCAGCGGCACGCGCCCCGTCGATATTCGTATAAACAGCGGCAGTAGCAGCAGTCAGGGGCTGACGCAGTCTGCTCTGTACGTGCACCTATTAATATCAGCGTGTCTTCACGGGTTAACGAGGCCCCGTATGGCGGAGGAAAATGCGAGCGCGGTATTGCGCTTTCGAGGAAATGAAATTATATTTTACTGCGCTGCGTCTGCTGACGCTATAGAGGACATTGTCCGCGGAGAATTTATGACTTCATACGTACGGCGCCGAAAATTGCCGATGAAATCCGGGCTGGAGAGATGTCTTTGGCCAGCAGAACCGATTTTCTGGATCGCGCTACGCTCATTGTACGCTCGCGCGTATGTGTGGAAAATGCGCGGGGCGTTGTATTTACGAAAACAGCTTTTCAATGTGCTGTATACGTTTGCGGTTAGCGTCTTGAGAGGGGAACTCGTCGTAAATCTCGCCGGAAAAGTCCTTTCGATTATGGAGTAATTTATGTGCTCCTTTCTAGTCACATACGAAATGCACAATAATTTTTTAGCGATGATTCTAAAGTATAACGTTATTATAAGATTCTCTCCAAAAATCAAGCAATTCATAATCCGAAAGGAAGCGTCGCGTTAACCTTTCAGCATCGACGGCAGGACATTAGCAAAGCAACCCCCGCTCTGAAAATACTCCTTAGCGCACACGGGGGAATCACGCGCTATTTGTGGCGCACACTGATGCAGCAAAGATTTTACCCGAAGAAAGAAGACACTGAGATAAATAGGGTGCAAGACCCGGCGAGCGCGCCGTCGAAAAAAAGGGAGAGCTATAAGGATGAGGGCGGCAACGATGAAACGCGAGGATGAGTGAGAGGAGCGCACAAGGCGCGCGCGCACGCGACTTGCCGGGATTCAAAGTGTACAATATGATCCATATATGTATATGTGCGAGCGAGCCCCCCGGAAGCGGCGCATTTGCACGGATAAGGCTTTCTTTCGACTTTTGCGCGTCGTATATTGGGTCGAGAGCTCGTGTCTCGAAGGGTTACGCGCGTGGGGGAGTGGGTTACTGCGTATATTGTATGTGTATACGAGAGAACGTTGGCGAGCTCCCCGAGCGCGCGGCTGAAATTAAAACGTCGCCGGAAAGGAGGCCGACTGCCGCTGTACGTCGGGAGGAAGGGTTATGCGTGTAGCTACTCTATACTTGCTTCTTGCGCGCGATGCTCTTTTTTTCGCTTTCTGTAACGAGATACGCGATGTGGTGTATGTGACTATGGATGTGGATTTTCTCCGATGAATTTTGATTTGCTTCTGTGCGGAGTTGAGAAGTCCGTTATGATGGTGGGCTGTCGAGAATCGTTGCGTTGTATACTTGTTTAAATTTAAAATAACAGTTATACAAATAACAGTGCAGGTTTCGGAAGGTTCATTGCACTCTAGAGAAGCACCATTCAAACGAGTTTGTGTGTACCCAGAGAACTCGTAAAAAATGCAAATCTCCTTAGCACCTCGACGGCCAGTAGTATCGGCGAAAAACCCGCATGTAGCTAATACACAAAAACACACACACACACACATCAAACATGCGCCGAGAGACAATGACCGGCCTCGCGCTAGCTCTCCTTACCGATACCGCGCAGCCGTCTTATAATACAGGCGAGAGCCCGCTTTTTCGTTAACGTTATGCAAGGCTACGCACAGGGGTTGCCCGGTGTCACGGCTCGTGCCTCGACTTCCTCCGGAAGTCTGTCACCGACTCTTATTCTTGGCGCGCTCGCTCGCTCTTTAGCACGCTATCTCTCGCTCCTGCACCTTAATCTATGTATATACTAAAGCCAAGGCCCGACAATTCCCTAGCTACTATTCTTCGTACGTGCATGTAATAAACGCGGAAAAGCAGCTATGAGCAGGGTAGATCATTAGAGGATTAAGCGGAGGAACTTTTCAGACGCGCTAATTCGAGTGTGAGATAGAGGAATGCACGCAGCGGCGGCGCACCGGCTGGTGTAATGAGGTGCATTTTAATTTATTAGTATTATTCATGTCAGAGCGAATGTTCTCTATACGTGCTATATGGGGTGGATATGCGCTATTATAATGTGTTGCGGGCTCGAAGGGAGGGAACGCGGTCTCTTATCGATGTAGGCTCGAGTGTAATTGGGGCTATTATACGCACGGGGATGATGCGAATTAATTCCACGCGGCGATGATAATTTTCCTCAGCTGCGCTGCCAAAGTGTGCGAACTCGGACAGACGGCGTTTATTTTCGCGCTCTTACAACGTTACCCGCGGATACTTTAGCTGCGAGAGATGAATTTTTGATAAAAAAATATACAGGGTAGTCCTGTGTAAATCTTCGTATAACGACGTACACGGATAGGAAAAGGGCCTTCGCGCGCCTAGAGCAAACACGCGAGCAACCCCCTAATTAGCGGACTGAATAATTTGTTCCATCGCACTCGTACAGCTATGTATCTACTATAGCATCGCCATACGGTCATCGACCTCTGTCACCCGAAAAAAAGAAATCGTATACACATAGCCCTGCGCAAACACGCGTAGCGACCGAAAGTAAATTCGAACTCTTTCGATTCGTCTATTGACACGTCCTATCATATCGCGCGGGTATATACGGGACTCGCCGCATATGTCCCTCGCCGCGCGTCGAATCGAGAGCCCGTATAGCTGTGCGCCCGGCGAGCATGGGCTGAATGTGTACACATAGAAACTGTACGCTCGAGCACTTAATGCGTGGGGGTGTCTGCACGCGCCTCCGCGCACGCGATGTATAAGGGAGAGAAAGCGAGAGCGCAGCGTTGTAATGCGTATAACGCGTATACACGCACACATCTGCCGCGCGCGTATCGATTTTAGTGGCCGCCGCCGCTGCTCTCGATTGTAACGACGATCTGCGCTGACTGGCTTAATGACGAATTCGGACGCCGCGGCTGCTCTCTTCCGAGCGTCTACACATAAGGGTAGCGCGGCTTGATTGAAAGGCCCGGGTGTATGCGCGAAATCGCAACGGTTGTTTTCGAGTCTCTCGATTTTGTCTACATCACTGCTCCGAGACAGCCGCGAAAGCGACGATCGATCCGGCCATTGTCGAGTTCGGGCGCACTGTTATGCTAATTCGCGCTTCCTAATTCAAAACACCGATGGTCGGTGCAAAAAATCATCGGGTACCTGCGCGCCCGCGAGCTAGCGGGCATTTAAATTCTTCGCGCGTAACATTGCTCGCACACCAATTACTAACCCTTTCAGGTAGTAGGACTCTCGCGCGAAAGGAAATTTATTCGCGAAAAAAGCTCCATTTTTTCTTCGCTTCTCGGGCATAGGTATAGTATTGTAGTAGCGGCGATTTGTCATTCCGCAACTGCTATTCTCACAGGGAACTCGAATATTTTTTACGCTATTAAAAAGCGCAGGCAAAACGCTTTTTGCACGTGAAGAAAAAGCGCTTAAGAAAAAAACGAAGAAATGTTTAATGCGAGCGGTATATTACTGTTATTGGGTACTTTTATTCGCACGTGCGTTCGCGAACCTTGAACTTTGCCGATAAAAGAACAATGCGACCGGACTCGCGCCCCGAATTATTTTCGCACACCGAAAAAATAACACAGCTATACGCGCTCTCAACTGTTTAATACAAAATCATCCCCAAGTGCGTATAGAACATAATGCACAAAGTATGCGAAAGTAAAGGCTGCTGCCCTTCGAAAGAAATCTCGTCCTACTCCTTATCCTCGTCATCCCTTACACCGGATCTCAAGAAAAAGTCCGGTTGTTGCGCCGCTCCTGCACCCGAGGGATGCGTTCGCCATTATTAGTTTCGGCGCTCGCAAAAAACCGTTTTCGAGAGAGAGAGAGAGAGAGCGCGCGATGCGGAGAAAAGGAGAAACAAGGAAAGCGAAAAAGGGCCTCCGTCTCGCTCTCTCTTGCGAAAAAGGCAGCAGTGTATGTGGCAACCCCCGAGAACCGATCGGCCAACTTCTCGCAACCCCTCGGCCCTTTTTTTCGCGCGTTCGCGCACACAGACGCCCGCCGACCTGCGTGTGTATACCTCTACCCATACGCCGGGTTGCGCGTCTGCGTGTCGGTGTATGGGTATCGCAGGCGCGCGACCACTGAACTCCGAATTTCGTACGACAATGCACCCCGGCACGAGCCAAGTCTGAGGGGTTGGAGCGAGTTGCCTCGACGGGGAGCTCACGCTACGGGTGTCCCGATCGACTTTTCCCGGCGCGGATGCGTTCGCCGATGTTCTTCGCCGATATGGCGGTCGACGAGTATTCGGTCCCGGTGGCATATACCCGGAGATGTCGGTTCGAAATTCGGCGACGAAAGCTCGGGGACCAGTCGGCTTCTAAACGGGCCGCGGAGTAGTATCCTTGATGACCGTTGGCGGCTCGTTTCAGCCAGCAGGTCATCCTCACATGCACTTGGAGCCAAAATCCCGTAGTTCGCAAAATCGCGGCTAACAGCGAGTCCAAGTGGTACCGCTTCTTGTCGGGTCACCCGGTATATGAAGGCGCGCGCTCGCTGTTGGAGCGCGGTACACACGTATATATACAGGGGTGGCGCGTATTGAACTCGAGGCTGCATATTGCCAGGTGGCGGCTGTCGCCCCATGTGTGCTCATATGTCTGCCCCCCTCTCTCTCTCCTGCACTCGCACCGATCTCATACAACATATACATGCACAAGCGCGAGTTCGAGGTGCTTTCTGCGGGCACATACGCTGGCTTTTATGCGCGTGCAGTGTTACAGCGCGCAAATTGCACATTGGCAGACGCGTCATGCTGAGAGTCAAACCGATCCCCGGGAGAAAGAGCTGAGAGTCGCGAATGTGTATAAGTACTCAAGTGGTGCGCCGCGCGGCACACTCGACGAAATCACGACTTCTTGTATTGGCTCGACGACGACTTTTCTGCGCGACTCTCGCGTATTGTTTCGCAAGTTGCTTTTCCTGCGTGTACTCGCTTGCGTGCTCGAGACGAAGGAGCTGTATACTCGTGCACTGCTGAGGAGTAGAGAGGGATGCGAGGACGATCGGCATATGGCGCACTGATTGACCCCCGAATGCGGTTCCGCGCGCTAACTCCTGTGTATTATATTGAGGCCTAATGGAAATATCGTTTCAAAAGAAACAAACGTCGGCCGCGCGCGAGCCTTCGTAGGTTTTTTGCATTTTTTATTTTGGATAATTGAAGGCGCGTGGCGGGCCGTCGAGGCGTTCGCCTTCTGTCGTGCGCCGCCGGCTGATGATTTAAGACGTTTGTCTCGGGGATGAAGGATTGATAAGGACACTTTTTTTTTAATTGTATGGCATTTCGAATGGTCCTTACATATGGTGCGACGCGAAAAAAAGTATATTCAATATGTATTCGGAGTGCGTGTGTTGCTCTTTGCGCTGCGGGTATCCGAGCCATCATCAGAAAAGCCAGAAATTGGTTTTTTAACCGAAAAATGTGTACGTTATAGAAGTAAGTAATTAAAAAAAGCAGCTAGTTTTTGGAAGTAACCGAAACCAGGGCATAAAAGCATAATTGATTAAACAAACCCTCCGAAGAAGCAGAAGAATAAGAACAAGACTGGATTTAAATCCCCCAGCGCAGGTCACAATGCTCGCGCGCGCGGCCGAGTTCACGGTTCGTGCCATTTAAAAGTCGTTGCACAGAAGACACAAGACGCCGTCTCCCTCTCTCTCTCTCTCTCTCTCTCTCTCTCTCCTTTTCTCCGACAAAAGTCCGCGCGGAATCAAAATTTGGCACAATGTTACCCCCGGAGAGAGAGAGAGAGAGAGAGAGAGCCGCTGAAGAAACATGCAAATGTATACACCGTAAGGAGGGAGTCGGCGCGCGCGCGCGAAACATCTCCGATTCCCCCGAGACACGCGGGGTGCAATAAGACGAGCCGGGCGCACAACATAATGCAGGCATTCCCTCCCCGGTTTTCGGGCCGTGTATGGGTACTCTTTGCAGTTTTTACCTACCCCATGTGCCTCGAGTATTCAAGAGGATATTCGTTCCTTGCCCGGTTTTCGCCGCGGAATAAGACAATGATATGGCTTTACATAACTAGAATTAGCATACTATCCACCAAATTCTGCGGAACCGTTGCCTCTGAGGAGTGCGCGCGTTGTGATGGAAAGCAGGCGATCCTATCTGTAAATAGCATCGCTATACTCGACTGTATAATTGAACTATTTTCGGAACGAACGTTCAAAGGGCAAGAAGAAAGCAACGAATTTATCGCTCCGCGAGTGAAAATGAATTTCGATCGAGGATCTCCCTCTCGCTAATTCTCGCTCGCTCAACACATTACACGTATAGGTATTCTCGCCCCGTTATAAGTATAGCTACGCCAGCATACACATATCGCCGGGGCGAGCGCGCCCGAAGAGACCCGAGCCTAACGGGCACGTGCCGCCGTTACAAAATGCACCATATAAGCCCCCCGAGTGTATCGCACTCTCTCTCTCTTGCACCCGCGCACCCTTCGCGCGCATTTGCAGCAGCAGCGCTCGACCCCCCCCCCTCTATAATAGGACCTCGAGTTTTCCCCCTTTTTCATTCGCGCGCCGACGTTCCTTCGGTTGTCCCGCAGTCGGACGAATGCTTATTATGTCCTTATGTACGTGTGCGTTTGGAGACAGCATAGGGCTATGTGTGAAAGCCGACTCACGCGCGCGAGAGTCAATAGACTTAATCGCGGCTCCGGCCTGTTTTCCATACACACGCATTGGTTGCGAATTAGCGAGTGTGCGGTGGAATTAGCAACACGCTCATAAATAATATGGATTATTTTTTATAGAATTTTTATGCCGAGTTGAGCGGACATGAATTTTTACTAATTTATACTAGGACATGGGAACTCTGTAGCGATAAATATTCGTCAAGGGTATACAAATTCCGCGGGAGTATAGTCATCTAGTAAACTCTCTTTGCTCTTATTGATCTTTCCCAATTCAAATCCTCATGCAAACACGAACTGCGCGAATAAAATAAATTTCCTCGCGACATTCGCTTCTATGTAAATCATACACATCGCAGCGCAGGTTAACAAGCGCGTGCACCTGTGACTTGCAAGAAACGCAGCTGACCTACGGCATTTCACGCACGGAATTCCGTTCAGCACTCGACCGTGTAGTAGGCAAAGTGTACACGAGAATTGGAAAAAAGTAACTTCTTGGCGCCCCTTTGCACTGCGCGCTGTGACGGTGCGGTGGAGGTGCAGGATATGGCAAGTTGCGCTTAGGAGTGTCGCGCATGAAAAAATAACGCACAGGTAATGACCGGGAGTGTAACGACCTGCGCTCGATGCATAGTGCAGACGCGTATAGTAGGAAGCACACAGAGAAAAAAGGAAAAAACGCCGGCGCGCGAGAGCCGCACCATGTGTTGTTGCTGTCGCTGCCGCCGACTGGCTGGTTGCGGGTGCAGAGCGTTTTAACAGGTGAAACCTACCCCACCGTGACCCAGTCGAGTTGACCGGCGAGAAATGAATATATGTTTCTTAATTTCCAAGTCACCTTTGTAATTATGGCTAATGGCACACTGCACTCGGCTACTGCGCTCGCCGACCCGACTTCTTTCTTTACTTTTATAAGATGTGTATTCTGAGCAATTGCAAAGAGAATGCTACCTTTTATAATTTTAAAGTAGTGTAATAATATCATAAAGAACGATTTCGCAAATGTGTAAAAAAATAAAATAATTATTTTTCTAGTGGATCTGATTTTTTTAATGAAAATTAAAATACAAATATTATTAAAATCAAAATTATCAAAATATAGATCATGAGATACAGAATGTGTCAAATGTACTAGTTCAAGTATTCTTTTCTGAATGAAAACACCAGTCTTCACAATACAATAAATTTATATTCACCTTTCCTTGAGGGACGAATACACCTTAACTTGTCAAAAAATTAAAAATTCAATTTTTTGTTTATATTTTTCCTAAATTGTTTAAAAATGAATTAAACTATTAAATATATTCAGGTATAATGTAAAAAAGATAAAACAATGTTTATATGTGCCATATTATCAGGTATGACATTTCTTCGAAGGCAAAAATTCAGAATAAGTAAGTCTGCGGTAGCTGAAAAATGGAAATTCTGAATTTTTGCCTCCGAAGAAATGTCATACCTGATAATATGGCGGATATATATATGTGAAGTTCAGGTTGGTACCAGTCCAGAAGATCCGTAAATTTATGTTTGAAATTTTTCCATATATTGGCTCATTTTCACAGCAATCTAAATTTATTTAATATTACGAATACGAAATCAGCAAATTCAATACCACACCTTCCGCATAGCGTATCGCATACGCGTACATTATAAGACTTCGCGATCCTCATTTCTTTGATGCTACACTCTTGTAATTCAATAAGGCCCAAGGAAGACCGATGTGGTGCAAAGTTACACCAGGATTGCCGTTAAAACGTCGTCAGTGTAAAGTACTTATGTAAAGGTCGTTGCACTTTTATTCTTCATCGCAACGCATCTATAATGAAAGTATCACGAAACAAACATATTCTAAATTGCGTTGACCGAAAAAAATTACTTTGCCCACCGGTCGGAAAACGACTACTTTAGTCCCTAATTTTAGGTCAAAAAAACGCGAAAACCGTGCATGTGTTACAAAAAATTGTTTTTCTTCCCAAGGGAGTAGTTTTTTCCCGCTGCTAAGAAAGACTCGATTTTCCATCCATTTTATATGCATGGAAAGTGGCCTTTTTCGGGCAAGTATCATGAAAAATAATTTATAGCCTCGAAGAAAAAACACACATTACAAAATATTTATACGGGCATTGCTCCTTTAGGGCGCGCGCCTCTTCCTACTTTCCCTTCGATTTTCCATTCCGAGATTTATACGCGTCGGCCGCAGAAAGCCCGAAAAAAGAGCCGATCCATCGTGGCCGAAAATCGCTGTCTTATTCATAGCCATATTCGCCTTCGCAAGTAGAAAAAAGCTCCCCGCTCGTGCACCAGGCAGTCGGCGGCCGGTTGTATAGCACCACCCCAATGTGTCGCGGGGCGCGAATAGCCCATAGAGCTAGGAGCAGCCCAGCTATATAATATCCTCTAGAAAGAAATAAAAAACCATTGCGCGCGCCGACCAGCCAAGGGGGGTCGTCTATTTCTCCATGCTCGTCTGGCGCTCTCTCTCTCTCTCTCTCTCTCTCGCCCTCGCGCGCGCGTGGCCCTAAACTACGCGCGCGCGTCGGACCCCTCCAGCATGAGCGCGCGCACCCCTGTGTACGCGACTAGTATATGTACACACACATGCGCGCGATGACGATGCGAGGCGAAAACGGCCGTTGGTCGGACTCTCTTGTTCTATAGATGCTGCACGTGGGAGTCTGCACATGCTCCGCCTGATAGCAGCACGCGACTAACCGACCCCTGTGTATGGAAGGGGAATAGCATCGGAATCGAGAGCGCGCGCGCGCTAATGGAGCTTTTACTTTGCGCCGCGAAAGAGCCGGACAGATGGGACTAATCTTGATGGCTTCAGCTCTCTCTCTCTCTCTCTCTCTCTCTCTCTCTCTCTCTCCGACTATATAATATACACAGTGCAGCGCTGCACTAATAAATATGGTTTGTACGTATGCTCGCACGCAGCGGTAAGCGGGGATGAGTTTGGAAGACAAAGGCGCGCTTCGAGATAAAGAGAAAGAGAGATGCACGGACTTTTTATGGTCACATGTGGGCGATTTACTTGTATGCTCGGTTTAATCTGAATGCGTAATGTAGTGTAACGGAATTCTGGGATAATGATTTCCTAATCGACTCTTCTCCTACGAACTGTGTCACTAACATAAGTCCAGCAGTTCTAACATCGCACACTTACGGCACACTCTGCTCTTGAATAATAAATCTCCGTCGTCTGGGGCACACAGGAGCACCGGTCGCGCCGTCTCTCGCGCAGTCAGTAGATTCCGTCGTGTGCATAGTCGATTAGCAATTCGCCGGGCGCACACGACCGTTATACGTCTGCCAAGGAGAGAAGGTTGGCCAAAGTTCGCGGTGAATGTCGGGCCGCACGCCGAGCGAGAAGGAGAGCTGCCTTACCGGCCCTACAGGATATGCTAATGGCCCAAGACGGCCCGGAGCCGGGAGGCGCGCGATCCCTCCCTGATGCAGACGCGCACGAGAGGAGAGCCCATAAGGAGAGGACGAAGAAGGAGAGCTGCCGCATTATACTGGCCCGTTTCGAAACCCTTTCTTTTCTTGCGACTTTTTCTTTCCCGTTTTTCGATCGTCAGCCGGCGCGCCCGAGTGTCTCTCTGTGCGCCCCCTTTTTTCGCCGGGGTTATACTATATTTGGGTACGTTATGCGCGCTGCAGTCTTGGCCGCCGTCGCTCTTATACCTCGATAAACAGTTGAATTCGCCGAGACTCTGATTTCGAATGGGACCAGCGAAGCACGAATTTCGTTACGCGCGTGGTACGGGCTTATGGGCGACGAGACGACGGCCAGTCCGTGCGAGGGTGATTATACGACCAGGTAGACTCGATTATACTCGAGTAAGTGTTTTAAAGTTTGATTGATTTGTGAATTTGGATTTAGTTTAAGTGCGTTGAAAATATACTTCAGTGCGCTTGTTTATTGATTGATAACAGCAAATAGCCACTGACACCTCCGATCACCCAATTTCCCGGCGATATCTCCCTCACCAACCTACTCCACACACCGTCGTCCGCTGGCAAGAGATTGATCAAACGTGAGATTAATCAGCCCGCGCCCGAATGCAAATACGAGCCTCAAGACACACGCGCAGCGCCTCGGCTAATTCGACATAAATTAAGGAAAAGCGGGCGAGCGCCGCGCAACAGGTGAGTACCACACGCCCCATAAGGGGCAAAGCGGCGGCGCGCGCCTTTCCCTATTTTCAGCTTGCGGCTGCCGTTTTCCGTTAAAAAGCATCGCGCGCGCACACACAGAAGGCGCTCGCGGGCAGGAAATTACGGAGAGGAGAGCTTATGTCCGACCGCGGGAGATAGGAAACTCGCGATTACGGGCACACGACTGCTTTTCACGCTCTCTGCGCACACGCATGTGTGCATGTGTATTACAGTATATAGCTTATACATGGAGTGTATAAGGAGGCGGTGGCGCGTAATCTTATCGGCGGGCCGTTGCTCGTGTTTGACGGCGGGAGTGTATTACTGCACAGAGGCGAGCCTCTTTTTGGCTTTCTGATTTTTCGGGCGCCTGCAAACACGCGGGGCTGTTTGCATTCGCCGGATGCGCGCACGCGCGAGCGGACGATGACACCGCGCTGCATCAGCCCCGTGTGTTTGACTTGTGAGAGTTCTTATCGAGAGTAGACCTTGTTGATCTTGTCTATATGTAATGGGTAATCTAATTTAATTTTGGAGCAACACGATCGGACGGGGAACCGCTGATTTGATTTACGTCATCTAGCGTAAAAAACTAATTGAAAATCGATTCGTTAATAAAGTACGTTATACGTGCTACGCACACTAATGCAGCTTGTCGAGGTCTTTCCTTCCGGACAGATAAAATCTCCCCGTCTTCGCGTTGGTCCGCGCAGGTGCTCTATGCAGCTCTATATCTAGTATGAAATTAGTCAAAATTTAAAGTCCTAGTTCAAGAAGCCGCGCGCGCGCGCGCGCAGTCAACATAGACTCGCCACATGTCGACCTCGTTCTCGTCCGTTGCGCTCAAAGTACGTTGCGCTCTCGAATATAGTACACATTATTATGTGTAGGGCCGCTGGCTGGCACGCCTATATAATGCCTTGGCTCGTGCCACTCGTGAATGCGACATGTGTAAGTGCCGCGTGTGTCCTAATACCTTTAAGGAGGATGATCGACTCTCGATGTGTATCTGTTCATCGTCGCCGCAAGAACAGAACAAGAACAATTTCGAATACGTAATATGCTTACGATACAAAGTATCTTCTGTGCGCAGAACGTTACACAAGTTAAGCTACCGATCCCCAGAGCTCCAAACGGAAATTTTTCAAAACTACAGCAGCCAGCAGCGCGAGAGATAAAGAAAGCCATTCGTCGCGCGAAAGACTGGGCCGAAAAATGTTAAAACCCTCGGTTCAGCGACGACAATGGGCCCGTGACTGAAAGGAATGCAAAAAAAATGGCAACACTCTTTCTGCCGCGTCTTCCATACACCCAGCTGTTTGTGCCTCGAAGAATCGCGATGCGCGGAGAAAGGAGAGCAGAGCGAGAGAGAGAGAGAGAGAGAGAGCACACATAATTCTCATTGAAAATAGAAAGGTGTTTTCAGGCGAGAGAGCGAGAGCGTTGCGCTCATATAAGGAGGCGCGGAGAGGGCGCGGAGCCCGCCAAAAGCGGCCCGCTCGCAGAGCACGTGGTGCGTTCGGCGGGGCCGGTTAACCAGCCGTCGGGTTTTTAAACTTTAAATGCCAAGACGCCGGTCTTTTTAAATTCGACGGGACCGACGACGACGACAATGGGCCGCCCCGCGAGGGATGGAAAAAATGAGGGGAGAATTGCGAAACGCGCGGAGAAGAAGAAGAGCGGAGCGAATGCAAGTAAAGGGATCGCGCGCGACTTCGTGTATACTGTATACCTATATTGGATGCGCGCGAATGAGTGCGCGCGCGTGTGTGTGTGTGTACGGGGGTTCGACGGGGAGAAGAGAGAATCGGAGGAAGAGAGAGAGAGAGAGAGAGGCAGATAAGAGGGTACGTACAAGGGAGAGACTGGTGGTGGGCCCTTCCAAGTCATCGGCTTCTCTCTTTTTTCAGCAAGAACAATTTGTTACTGTTTATGAACTAGTTCGAGAACTGAAGTGACTGCAGCAGATGTAAACATTACAACTGGAAATCTAAGACGATCTTTCATTAGATAAACATACGCGAGATTGTACGAAAACAGAGTAAATAAATTAATCTTAAGTGCGTTGTAATTATAACTCAGTGGTGAACCGTCGTATTGTTTAATTACAATACTTATAGTCTATAGGAAGATATAAATGATACTAAAATCGGTACTATCAATCGCCACAGCGAATCTCAATACCCAGCACTTAACCTCCAGCCGCAATTAGTATTATTTCAAAGTTTATCCGCCGTCCTTACAATACTCCTCATTCAATAACACACGCAGGGGCTGCAGCAGCAGCTTGTCAATCATTCTCTCGAGCGAAATCAATCTCCTCTCGCTCTCTTGCTCCTCCTTGACTAATTGAATTAATCTCTCGCAGAGTGTATACCCCCACAGGCGAGCGCTCGCGACGCACAAAAAAGGGCGTGACTCGTTTTTTTTTGCAAGTGCGAACAGCTGATCCGGCCCATAACGGTCCTCGCGGTCTCGTATGCGCTACACGCGAATAGATGTATAGGTAGACGTCGCAGGGGTAGGTCAGTGCCCCAGGAGGGCCTCTGCTCGGCGGCGCACCCTTTTCTCCGTCCTTCTCGCTCGCGCTCGACTCAGCCGTCTACTCTCCTCGTCGAGCCCCCCAAAGACACTTCGGCCCGGCGTGTATGTATATAGGTATATGCCTGTGTGTGCGTCAGCATTTGGCGAAATAACGGGAGGGGGGAGGGGGGATCGAGAAAAAGCAGGGGCGCCAGGAAGACAGCCAGCCAGCCGCCACCTAACGCGAGGGGGCAGGTGAGCACCTGGTGCAGTGTACTGCCGTCGCGCGCGGTATAGCGGTGTGTATAGCTATATAGATGAACGTATAGGTGCTACTGCTTTATACATACATAGGTATAGATGGTATATACTCGCACCCCGAGAGGTTCTCATTTCGCCTACTGTTGGCTTGTTTTACCTAACGAGTGTGTGTATGTGTGTACCTCAAATGGTGCATAGCGCGACGATCGTATTGTTTTCTGAACAGTAGCTCATCCATATACTGATCGATACATGTGAGGTATGTAATTTTGCAATCCTCGAGCCACATTATTTGTGCTTTGCCATCCGTATACACTCGTTCAACTGGATTATTGAATGCATGCGCAGATGCGAGGAAATGCTCGACTCCGGTACGTGCTATACCGAGCGCGCTAAGGTCACGTTCTCCAGAGCAAGAACCAGAAATACTCTGCGCTCGGAGAGAAACGGAGACAAATTGAACTCTCCCCAGCAACGGAAAATTTCTAATAAATGATGCAGCTTGTAGTTGTGCGTTCTTATTTTCTTATCAATTTGTTACTCAAGCAGGAAATGACATTTGCGTTCTTAATACAAAAATTATAGATCTATTTTTAAATCCGAGTAAAAAGGCGGTTATTTCAAAAATATTAAAAGAAAAATTCGAAATCTCAACTCTCGCAGCAGCAAGTGCGCAAGAGAAATCGCCCGATTACGAGGCGATAATGTGCCGATATAATTAAGCACGCAGGACACCGCGCCGGGTGTCGGGGCGCGTGTCGGCCGTCCGCCGGCGACGACGACTACGACGACGGGAGGAGGAGCGTGCGGGGGCAAAAAACGCGCGCTCAAATTAATGACGCGCACACTCGCAGGAAAAATGAGAGGCACTGCTGGCCCATAGGGGAGGGACACGGAAGGTCGCGCCGGCCGGCCACCAGCTCATATGCATATCGGCGGTGTACCTATATATATATATATATATATATATACCTATATACAAGGGAAAACGAAAAAGGAAGAAGTGGATCGGAAGTTTCGTCAAGGACGGATAGAAATCCCTTCGATAGCGATCTACCCATTTTTCTCTCGCCTTTGCTTATCCAGTGTGTTATTTTTTCCTGCGATCGCAATTGGGGTCTTTTTACACCGCAACAGAGTAAGGCAGTGGCTCACTCGAACATCCGGCCTCGATGCTCTCTTTTGCCGCGCGCGGGCTCTTGATGTGTTTTCTTTTGTCGAGGGCGAAAGGGCTCGGAGGAGATTAGGTGATTTAAAGGACGATTCGGCTCGACGACTGACAATCGCGCGCTATACTCTGGGCTCATTGTGATGATAAGGATGGGTTTTCTTGTATAATCACTTGAATGGGACTCGTGTTTGTGTAGACCTCCTTTGATCGAGTAGGAATGTTATCTTTATAGATTTTATGCTGTCGTCTGTTACTCTTTGAAAAGTTTTATCGATCGTCATTTTTATAGTATTTTTTTGCTCCGAAAAAAATCAATTTGATAATAAACTTTTTTAGTTTCCAGACCAAATTGAACAAACTAATAGTTTTCTCGCTGTAAGGAGGCTCGAATAATTTGTTTGTTTGTTTAGGCGTGCAGAGTCGTTAGCACAAAGCGATCGATAGTAAAACGATGATATCGGCGAAATATTTCGGTTACGCCGATTAATATCGCGCTCGAGTCCCTCTGGAAAAGTGCGCGCGCGGCAGCTTTTTCTATAACGTCATGTTCGCTCGTACGCCGACGTCTAAACTACAGCTACCCTTATGGCCAGTACTAGCTCTCGAGCGCGCGTATGCAGGGGTAGCTAAATGGCTGCACCATCTGCTCGCGCGCGCACTCGCCCGGTGTTTTTACCCGGGAAAAGTAAAAGTCTGCATACGGCGCTGCTGCAATGTGTGGACTGTCCGTCGTTGAGTTTTTTTCCCCGCGCGTTGACGTCTCGTCGGAGTCGCGTTTTCATGAAAAATGAACGCGCGCTGCGGCAACGGCGTTTTTAAATTTCGTTTAGTATGGGTATGGTCGTGTTTGTTGGATCGATTGAGCGAAGTCGAAAAAAAAGAAAGTGTCAGTGGCTCCAGAAGCTCCAGAAGCAACGTATGAACTTTTGTTGTATTGATTTTCGTGATTCGTATGGGGTTTCAAACCGTTACTGCTTCGAGACGTTCATCGTTCATCGATCATCGATCATCGTCAATGCAATGACTTTTAAATAATTCAAAGATGAAAATAGTTCTAGTGCAACAAGAATCCATTAAAAATGTAATGATAAAAGACTCACCGGCTGGGCGAATGGCTCTGACTGGAGTGTCATCGGACGATAAGCTGGAGCGGCCAAGTTCTCGGGCGATGCTGGTGATAGGCGTTAGCGGGCTCGACGGCTCGCTGGAAACGTTCTCGTTATCCATCTCCGGTATCTGGGACAAATTCAGTGGCTGCTGCCCACTGCAGTTCAACTTCATCCGGTGCGACATCGTGCTCAGCGAGTCGCTTTGATCAGGCGCCTTATATTCGGCTTGATTTTTTGCGGTTAAATTGATTCTGCGCGCACTGTTACGTGTCTGTCTATTATTTACACTTTTGATATACTTCAATGTTTGTTTGAAGCCTCACTTGACAGTTCATGCCTTTTTCAACTTAAAGTTACTCTCAACTTAGTTCGTACACTTTTCAACTACGATACGACTGTATACAAATTCTTGCACTTTGTAATCGTCAATTCACTTCCAAATATTATCTGAAATCAGAATAGATACGCACAAGTTATGAGAAATGTCATGGCGTGCTGTTATACGTGAAGTACGCAAGTATAAGATAAAATTCAGCTGATTGACGCTCATTTCAGCGCAATAAAACAGAAGAATTCAACGTTCTTTCCTAATCGAGTATCCTCTTAGCTCCTACTCGAAATAAAGAATTGCCCAATTCTAGGCCCCTAATTTTAGAAAGAAACGCGCTAAACTGTACTAGCAAATACCGTAAAATTTTACAGTCAAATAAAATTCAAATGAGCCTCTCGTGTGCGGCGTAGGTCCTACATTACATACGCGCGGAGGCTGAACGAATGAGCCGAGAGCAATGAAAGCGAGAGCAAATGTCAAACGGTCGGTCTCTCTTTCTCTCTGTCTCTCTGTCTCTCTCGATTCTAGGTGGCGGCGGGTGGGCATTGAGCACGTGTGTGCGAAACCAAGTCGGAGAAGCGATCGCGTTGCCAAGCCAATATTTGAGATAAGCAGCGCCAACCGTTACGCGAGAAACTGGAGAACGAGCGAGAACGGAGCAGCGCCAAAGAGGAAGAGAGAAGAAGGGCGAGCCGTTGAGAGAGCTTACGTGATATCGGTCAAGGATGCGTACAGACTGTTTTGTATTATTTTTGCGTCATGCATTAAACGAATATGCTAATGCTAATTGGGTACCGCTACGAAACTTCAATTTACAATTATAATCGCTCCAATTTATAAAATATTAGTCGCTTTCTTGATGCATTAAATCACGACTAATTTTACATGGTATTTAAACTATCGTTCACGTTAGTCGGTCTGTGAAATACAATTGCTGTTTCAAGCTTCAAGCGCGAATATTTCTTTCGAGCGACAAAAAGAGAGAACACAAAGCAAACGTTAACTGTCGCAGTACATATGAATGAAGCGGGGGTGGGGATAGCGCAACGGATGACAACTCTCTCGCTCTTTCATTTTTCTCACTCCCTCACTCTGCTCCTACCATAAGCGTTCGTTCGTTCGAGAGTCTGACGATTCTGGAACCGCTATCAAAGTCTCACGATGGCACACATGGCATTGAGTTATGTAAGTGTCGTTCACTTACGATCAACGCTCTTATTAAAACGAGTGATTATTCATTTACATTTATCGCTCGAAGAGCTTTTTCCGTCCCGTTAAAGCCAACTTGTTCCGGGGAAAGATAATGACAACTCCGAATAGATTGATAACGCGCCGATACGTGTGTACATAATATTGATACGTATTCACGAAGAAGGGCGGAAATAAACTCTAAACTACATTTAGAAACCCAGTGAGACGCGTGTGTTTACATTTTGTACAAAGGAAATTGTATCAGTAATGAAATTATGCTTAATGTACTAGATCAGAGTGGTAAGTTATCTAATAAACGAACAATTTTAAACACGCAGATAATGGGATTCGAACCCTACGTTGTTTATTTCTCAGAAGTCTCCGATAACCTTTTCTGTTTGAAATCTTTCATTTACTCAGCATAAGTACACATTTCTCCGGTTATTTATTGACACTCTCACGTATGTACATACCTACATAAATTTCAACGTCGTTAAACAAAGTATTTTGCAACCTTGTGTTTACATTACGATGTTCACGCAATATCCGCGAGAAAGAGTACAGCGTTGACGACATCCGGCAAGCGCAGCATATTTGTCTAACGGTCACTTCTTGCTGGATTATATTCGCATAATTAACGAGCGAACGAGCGATCGTATAGTCGTCGAGAAACACTAAACGTTGCCTACCCCCACTTCGATCTATTTGTCTCACTTCTCCGTTGCGATGCAGGTTCGGCAGAAAAAAAGTGCCGAGAAGCCGATGCTGGGTATTGGGTCCTGGGTGGTCCAGAAACTCACGTCTCGCCTTCCATGCGAGCGCGAAGACGAAACAAGAGATTTGTCGATATTTGCTGAAAACGATGTTAAAGTTAATGGACTGTAACGACATTTTGTTCTCTTAAACTGTAGCCTATAATGCGAACTTAAATTTTATTTAACATTAAAATTAATATAGATCAATAAATTAACAATAAAATTCTGTTTAATATTCTTCAACAATGACGCTATATACATTAACTGGAAGTTTTGAGAAATAGATCATTTCACTAACGTATCGAATAGTATGTTTACATAATACTATCCTCAAGAGTATATATATTATATATATATATATATATATATATATATATATATATTTAAATTTATGTTTACAATGCGAATATTATTAATATTTGTAGACTGTAAGATTACCTCTAGAAACTGTGCTACACGTACTGTGTATACTTGTGTAATGTAAGCTGTATGCAACTCCGCCGTCGGGAGTGGTTGAAGAATAGTAGGTATACAGGGGCTGCTTCAGCCTATTAACAAAATTAAACGCCATTTTACCATTGAAAATATCAAAATATTGCCGAAGTTAAAAGCGAACCGAAAGCGACATTGCGAAATTTAAGAAAACTTGTAGTCAATATTTTAAATAATTTATTAACCCTTTAACGACACCCAATGATTAAACACAAAGAATTCATAACCGTCGTGGAGTCATATTTACAAAACACGGAAGGCATCAATGGTCATTTATATCCCTCAACTTCTGATCGCGATCGAAGCCCTTTAAATGCCCTTGTTAACGACGACGTCCAATAATAATTAAAAAAAGGAAGCTGATTAACGTTGGGAAGTCATATTTAAAAAGCACACACATCACTGGTCATTTGAATGCCTCCATACCCGATTGCGATCGAAGCCATCCAGTGCCCTTGGTAACAAGATCTGAGAATTTTTTCGAAATTTTTGAATTTTTTAACAGACACAAACCTTTCGTTCACATCGCTCTTCGAGAACAATCATCAACCTATTGTAATCCACAATAACCTCACCTATACTCACCCGTTTTTCTTAGTAAAAATAGCGGCGATCCGAGAAGAAAATTTTGGCGGGATGTCCTCTTATCTTTCACACTTGCGACTGCGCCGACAATGAAGGTTAGGTCCCGACGTTGATGTTGACCAGGAAATCGCCGATGTCATAAAAATCGCATTATTCCAAAGATTCGCGATCGACAGTCGCGATAAATCGTGTGATACCCGACAAACGCGCGATACCTTTACTTCACATGCGTCCGTCTCGCTCGAAGCCGAACGTCTGAATGTCCAAGTTCCAAGTTCAAGGGATGGTGGGGAGAGATATTTATATACCTCATATACCCGAGTTCATCGAAAAACAATACATGTGTGCAGCGGATTTCGCGCAGACATCAGAGCTGTCTTGAGGCTTCGCTATCAGCTGTATGCTGTACTATCCTCTCCCCACCTCGCCGACTCCCGGCGCCAGAGTGTCCCGCGATGTCCCGCTTCTTTTCGGTCGCCTGCACTCGGGCGCCCGCCTTTTTTTTGGCGCAGCTCTTGCGCGCGAAACCTGACTCAATGCGCGGACTGGCGGACAAAACGCGCTCGCAGATATAATTAATTAATGATCAACGTTTTTTATGATTCTTTTAAAGTAATAATTATGTTTTTTGTGTTAATACATTTTACTATCTAATTGTATGTATTAGGAAAATTGTTGGATTTTCGAAGCGTTCGATGAAAATTCGTTACGTTGGAAGAAAATACCGTAAATATTGAATTTAAACGGTTTTCGATTATTTCATTTTTTATTAATGTTGAATTTATGGCTATTTCGGATTCAAATAAGTCTAGGTATAACTCCAGTATTCACGTTTGATATCTTTTTCTAGAATTTTGTCAATAATGGATTTGATATAGCTCAATAGTCAGTTATTCAAACTCTTGAAGTAGTTTATACTTACCATAGAGTGTTACGATGAGATGGGTTGTCAGTAAGTTTATCTTAAACGTATTTTTATAACGTTAATATTATAAAATCAAGTTTATCAATTAATTACATAGCGTTTTAATTCTTATTCACTCTAAATGAAAGTTGATATTTACAAAATTGTTCGCGACATCAATTTTTAAACATTTCTATAACTAGATACAGGTCAGATAAAGTATTGGTTATAAAAGATATATATATATATAATTTATCAGTTCTAACTCCACCTAGACAGTAGGTTATTATAATTGAATTTAGTTTGCCCTGAATTTTTAGAATAACCGATAAAATAATAAGAACTCTTGAATCATCGCTGTAAAGAGAAAAAGAACAAAAGTCATGAGTGAAACATAGTTTATATAATTTATTTCTCTGTTTATAATATTATAAAAATTAATAATACTCATTTTGTAATCGTGAGTTATCTATTTATTTCCGAGTTTCTTAAATAGAATAAAAAACATAAATACATATAACAATTTCTTTTAGTCTTTTCATGTCATGAAAGTCTCTACAATTCATTTTAGTTTTTTCCTATGTCATAATGTTATAATGAACTACATATTTCAAGGCATTCATATTAGTATAGCTGCGCATTTTCGATTCTGACTGCCTTGCATAATTCACATATAAGCTTTTAATTACATTCTATCATAATACATTCTTGCTATATAATCTCATCATTCGTTGATTTCCGTCCATTAAAGCCATTTATAGTCTTTATAAAACTGTATTTTCCACTAAATTCATCAAATAGTTTTCTTGTCATAATTAGTAACACGTTGAAACGGTCTTGAAGGTAAAACGTTATTTCGCAAAGAATTCGATAAACTCTTTGGTTTTGGTGGAAGAGGTGGTGGTTTAGACAACTTTGTCGGCGAAAGTTGCGATAGATCTTGATTGTTCGCTTTAGTCGACTTTAGTTGCTGATTGCCATTCTCAACAATTGTTTTATCGGCGTCAACTAAAGTTGAATCTAAACTATTTGAACTATCCAAGCACCTTTCGAGATTCGACTTTTCTTCTTCGGCATCATAAAATTTACTAAAATCACTATGTCCAGAGAATATACGTGATTTCCGTCGTTTCTTATCATCGGATGGCTTTTGTCCATTTTCTTTATTCTAAAGATTAAGACATATTTTATATATAACTCTCTATCTTTATGCATTAATTATTATGGTTAATTTAATGTTCTATTGTCTCACTTTTAAGAAATCCGGAAGTTCGAAATTTATTTCTGTACCCCTTTGATCTTCGAGTCTCGATCGCTGAGCGCGTTTAAGCCCTTCGTATAGATCTGTAATAAATATTTATATTAAGTTTCTAGTTTATGCAAATTATTAAAATTCTTAAAAAGAATCAGTACTTTTACCATCTCCATCAAATCTACTAGGTAGCTGAAGTTTTACACCGTTGCGCCATTTAGCTATAAGAGGCGGTTGCGGTCGATTACTTTCGTCATTCCCACAATCAGAATTGCTTTTTTCACTCGTATTGCTGTTCTTAGATTTCGACTGCAAAAGTGTATCAGATTTATAAATTCATTGATTTAGATCTGAAAGTTATGTAACTGTAAAAACATTTACATACCTTTTTCTTAATATGAAGAGTTGAATCTCGCGAGAAGAATTTGCTTGAAAGTATAGAAGAACCTTCAGACTTTTGACCATCAGACTGGAAATGAAAACGGTTTATTATTATTTAAGGTTTTCATGAATTAATCAAATAGTAAACGCGTACATACCTTGCACGAGCCTTCGTCTTCATCGTATTTGCTCTCGCTTTTACCAACCCGAAGTTCTTCAAACACTTTATTAGTTATTTCATCAAGGGTTGGTTGACCTCTTGGTACTTCCGGAGTTTTGAATAATGATGCGTCATCAATGTGTTCTAAAAAGTAACAAATAATTGTAGTATTATTGTAATCTCGTATCTTCAATACAAGGAAATACGATAGAAAATACCTTTGTTATTTGAAGTAAGAGCGAGTCTCGGAGGAGCATTCATAGCAGGAATATCCACTGAGACAGGATGTCCATCAGCCCAAATTGTAACAAGATCAAGCTTAAAGCCGTATTTGTTTAAAAGTGGCTTTAATACTTCTTTCAATGTTCTTCCTTTATGAGCCACAACGCTTATCACACGACGAGATGGTAAATCCACCTTAATAACTTTAGTTGGCAAAACTTCAACTTCTTGGCTGGCTAATACTGAACTTGGATACTTGAGATTAATGATCTGAAATATAATAAAAATTTAATCATCCTATATAAATGTGATTTTTGTAATGAGTAAATAATTGCGACGTGTACACTAAATAATACAGTATAATTTATAGTATTTTAACAAACACCAAAATAATACCAAAACCAAAATTCAAATTTTTCAAAAAAATTAAATTGTTAATGGAAAACCATGCTTCTATGGCTATAAAACCCTACAAATATAATAAGGATACAGTAAATTAAGATTTAAGTATTTAAGTTTTTATGATTTAAATAGCGCTGTTTATTCTTTAAATGAATTATGATAGGTACTTTCGGTCTGATTGTGAATGTTTTGACTTCATGTACAACATGAAGCTATTGTAAATAATAAATTTCGTATAAATTCTACAACTTACAATGACATGCATATCAACAAACGTTTTTTCATTTGATTAAAACGTTACTATTTGATTTCTTAATCGTAAAAAGAAAGTCTATGTAGTGTACCCTTAAGAACTGGACGGTTTTAACTAATTTAAAACAAAAACAAACCTCGTTTGTAGCAAGCATAAGGACGTCGTAGTTTGAGTACCGTAGAGCGCGTTTGTCAAGGAGGCGCGTAACGACATCTCGGACGCTATCCGAATGACTGGTTGGTATGACCGTCGTCGAGCCGTCCGGGAGAATAACTCGACATAGGCCAGCGCATTTAGATACATGAGTCTCTCGCTTCTCGTTCGACTGTCCTTCGCAGGACGAGGCCGACTACAAGTTAAAATTATCGATTTCGAACTACTTCTCCTTTACTCTTATTTTAAGGGTGAAACATGGTAACGTTTAGAAATACAGCGCAGAAAGGAATAAATCGTTTCAACTGAAAAAGAACCATTGCTATCTCAATGATTACCTGTATATTTGCTAGATCATTGACTTATTATTCAATAACTACTTCGATTTCAAGTAAAAAAATTTATTAAAAACGTGAGAAAATGAAGGAATTAAAGCAACTATTAGTATCACTATATAGATTTGAAAGAAGATATAAGATTTTGGTTCACCTAGTTTCACCCTTTAATGCTAAGTGCAGTAATTTGCAGTGATCGGAAATCGCGTGTCGTGTTTGAAGCTCAAAGTCATTAAAAGAATTGATAAGTTTGTTTTTATCTGAAATACTAATTATACGTAAAAAGAACTCACAACTCGCAAGCAAATCAAACAAAAAGAAAAAAAACAAGCCAAATCTAATACAAACATTTTAATTTTACAAAATCTCTATTATTATGTATGCAAAAACTTATCACACAAAAGTATATATTAGTTTGAGCTGCGAAAAGGCTAAAATCTACTCATAACCAGAAGATTATATCTTACGTGTTTAGTGAATGACTGTCGTAATGCAAGATCCCACGACGCAAGAGACGAGCGACTGCTCGAAATGGAAACACTGTCTTCTTCGTTGTTATTCCCTTCATTGTCTCGCTGTATGGTGGAGAAACTCTTGTAAATTTTCTCTCCACGGCTTGGAGTTTTGTTGTACTCCGATTCACCCCGATCTTTTGATTTTGATCTAAAATATTATTGATATGAAATATTCACTCGATCTAGTGATATTATCGATTTTATGAATACTTTTAATTACCTATTTTTTCTGTGCCATGGAAGAATTGATTTTCTGCAGCGATCCTCAGCATCGGAATGACTTTTCTTCAGTTTAACAGGTGAACTCGTTAAAAAAAGATCCCCGTCTTCAGGTGACGTATCGATATCGTCGCACCCATTTTCCAAACATTTTTGATATATGTCTGATCGGAGAAAACGAGGATAGCTATCGAACTTCATCAAATTGAAGACTTGTTTTTGTGCCTGAAATTAACATTCATTGGGTCAAATTTATACACAATGAAAAATAATTAACTATAACGACTAATTTATTTAGCAAGTTTGTACGTAACGCAATCATGATTCTTTAGTACCTGTGCGAAGAGATCGGCGGGAGCGGAATTCAGCAACTCTGGCGTAATTTTACCTGCGGCGTGACTATCGACGTTGACGGGTTCCGGGGCATTATTTGACAAATGCCGTTGATAAATTTGCGCCGCCAGTCGCTTCCGAGCAACTAAGTCTTCCGTGTCGGAATAGCGCTCGCATGCTGCCCAGAAGTAAATGTTCTCGTGACTAATTTCTTTTTTAAGGTATTTCTGTGAAAAATTTGCTATATTAAGAACTTGAAAAACTGGTTTCAGGTGAAAAGAAAAGCAATGTATGCCTTTTTTGGTTGATGATGACAAAAAAAAAAAAGAATTCGAATACGTATTTTTAATTTATTTAGCAGATTTTTAGCGCGAATTAGTTGCACAGCCATTTTATATATGAAAAAATGCGATCGGAATCATGAACAAGCGATTATTAACAGCTGATTCATAAGCCAGTGAGAGCGGTTTGACACTCCATGTGTTTTGATGACGCTTACTCATCCGGTAATTGGCACACATTTTTAATAATAGGTTAAGCGACGTAACAAAAATCCACTCATTGGCTATAAATGTACTCACTGCGAACGTTTGTAGACCCTTCGGATCCTCCAGTAGCTTTTCGAAGCTTATGGCCCAAGTGTGAACTCCGAAGCCTGTGGTTTTATCGCACGACTCTGTGCTCCCATGCTGAAAAAGAATTGTTCCGTCAGTAACTTTGCGCACAATTGAAAAATTTCAAGAGAATACACTAAAAAATTGTTGTGAACTATGATTTTGGAAATTATCATTACTTTAACGAAGTCCGCAAAAAACTTTAAATGACTATAGACGAAGCACATGTTTGTTTAGCGAATGCTAAACGAGGAGTATGCAACAAGTGTGCCTGCGCCGGAGACCGGAGATATTCTAGACGATGACGTTACTCGCAAGATAAGGCAGACTTTCAGCCTGTTGCCCGTCACGAAAAGAAAATACTTTCATTGTTTACTTAAGAAAAAAGACGATAAAGGATGCATTGCTGACGAAGAGTAACCTTTTCGCACATTTCGAAGAAATACCAGATAAATACGTTTTTCGAACAAAGGAAATACAAATTTTTATTACTTGACGCGCCTACACGCAAGTTCAATTATTTATCGAGTAAAAAAAAAACTCGCGCAAGCCACAGAAAGATACAGGCGTATCTGAAACGAGTACCGTATAGACAGAAAAGTAGAGATTGCAGAGCGGACGACAAAGCAGAAAACGCTTTCTAAACACGCGGCGAAGAAGGAAAAAGTCCGAGAAGTATAGTGTATACGGCACTGCCTAACGGGGCACACTCAGCGCGCGCGAAGGATATTCATTCTCATCACGTTCCCAGAACGGTCAGGCATCGGCATAATTAGCGTATCGAAATGTACTTCTTTTCGTGCACGAAAAATGTCTCTTTGTTCGCTTCTCAGAAGCCGTTGTAATAAAATATTATTCGCCATTGTTTTTTTTCAGCCTGAACCCGTTGCGCGATCGAAAAATGCTACAGGATAGTCGATCGTGATTTTAAATTATAACGATTATTAACGAGCGATTTACTGAGGCGTTTTTTTCGCGACAGGCGCGTTCTTATGCAATGCTTCATCCGCGAGAGAAAGTTTCGTTCCGAACGTTTGAGTAGTTGAGATAGGATTTAAAGGAACTTAGTTAGATAAGAGTGGAAGAGCGCCAAGTAAAAATGGAGCAGCCACGAATCACATTAGCGAGGAATGCGTCTACAACTATGCGCTGCACGCGTTCGATGAACCTTTGCGATAGCGTGAGCGATCAACATATATAATTATCAATCAGATAAACGATGCACTTGTGTAGAAGATCAATTCTACTTTCATCGTCGAAGTGAAAAAAAATCAGCGCATCACGCTTTAAAAAAGCATTATTCAAACCATGTGCGTTTGCGATTATAAAGTGTGATAAAACAACGCTATTTGCGCCAACAGCCAAAAAGGAAACCCTAATTTCCGTTCAGGGTCGCTCGTATAAAAAGCCTTACGTAAACGCTCACTAATACTATACTTTCGGTCGAAAATCCTCCGAACCACATGACAGCAGTAAGTAGATACGCGCTTACTCAGTGGCTAATAAACAGTTTCATTGATAACTTAATTACCGGCGACGAGGCGCTGCAGTAGTCCATTGAGAGAGCGAGACGGGCAGTTTTTACACATTAATTGAAAGCCCTCGATAACTCGTCGTCGCGCGAGCACATTCTCGCATAATTAAAGCCCACATATATCATTAGCAATGAATCGCGTCGCGGCGAGTGTGTACGGCATAAACAGGCGCTCGATAAACCGAGAGCTCGGATGCACTGCTCGAACGGACCATTAACCGGATCAATAATGAATAATAAATCACGCATCCTGCCTACATCTATACACGCTCCGTTCTGTATTACGCGCAAACACAGTGGCTTTTTCTCACGGCGTTTCAATAAACACACAAAGCCAGCGCACGCACACGGACGCTCGCGAAGTGTACACGTATGTATAATATAATACAGAGAGAGAGAGAGAGAGAGAGAGAGAGAGAGAGAGAGAGAGAGAGAGAGAGAGAAATATTTTTCAAGGTGCTGCTTCTCTCCACACTCGACTGCACGCGATCTCTCTCTCTCTCTCTCTCTCTCTCTCTCTCTCTCTCTCTCTCTCGCTTACCGTGCAGCGACTCATGCTTCGCCGGCCGCGAGACTCGCGGCTTCTTTCTCCTCTTTCTTCGTTGTACGCCCATTTAATCGTCTTCCTTCCGGGCGAAATTCGAGCTTGATACGGCTCTGGGATTTCGAAAAAGTCGCGCCGTAGAAGCAGACTCGCTCGCTGCTCTCTTTCTCTCTCTACGACTATACGGACTTTTACGACTGGCGATGGCCGGGCTCCGCCCAAACAACACTACTGCACTCGACCTCGATTTCGCTCCTCTTGTTTTCTCGCGCGCGAGTCCCCTCCGCGCTGCAGCCGAGTACCTGGACCGAACACCGTACTTGGTAGCGCATTCGCGCAGCACCCGCGGGAAATTTGAATTTGCCGAAGCGCCGACTCTCTCGTTTCGGAGCAGTGCGATTGCGTGTCAGCTGAGCTATTTGAGAGACTCGCACGCGAGGCGAGGGCGAAGAGAAGCGGGCGACGCGGGCCGTCGTCGCGAGGAGCCGCGCTAATACTGAGAGGCTAACCTCTTTGACGGCTGATCTCTGCCCGATGAAGTCGCCGCTTGTACCCCCACCAGGCCGGCTTTTTCCTCGGTCCCGCTCTCGTTACTTTCCTCCTCCTCGTCGTCCTCCTATACACTCCCCCTCCCGTACGCCGTCTCCTACTGCGCGCGATGTGGACGTTCGCGTGTTGTATGTACGCTTAGCGCTTTGCGCTGCTCTGCGCGCTTGTATTCGTACACGTTATGATGCGTGAGAGGGCGAGGGCTCTATCCGCTTCCGAGGGCACTGCGTCGACCGGGTCCAGTGGGATATATAGTTAGGCTCGCTCATTCATTCGGACGGTCATTCATCGGGCTCCGCAAGCGTTCGTACAATGCTCGCGCAGCTCTTGTTGAAAAGACGCATTGGGTTTTGAAAGCGTAGATGAGTGCGTTCGGTCTTTTTATACTCGCATGTAGGGAGTAGTGCATCATTCACTGGAAAAAAGATTCGTAATAAGATCACTGCATTGCACATAACTGAATTGATTCTGCGAGAACTTTCCGTTCATACCTTGAAAAAGATCTAGAAACGACACCACTGCGCACTCACTTCACGAGTCGAAGCTATGCAACCTCTTGTTGAACTGATTTTAAAACAGAAATATTGGACGCGAATAACGTTCCATGAGGCAACTTTCAGTAGACCAGCGAAAAAACACTGCTCGAAGAAAAAAAACAGCGGTCAAATAAACCGTTAAACTGTTTGTATGCCCTGCGATCAAACGCAGACAGTTTGCTATAAATAGCGAGCGGCAATTGGCCACTGGCAAATCTCGAACAAAATGAAGAAATTAACCATCATCAGAGCAGCAGCAGTAGCAGCAGCGCTGGAAAAGCATTAAGCGCCCATCAGTCTGCAGCGCCGAAAAAAGGATGTTCACTTAAGACGCTCGAATCGAGTAAATCAAGCACAGACGTCGGCGGCGCGGTGAACTCGATACCAAACACGAAATTCGAGCGTCTTATTCAACAGCAGTTGCGAATAATGAGTTGCTCTTGTGTTCTCTCCGCGCGGCTCCTCTCCAGACGAAACCCGATCCGCAAATTTTTCGCGAACAACGACGAATGCGCAGAGCTCGTTCGTTCGCCATCAAGCGCGCACTAATGGATCGGCCGTGGCCGCGCCGGTCTATCCCCCTGTGCGATGCGCAAATCAAATTCTGCGTGTGCACCGCACACACAGGAAGCGATGACGCGACGCCGGTCGAGCAAAAGGAAACAGTACCGTAGCTCACGCGCGGGGCCCTTCGTTATTCGTTCATTCCGATGCGCCGCCGTTGCTGTATAGCTACGTACGTATCTGTATATAGTGTGTGCGGTTAATGCGCGCACGAGAGAGAGAGAGAGAGAGAGAGAGAGAGAGAGAGAGAGAGAGAGACGCGTAAGTGTACATTGTACACGGCTGGCTGAGCGCCCAGAGTTTACAAGAGTTCAACGCCGGCCGATGGATGTAATGACGATTCCGTGCGCTCCGGAACCCCGTGAGCTGTTCACATCGGAGAGGAGATGCGCAGCAGCGGGGAGCGCTCGAGAGAGCAAGATGCATTTCCGAGGAGGGAATTGCGATGTACGAAAGAAGATTATTCGCCTTCGGTTAAAATGTCTGTTTAATTAGGCACAAGGCTGTTTGAATTTATGTCTCACTCGCATGAAAAACGCACGTTCTAGCTGCACATAGACTGTCGATTCAATTTCTTTGCGAAAGAGGCTCGCTGAAAATAAAAGAATTCTTAATCGATTTTGCGCTCGAAACAATGCGGTAAATCGTGGCATAATGCACCGCCTGAGTTTTCAAAGGAAAAATAAATAGAGTCGGTATACCTCGGAGGGCTTCAATTAGCCTATCTAATAGCTGTATAATTTAAGCTTTTAAAGTTGCGTGCACTGGAGGCAATTCACTGCAGCCGGAGACTGTAATGTTACGTTTCCAGCGTAGAGAGTCCGTTTTATGCGCACCGCTTGATTTTTTCATGTGGGTTGACGTTGCGCGCGAGATTTCTCATAATATATCTCGACTTGTTTGCGTTGACGATTTGCTGACTTAAGTGGGTGAACTTTATGGTTACGTACGATCAATTAATTCAGTTCATATTCTTTTTCATCCTTACACAATGAGCAAGCCTATCCGTGCATTATTAATGATTGTATTATGCGGGCGTTATTTATTTACATGGAAATAAATTAGATGAATCAAATTCGTGCTACAGTTTGAATTGAAATCAGCTCCAGCTAATATGAAATGCGTACAATTGAACAACTGTGAGTGTGAGAATATTTGGGAGAGACATGATTACAAAAGTTTAATTTATCTTAATATAAATTGCCTTGTTAGAGTCCCACGGTAAAAAATCACGGCAATACACAGTTCGAGAAGTTCGCATCCAAGTTGCGCAATTGTTGAACATTTGATTCATAACCGTACAAAGGAAACGATAAAAAAATATTTATATTCCTTTCTGTCGACAATTCAAAACCCTGAAGTTATGAAAGAAACTGTAAGTCTGTCGGTGAGAGAATGCATACACTTATGCCTGCGAATTTTCCCGCGAATTTTCTCGGGAGCGGCGCCGCTGGAACAACAGTTATTATAACTCGCGACTCGGCATAAACAATGAAGTTCCGTAATTAACCGAGCCGCAAATCGAGTATCTCTAATTATCGCGCCGTTCCACGGATATCGAGCACTTCGCTGCAGAGCTGCAAGATTCATCGCGCCGTAATGGCAAGGTGCGCGTGGAAACAGTTGAAGAGAAGTGCGAGAAGTACCTTATTCTTCCTTTCCAATCTCGCTATACATCCTGCCAGGCCGCACATCTTCTGTATCGCGCTAATTATAGCTAATAAAACGCGGCATCTGTATCGGATTGGCGGATCTAGGAATTTTATCGCGCGAATGAAAAATGTACACTGTACATACATGTACGAGTGATTTCGAATGCAATTAATGAAGTGACTCTACGAGCTTCATAAACGATGGAGTAGCTTACGGTTTTTGTTATCAGAGTGGACGCGTGTACTTTTTTTCAATCTCGCGCGCGAAATTCAATTTTCACTCGAAAATAAGAGTTTAATCAACTACCTATCGCGTCATAAAATGGATTACTTGATAAAGGTTACTACATTTTAATACAACTCAGAGGATTAAAAACAAAGTATAGGCACACCTGAAAATAATGGTTGCTGTAAAGCGTTATACAGATAAGATTATGAAACAATGGGGATACTAAAACACCTTAAATCTTCGTTTGTTTTAGCGATAAGCTTGTGTAAAAAACATCAAAGACTGTTTTTATGAAAAAAAAAAAAAAGATTTTTAGTATAAATGCTTCAACCTGTGTTGTTGCCGTTTTACGACAATTTAAAAACATCGTGACCTTTCAAAGCAAACCTTATCGTGCCAAAACACTATTGTTCGTGAATTCTTAAGTTTTCAATACTTACGCAAATACATTTAATATCATTAGAAGAATAATCTAGAAAAATACTTTTAACAAAAAATAAGCAACAATAAAAATAAGAACAGCTTAAAAAAATTAAAAATCAATTATCGGTTAAGCATGTGCAACGACAATATTTCTTTACATACTGTCCGCAAAGTACACAAAGAAACCGGAACCGAAGGCTGGCGTGAAGAAAATGTAGAGCCGTATTCAACGTAATAGGAAGAGACAGATGTAGGATGCGTCGTACACTTACCATACAATCGTCGTGCTCACAGCCGGCAACCTTTCGAATCTCCTGTAAGCTTCCCCAAGCCCTCGACACCTTGTCATTGGCCTTGCCCGTATGACTGTGCGGCAAAGACTTGGTCGTGTTGCAATGATCATCTGACGTCTGAGACTTGGAGCCTGGGCTCGTCTTCAGGTTTTCCATGCTGTAGCCTTGTATCTTCATACCGCTTGTGTAGACCTATAAATTGATTTTATTGTTATTATACTATTTGAATTGCATTAAAATGGTATACAAATCGACGCGAGTGGTGTTTATTTTGGAAGTCAAACTTGAGTATTGATATACCTTAGTCAACAAAGCAATAATAAGGTACCGACGAATATTTATGTTACATAAAAACTATTTTTTACAAACCGGTATTGGATTCTTAATTAACTACAATAGAAAAGTAATATTATGAGTTGCAAGATAATGTTCAAATGTCACTGCAAAACGCACGTGCCGGTATACTTATACTTTTTACACACACTCGCGCTAATAGTATACAAAAAGAACCGTTCGAATTCTCCCCACCACGCTCCGTTCTTCCATTCACACTGACGCAAAATATACGTTACTATACCGAAACTTAATAAGATGAAGTATAAATAAATAAATACCTTGGGACTGAGCCTGTCAGGTACCTCCACGTCCATGCGCGCGAAGAAGTTGCCGGTAGACTTGGAAATGTCCCTGGCTGCTCTGGCGGCGGATCTCGCGTGCAGCGTCCCAACGGACAATGTCGAGGTGTAGCGGGGCGAGCGCGCTAAAGCAGCGAGAGCCGCAGGGCTGGCGCGCTGATGGCATTGATGTCGATGGGCGAACCGGCCAGATGGCACGGCGGGACAGCTGACGATGCTCCCCTCTCCGCCGTTGCTGCTGCTGCCACCGGCGCTGCGCCGACTCTCGGCTCGCGAGCGCGATTCCTTTAGCTCCTGGCAATGCGCTAGCAGACGGCCCTCAGGATAGTCTTCCACGCTGCAGTAGTCAGCATCAGTACGCGGCGGGGATGAATCCACCTGCTGCTCCGCATCGCTCGATTTGTCCAGGTAGCCGTATGGCCTGTTGACAAAATTTTTATAGGATTTTTTGAAGTAACTGTTTTACTGCGTGGGGTGGTATTTTCTCTGATATTGCAATATGAATATCGGGTTTACAATAATTGAATGTATAAAATTAAAAAATTTTGGACCCTAGTCGGCGATTCTTCTAGGTAAAGATTTCGGATAAGAATGAGTTATGAATTACAAAAGATCCTACACAGATTCAAAGGAAGTTGTATGCATGACACATTACGTTTTGATGATCAACCGATTGCGACACGCCTAGGATAGAAAACTAGTTTGGTAGCCGTTACGGAGGCCGTCACATCTTAAGTCTTTTATGTCAGGATAAATATATACCTTCTTATGATCTGTATCATGAAAGATGGAGTTATTATTTTGATCGTAAGAAAATTATCCACTTGCACATACAAAAATACGTTTACAGTTCGACATGAATAATAAATCATTACAGAAGTAAACTCACCTTGGAAAATCGCTCCATCTTGGATCGGAGATGGCTCGAACAGTTAATTTTGATCCGGAAGGGTCCTTGACATTTCTTCCCAAGGAAGAAACGACAATACTCTGAAAAATAGATAATAATACTGATTGAAACTGAACAAAACATTTTTGTATTTAAAAAGAAGATGCCCAGTGATTTTAAATATATTTTAACAGCTATTTCGTTATCGCGTGAATAAATTCAAAGCTTACCCTTTCATGCGGATAAGACGGAAATTCGACATTGAGATTCCGATCTGAATGGCACCCACACTCATCCTTGAAGCCAATCCCAGAGTCACTATTGCTTGAATGAGCAGTAGAAGTACTAACGTTACTAGGTTGAGGCGACGACGGAGCTTCTCGATGATTCCTTCTGTTATCGAACAAATTGGCATCGCCCTCTGCCGTATCCGCGATATAAAGCGTCTGTATGGCACCAACCAAGCCATCACAACTTGCAGGAAACTCTTGGCAGGCATTATTGAGTTCGCTTGCCTTAGTGCAGCCAAAACCGAAAGCTGCACAAGTGTTTGCGTGTATTGCGTGATCAGTCAGCTTCGAATAGATTTTAAAGACATGGCAAGAATTGGAAGCGTTATCTTTTTCATGATTATCGTTTACATCTCCTACATTGGCAGTAGCCGATTTGGTGAGGATACCAAAGTGTAACTTATCTTCGTTTGAAAAAGAGTTGCAATAGACGATGCGATATGAGGGATATTCAGCGATCACTCGGCCTTCGGTATTGGCTAGTTTTATGTTTGCTACGTGTATTGTCAGTAAGACCTGTAATTGAAACAGAAAATGTCATGCAATTATTTTGAATAAAATAAAATGTTTTTTTAGCATCCAAGTTACCATTTACAAAAGAATGTTTCTACATACCGTAGTGGGATCGCGTTTTTCAGCCTTAATTCTCTTGATGCATTTTCTAACTAGCGACATCATCGACACACTGTGCAGATGACTGGGAATATCGATGGTTCCCAGATAGCCGAGCACCGCCCTGTGAACGATTTTCTCGGAGTCGCGTTTCCTCGAGGATGGCGGTGGCGGTGGCGGTAGTGGACTTGACATGTTCCATCGGTGAGTATTCGTTGGAACAGATATCCTGGTAGTGCTCGCCTCAAACATGGCACCTGATTGAAGGTCTCTGACGACCTTTGCTACTCTGCACTGTGGATGTACAGTCGCGGACAGTCCCGAACTTCCGGATGCGTTGCTGGATCGAGACCTGAAATGAACGAGATTTGTTTAGAATCATTGAGCCAATAAGTAAAGTTAAGAGAATAATATTATAGCGTATAAAAAGTTTATAATGTCAATGTTACGCATCTGAAGGGACAAGCATTTATAAACGTTACGTCATACTATTTTATTTGCGTATATGTTCGATGTTCGAAAAGAGATAGCATATGATTCGACGGATTCGAAAAATCACGATGAATCATCCTTATCAGGAATTCCCTTCAGTATACTGTGACTAAACGCTGTACTATAAAATGTTTCGAAGATTTTATTGATCATAAAAGGATCTTCTATTCACACAGTCCGTAACGTATGACAGCATAAAAGAAGTCGGTATATTAATCCAAACATACGATAATCAATTCTAAACATTTGATGAAATTCGGACATGGAAAAATATACCAACCTATATCTGGGTCTGGATCGGACCTTCGTAGACGCCTCGTCCTCCTCGCTAGAATCGCTGTAATAGTGCTCGGCTATCTGCAGTCTGAGCAGTCCGTTAGACCGTCCGATCAGCCGGACGACGTCGTCGTGCGGCGCTTTGCCAACCCCGTGTCCGTTGACAGCGACCAGGTAGTCCCCGGAGCGCAGACCCGCGAGTTCCGCCGGACTGCCCGGTACGATGCAGCTCAGGATGCAGGGCTGCTGCCCGGATATCGTGAAACCGAAACCCTTGCCACCTCGGGCTAGCTCGACCGTTCGCGAGCCGTAGTTCACGCGCTTCTTCTTGCGCCGGCTGTGCTGCGGTTGCTGGTGGTGCTTCTGCTGCTGTTGCTGCATCGTGGCAACCTCCCTCTGCGTCCCTCTGCGGTCCCTCTGCGGACACCGGCTGTGGGAATGAAATTTCTTCATTAGTTGGTGGAAATTTATAAGTTTACCTCGATCACAAGAATTTTGATTTTTATTCATCGTGTGTTAACTCTATGCGTATAGTCTGTGGCCGGCAGAAGGCAATAAAGCGATACACGACGCGTCGGTCACCGAGTAAATATGATGACTATACGGAAGTTGATGCGCACTCCTTCCGGCAAAGGGCTAACTCAATAACCTCCCCACTTTATGACGAGGGAAATCGTTTTTAATTAATCTACGGCAATTGTAATAAATTTAGCATATCCTGCACGGGCACCTAGACAAACTAAACTGCTAACTCGAAGAAATTTACATAATCAGTCATTTCAAATAAAATGTGTACAAATTTGATTGCATTTCTGAGTCTGAACGAGCGCTTTTGAGAGATACTAGCATTTAGCAACACAGGATTCTCCGCCGCAGGAGAGACCAAACACAAGTTTCGTTTTTTGGAATTTGAGGAATGACCGGCTAAAAAAGTTTTGCTAACGCTGGCTTTGGATCGCTGTGAATTTCCCCTTATTAACAGGTAGCCTACGGCACTGTCGCGCAATACGATTGGTAAAAAATGTAATTTATAAAAAACATTCTATACTCGCGTGTAATTTCGAATTCCGTGACGTGGTATGAGCGCATAAATTACTTCAATCTATAATTCGAGATCGCATATTTCAAAGATAGCATCTCTAGAACGCACCTTAGAACCATATCCACTAGACTATGCGTGTAATAGAGGAAAAGGAAAAATCGATCGTACACAAGATTAAGAGCACAGGTGTCTCGAAAAAAGATTATTCGGGCGAGCTTCCGGAGAGAGTCTTTTTAGAGCACACGCACGCGCACACGCATAGAGAGAGGCGCTTAATGAGGATGTAACGTCTTAGTGTGTACCTGGCTGTAAGTAGCAGTGCGTGAGCGTGTGTGCGTCGGTGCAGGTGCTTGTACAAACAACTTTCGGGGGCATGCGAACGGAACGGGTCATTACGCATGCCAGTTTTAACTGATACATGCGTCTAATTCACCGAGTTCTTCTCGGATCGCAATTAAGCACGCGCTTCTCCCTTCATTGTGTGTTTTAAAAAACAGGAATTCGAGTTTAAAACGTATCCTCGTTTCCATACACGACGTCGCGTTCGAAAGGATGTATCGGCATCGATGGAAAACCGCAGATATGACATAAGTTTAGCAATGCAAGAATTAAATATCTGTAATTTGACGTATATAAGAGCTAACGGGCTTCGCTAATGTTGCCATGTAATGTAGCTTATATCGAGTGTCGCTCGCGCATCATGGGATTAGCGTCAAACGGCTCGTCACGTGAAATATTTGTGACCGCAGAGCTGCGGCATGTAAAAAGGAGCAACAAATATGTGCCGAGAAAAGAAATCTCTCGGCTATCATACATGTACCTACGAGCTATACTTTCTCCTCTCGGCAATCTCGTTGGAGGTTAGTTTTCAAACGACAGGCAAACATTAAATACTTTCTATTTAAAAAGCGCTAAAAAACGGGCTCGCTCTCCAGCTAATCGACTATGCCCCGTCCGAGCAGCACACCATCCTGTATCATTACACCGTAACCCAGTGCCTATATGCGCGAGAAAAAAAATCGGCACGTAGCACATTTCCCTTTCGAATATCTAAGTCCGCATCACAAAGGACACTGATGCAGGTATACTTGTATAGGTGCAGCGACTTACTCGTCAGTGTGCAGCGTAAAACCTCGTCCCCCTCATTCTTTCTTCGCGACTGGGTCTCGATCCTGACGCCTCTTCACTGCAGCCGGAAACGTCTCCGGGCTCTCCAGGATGCACACGCACGCAGCCCTCGCGCTGCTGCAACACCACCACCCACTCGAGCACTATTACTACGCGCGCGTATGCGTATCGCGGAATCCACGATGGAAGTCTATGAGAACACGGTCTAACGGAGCACCAGCAGCAGAGCAGCAACAGGTTGGTTCGCGTTCACTAAGTATTAGACGGTGGCACGATAGTCAGCAGCAGGAGCCTCGGCGGCGACGATAGGAAAACATTCGGCTGGGTTCGCTGGCCTCGGGAACGCCGCGTCCTGTCGCCCCAGTCTCCTCGATATGGCAGCTCACTGCTGCCGCAGCTCGATTCGCCATCTTCTATAGCCCCGCCGCTCGATTCCGAAAGTCTCGTCTGCGCGTCGTGTGTATAATACCGCCGATCTCGATCCTTTTGACGCTATGGTGTACACACTGTACACAGTACACTCAGCGCGCTGGCGTTTCCATGGCGGCGCACGAGCGCGGATCGACTTTCGAGATCGATGATCCTTGGAGTGGGGGTGGAAAGAGCTGTGTATACGTATTATAGCGCTCGCGACGCGGGAACGACGGTGAAATTTGAAATTTTTCCTTCGGCACGGATTGACATAGGATTAGCATTATATGGGGCCTATATATTTGCATATAAATTTATATTTGTTGATGCAATAATTGTGTTGGAATGTACGCAATCAAATTTTAAAATGTCGAAGCGTTATTTTTATTTGACAGTATATTATGCGAATATTATGCTTCTTTGAATAGATTGAATTGATTTAGAAGATTATTTGGTATGATTTTCTGCGAAGTAAAATCTAATAATTAGAATAACGATGCAATTTAGCTGAGGACCGAGATCCTACTTACAATTTGCTGCGCGAAATATCGAAGTTCTGCGTAGATCACGACTTATTAATAAAAGTCATGTTTTTCTTTCAACTGCCGAACCAACAACATTTCATCTTTATTTATGAAGCATTTTCACTGTAGAGTACCCTTCGAACAATTATTATTCAATGTGTGTTTAAATTTGGCGCCATTTAGACCTAGCGTTTCCCGAGCTGAAAAGGTGAATGGAAAAATGTGGCAACATCGCTTCGGCCGAATTCAGTACAGCGTCAGCTAGTCACAAATATTTTGACGAAGCACTTGTTTATCACGTAGAAAATTTATTCAAACCAAAGAAAAGGCGATAAGTATTGGCGCAAAACAAAGACTCTTCATTTTGTAATGAACAGTAGGACATTGAACGTGATGAAAGCATTGTGTTGTAGAAAGTATTATAAAGGAAATTAACAACGCACGGACAGTGAATGACAAGCTATGAGGTAAACACCAAAAAAAAAATATATATATGTGTGCGTATTTATGTGCATTATCAGTAAGGTTATGAAATCTACAGATAAAAATATGTACTGAGATTATCTCTTTGTTATCATCGATTGAACAATAAGCAATCCTCATTTTTTGTATCATTCAAGAGTAATGAACACGTTTTCATTTTAATCAGACACACATTTTGCTCATCCTTGACTTCCTTGTTTTAATTACTGTAATTAAGAGTATGATAAAAAATATTTTGTTTCTATCGTTAATTAATAGACATATATACTACTTATAAATAAAGAAAATGCCAATGCTTTTGAGTCACTGAAAAGTCTTGAGTATTTATGTACAGTTATGTCCTACTTTTATATTTTATGATAGATAATTTTCAGTTGCTTGCCAGAATGATTAGATTCCAATTAATGCTTTGTTTCTAATATATTTTCTGTTTTCTGACTATATAGACAAGTTCAACAGTGATAGTTCAAGATATAGTTCTTTGTCAAGATGAAAGGAAACAATGGTTGGACACAGTTCAGATAAAGGTGAACTGTTATGAGTCATTGGAGATGAAAAATCCTGTCAGTCTGCTTTCTTTCATCGTTCAAGACAGTTTGTCTCTTGCCTCCTCAAACATTTAAGCAAGTTAGTCTTGAACATTTTAGTAAATATTCTTAAACAATATTAAAATTTAAACTACTCTGATTTATATTGCATTTTTTAGTGATCGATCAACAAATGAGGGAGGAGCAGAAATTAGCGTCAAGAGCAAAAATGAGACCGAAAAATGTTACCGAGTGGAGTGTTAACGATGTAGTCAATTGGTTAAATCAGACTGGCCACGTGAATCCAGACGTTATTAGCAGATTTAAAGATCATGAAATAGATGGAAAAGCATTATTGACTCTGCGAGAAGATGATTTAAAAACAATGTCAGGTTTGAGGATCGGTGTTATAAAAAGATTGATCATTAGTATCAAACAGTTACAAAGAGAAAATGTCCCACTTTTATTAGAACTGGGGCACATAGAATTGTTTCCTTCTCAAAATTTTTTTACTTCAAAAAATACTGATGTGAGTATATTAATTATTACTATATATGTATTACATTTAAAGACATATATAAAATTTAGTTACAGAATTAATAAAATTAAAATTTGGCTAAATTGTATTTTTAGTTTACTCTAAGCCCAGGAACGAATGAGGGTTCTATTGATCAGGAATTTTACTCTGCATCGATATCTGAGGATGGAACTGCCTCCCAATTACCTCCAGAAATTTGGAAGGCGTTTATTAGTTTAGGTTATTTATTTATTGTCACGTGGATAACTGCCTTTGTGATGGTCATAGTTCATGATAGAGTGCCTGACATGAAGAAGTATCCACCATTGCCAGACATATTCTTAGATAATGTACCACACATACCATGGGCATTCGATATGTGCGAGGTAACTGGAACGCTGCTCTTTGCTATATGGCTACTTGTTCTTATATTTCATAAATATAGGTGAATATAATTTATTTATTATGAATACTTTGAAAAATAACTATCTGAAAAGATAATATGATAAATTGTATATATTTTGCCACTTAGGTTTATACTATTAAGAAGATTTTTTGCTTTGTCTGGCACAGTATTTTTATTGAGATGTGTTACAATGCTCATTACTTCTCTGTCAGTACCAGGTGCACATCTGCAATGCCAACCAAGAACTATTCATATCACAGATTCATCCAGGTTAGTTCATTGCTTTGTTTACTTCAAGTTGATTTTTTTTTTTTTGATGAGAGAAAATTCTAAATCAATCACACATTATTATATAATATGTTGTACTTTTTCCAACAGCTTTTACAACGAACTTTACAACAAAATTGAAATGGCATATGTGATATGGAGGGGTGCTGGTATGTCTATTCAAGGTGTTCGTACTTGTGGAGATTATATGTTTAGCGGACATACTGTAGCTCTGACAATGTTAAATTTTTTTATTACTGAGTGTAAGTAAGGTTCTATAAACATTATTAGGGTTATCATTTTTTAAATACGCTTATTAAAATATTACAAGCACTAAAGAACATTTTCATTAATGATTGCTATGCTTTTCAGATACTCCTAGAGGTCTTTATTTTGCCCACACATTTACGTGGATGCTAAATATGTTTGGTATATTCTTTATACTGGCTGCACACGAACATTATTCCATTGATGTTTTCGTTGCGTTCTACATAACGTCTCGACTGTTTTTATATTACCATACATTAGCCAACAATCAAGCACTAATGCAGCGTGATTCAAATAGAACGAGGATTTGGTTCCCATTGTTCAGTTTCTTCGAATCGTCTGTAGATGGAATAGTACCTAATGAGTACGAGACACCGTCGGTAATCGTTTGTAATCTAATTAGCGCTGTTAAGGACGGTGTCAATCATCTTCGATTATCTTTTATCCCTCCAAGATTGGAAGAGAAACAAAACGGCGATGTGAACAGCACAAAGAAAAAATTATAATAAGATTTTTATCGAATTAAACTACGTTAAAAAAAGAGGCTTTCAAGGGAGCGCAGCTTTCTTTAGGAGAATTATAAAAACAGTATGTTTATATTAAACTGATTTAAATTTAGTACTGACTGTAAGATATGCATTGTTATAAATTTTTTACAACTTGTGTTAAATATTTTTGAATAACAATGTTATCTCTTAGTTTAGTGACCAAAAAGTTGTTGGTTTAAAATTGTTTCTTTTTTACTATTTCGAAGATAATTCGAGTCCTGTAATAGTATGATAATATGAATGTGATATGATGAAATGGCTTTGTCATATAAACACAAGAGTCATTGAAATATGATGATATTCTTTAAAATGATGTTTGATAGGCTTTGAAAATTAGTAATGTATTTTTTAATGCCGTCATCTAGTGAACGTGGAGCGGGATTCATTATTATTTATGATGCTGTAAAATAATATCAACAGTTTTTTGTTTCGATATCTATTCTTTAGATGGAAATAAGAAACTTGAAAATATGTATCATTCCAAATGTTTGACACTCAATATATTTTCTAAAAGTTGGTTAAATTTCAAATTGACGTCTAAAATGCATTAATGAAAGTCATGTCAAAGGTGCTGATCAAAGTAGATACGTGTACAGAGAAATATGCAAATATTTCAGAATTTCGTGCTTGTACAATTAGAGTAGGCACAACGTTCCGCATGCTATGTAAATTATCTATGCTAATTTCACTCTTATCACTCACATCATTAAAAGGCGTAAGAACAAACGTGAAAAGTATGTAAAGTCTCTATGAATATGTTCAAAATTGCCTTCCTAAGTGTACAGTACTCGAAAAGAATTATTACTTTTTCACGAATCTATTTGTAAAAATTAACTAAATCATAAATATACCAAGTCGATGATAGGCTTTGTAAGGAATGACTGTAATATATATATATATATATATATATATATATATATATATATATATATATATATTTTTATTTATTACACAATGATACAAGATATCGAGTTTTATACAGTGCCGCACAACGGCTACGTCTTTGCCAAACTGAATAAAATACAATTACTAGCTGTAATATTGAGTTCTGAAACTGATGATGCTCGTTGCACATGTGAACTCAGTTTAAATGTATATATATTTATATTTGATATGCAATTTATTTTCGTTATGTTGAATCGTTATATTGTATTCAAATATTGAGCTGAGCTCAAAGTTTTCCGTTTGATTCATTAGGTATTATCGGTATGAAAAAACTTGTTTTCTTAGTTATACAAAAAATTCTAATAAACAATTAAATTAACAAATTATACTCCAATTTCTTTATTGAAATAACCCACCAACGTTTATTTAATTTTAATGTGTATATTTTTGTTTTGATGTATAAAATATCAAAATAACAAATGTGAATGACTGTCAAGTATCTGATTATTATGAAAAGTTTGATCTGCAGATGCAAGGCAGTTCAACGTTCCTCGATGGGCCCCACATGCTCTTCTAATTCTGGCGCGTTAAAATTAAACACATCCCCACCCGAGTATTCTACAGCTTTTCTTAGAGGCCGTAGAGCAGATACGAACTTCCTTGCACCCGGTACAATTTTTTAGGCAGCAGCAGTTACATTCTATAAATCGTTATTAAAGTTAAAGTTTTTATTTAAATAACAAAGTAGATCTATTTATTTTGTGAATACCACCATGTGTTTTACGTAAAAAGTTGTTAATCTAAATTATTCGAATAACATTTTGTGCAAATAGTATAGTGAATCGAGGTGAGCGAACGTTAATAAACGTATTTAGTATTTATAATTCATAAATGATTGTACTTATGTAAAAGGTTGCGTGTTGTGTAATCTCAATTGTTTTAACAATTCTATAAATGCATTTGGATCTAGCAGAATCAATCTTTTTGTGTAGTACTCAGTTTTTATGTATAAGAAGACACGTATGCTGCCAGCATCTTAACGGAGCGTGTCGACAATACAATCTTGTATCAATAGCGAGTTAGATAAAAATCAATTGCGACTCAGTTGAAAATACAACTTGTCAACTCGCAATTCTTATCGTCAATTATAAAATTGATATTTGCGTTTGAGTTGTAGTTCGCAGCAATTCGAAAGTTTGAAAAAAAAATATTTATGTATTATAAATTTTTATTTGCACGATTACACGAATTCTAAAGCTTTGTAATAAATATGTTTATCTATTAAAATGTACAGCCGACCAACCTCGACCTCAGCGATGAGCGACACCGGCAAGACGGAGGGCAGCTGCGCCGTCTGCAGCAAGGCGGCGACAACGCGCTGCGGGAGCTGCAAGCTCGCCTTCTACTGCGGCAAGGAGCACCAGCGCGAGCACTGGCCGCGCCACAAGACCAGCTGCCGAGCTTACGAGGAGCGCGAGAACCAGGAGCTGGGCCGTCACCTGCTGGCGACGCGCGATCTCAAGCCCGACGACCTCATCATCTCCGAGGCGCCGATCGTCTGGGGCCCCTCGTCTCACGTCGAAGAGCGCGTCTGCGTCGGCTGCGGTGTCAGGGACGCCGTCTGTCGCTGCCCAAACTGCGCCTGGCCTGCCTGCAGACTCGCCTGCGACGGACTCGTCGACGAGAACCGACACGGCTACGAGTGCGGCATCCTCGCCAAGGCCCGACTCATGCCCAGGTAGCCATGTGCTTGTTTTACGGACGGACAAAAATTGGACAAAAATTGGACAAAAATTGAATGCCTCGTTTACCCTCAGGTGCGACTACCTGCTGATACTGCGAGTGCTGATTCTGCGCCGCAAGAACCCGAAGAAGTGGCGCGTCCTGTCGAAGCTCCAGAGTCACGAAGAGAGTCGAGGTCCCGGCACCGAGGCCCACGAGGAGATGGAGGCCGTGAAGCAGTACCTCGGCTCCCTGCTGTCCCTGGACCAGGGATCGGCCGAGGCTCTGCCCAAGGTCTGCGGCCTCATCGACGTGAACGCTCTGGAAACCAACCCGCCCGAAGGCTCGGCAGCCATTTACGAGACCGCCTGCCTCCTCGAGCACCGCTGCGTCGCCAACACGAGGTACAGCTTCGAGCTCGACGAGCAGGGCAGGCCGAGGATCAACGTCTACGCCGTCACGGACATCAAAAAGTACGAGCTCTCGTACAACTTCAAGTATGCAGAGTGGAATTGAAATGAAAAAATCGTTCTCCACAGGGCCGACCACCTGAGCACGACGTACACGCACGTGCTGTGGGCGACGCGGGTCCGGCGGGAGCACTTGCTCGCGACCAAGTACTTCAGCTGCCGGTGCGAGCGCTGCGCCGATCCGACGGAGCTCGGCAGCCACCTCGGCACGCTCAAGTGCCCCTGCGAGAAGGGCTTCGTCACCCCCGACGATCCCCTCAACCCCGAGACCGACTGGTCCTGCAAGGACTGTCCCGGCGTCCTGAGCGCCGGAGAGGTCGCCCAGCTCACCGACAGACTCGGCGAGGAGGTCGACGCAGCCATGAGCGCCGCCGACAAGGACATCATGTCCGACCTGCTGTTCCGGTAAGATTGTTTTACGATGATACGAAATCGTGAAAAATCGAGAAACCGGCTGACGCCTTTGTTCCAGCTTAACCGTACTGCTGCATCCGTGTCATCAGCACTGCCTCACGATCGGCCATTCGCTGATGCAACTGCTGCCCGCCGACGACCCCAAGAAGGCGGAACTCTGCCAGCGAATGATCGACACAATCGCTCTGGTCGATCCTTACGGGGCGCGTCTGTCGCTGTACCGCGCGATCGCGTTGCGCGAGCTGTCGATGTGTCCCGGCCAGGACAGGAACGAGCTTTTGTTCAAGGCGATCCAAGCCCTGCGCTACGAGCCGCCCCACAGCGCGAGCGGCTTGCTGGCTAAAGTCATACTGGCTGAGATCTGAGTCGTTTTTTTTCTCTTGTGGGGTATAGAACGTTATTTGTATTTGCGACCGAGAGAATGCGTTGGTCTGCTTTTTGCTATGATGACTATATAAATGACCGCATTGATATTGATTGCTTTATCTTTTGAATGGCGTACAGGCAGGGGTAAATTATTAGCTGGGTGAATGGCGAAATCGTTGGGAGAGTACAAGGATATCGTAGGCGACACACGCTCGACATTTCTTTGCAATTCCAATGCCAGAGTAGCTTGCTGAACGAGAATGTAAATATTAAATAAATACATTTATGCGGCAGGCTTCTCGCAAAATTAAGTAAATACTTTCAGACGCTGATTAGCTATTATTGGATCGCTATAAAAGACCATCGAGATTATTTGCATCATCTACAGTTAGAGTGTAGATAGCACATTTCGTTATTATTTGGACGAAACAGTAAGCTATATAGTTTATAATTATAAATTTATACATCAAATAATACAATAAATCAAATGATTATTTCTTACGTCAACTTTTATTAATTTTCACATTACTATATACTAATAATGCAAAGTTATTAAATCCTTGTGTAAAAAAATCCAAGTAAACGACGCTATATATATATATATATAGTGGTCTGTCAGAATGAATAAGGTCCTCGAGGAACAATGGCAGGATTTATGTCAACGGCGACTTTCCTCTCGTCATCGTATGGCGTCACGTCGGCTTGTTTCTTGGTAGTGCAAGTTTGCAAAAAGGTAAGCAACGATAGAGCTTCGCACAGAAACGCGTAGAGGAAGGGGTCGAGGGCAGCGTTTACGAATGTCAGAGCGGTGAAGACAACCTGTAGGTGCGGCCACAAGGTCCCGCTCAACTTTGTGTGCAGTTTGTACACGAGAAATATCCACACCGGGAGTCGCCCCACGAGAAAGACAAAGATCAGAACGAGGATGACGTTTACCGTCCTTTTCTTGCGTCTCATGTGGTTGGACGTCATGCATCGTTGCGGGTGAGGCGTTTTCCGTCGCTGAGCGTTGCTCGAAACTGAAATTAAAAATATACCATTATTTCATCATAAAAGTTTCATCATGATGTTGTATGAGTAGTGTGAAGCAAACTCAAAATAAAACATCAGCTGAAGAAAAGGGTCCGTCAAACGTATCGGCCGACACCCTGAGACAAGGACTTTCTGTCTGACAGCGAAACTTGACTGACTCTACTTTCAACTTCCCACGTTGAAATCAGCGTAAACTGACTTCTCTGTGAGGGCATGTATCGACAACAAACCATGCCGAGGAAAAACAAAATCGCGCAAGAGTTTACGACGTCTATTCTCGTCGCAGTGATACCTCGAAAACAGTTAGTTGAAGTTCACAGGGCAGTAAAAGAAATTTTAAACAATCTTCAAGAATAACACGCAGCACAAAAGGGGGACGATAATTTACAGAAACGAATATAGTTCACCCTGACCTGTTGAAAATTCCGTGGATTGCGAATCGTTTCCAGAAGAGAGCTGGGACTTGTTGCTCTGCTCTTGGCGGCGCCAAATGTTTAGCGCCAGAAGCACATGCACTGTTACGAAAATCAGCGCAAGGGGAATGAATATTGTGACGAACAGCGCTGTGTAAACGAGAGCTGCGTGCGCTTGGTTCGTTGAGCATATCCGTCCCCTGAAAAGTACAAAAAGTATAGCTAAACAGGCGCGCTTTGTTTTTAAAGCTGCGCGCTCGCCGCATTTGGCGAGTTTCAATGTTTGTCCAGAATTTCAGCGCTTTATATTGCTCTTTCGGTGTAATAGTTTAAAGCAAGAAGAGTACGTACTCGTAAACCGTCGAGTCCGGTCTAATGACGATAAGCGAGTCGATCTCGTACATTCCCAATATCGGGTACGAGGCTGCCATGGCGATGAGCCAAATGAGCATGTTAAATAATATGGCATACGGCCATTTATGACCGTCGTCCGGAGGATATCTCGGCGTCAGAGCCCTGTATCTATAGAATCAAGATACGTTTATGTCACTAACTGTGTTTGCAGGAAATAAAATGCAAATCGTGATTTACCGTACCGATCTATGGCTATCCCAGCCAGTGTCAACGAGCCGATAAAAATCGCCACGGTTTGAAAAAAGGGTACAGCACTGCACGACCAGTCGGGCAATTTCCACAGCAACGTCGTTCGTTGGCTCACCATCGTCAGTGTGTTGGAGCCCGAAGAAATCAACAGCATCAAATCGGAAATGGCGAACGACAGCAAAGCGCACCGGTAGAATGGCTTCAGCATTGAAAATTTTCCGCTCGGAGCCAAAATTATTCGCACCAGCACCGCGGCGTTGCTGATCAGACCGGTTATTACTATCGGCCAAATCAGAACTTGAAAAATCAGCCTTATGTTTTCCAGAAGAACCTCGAAGTCTTCTTCGAGGACAAACAGTTTGTTAACCGACATGGTATTCCACAAAATAAACATGTTTTTAACGGATTTCACTCTATGCGTTTATTCTATTAGACACTATTGGTAACGTATTCATGATTTATTCGAAAATGTCAATCGTGCAAAATTTGATGACAATCGATAAGTTCTACCGAAAATCGTCGATACCTTGTTCGCGGAAATTCTCACAAGGTGAGACACAAGTGCGACCGACGACTAAACGATAACGAAAACCGACAGCAGCTTTTATGAATTTCTGATCGAGATTTCAGTGCGTCCACTCCAGATATACCCGGTCAGGATAATATGATCGACGTTTATTGTTTAACATCGGCTCAACGGACAGATGGTCGGGAAGCGTGTTTACAATTCGCAAAGTCTGTGAGCTTATTGCAATTTTCCGCGGCGCATATGATGCATACATTACAACTACTTAATTTTTTTGTTCCCTCCACTGAATTAAACTTATTGCAAGCATAAACTAATCATGGATGTTAATTTTTATGAAAATAATAGGTACGCAATTGGGGGATGAGGTTCTTAATAATGAAATGAAAAATAATAATGTTGGAAAGAAATTTGTAGAAAAATTGAAATTTATACAAGAGTATTTTGACATATTACAAATCACCTTAACATTAGCTAATTCAATTGGATAATAATCGGCTGAAAATGCGGATTTATTTATTTCATGAATACAAGTCGAATACATATGAAAGAGGCTGTTTGCGAATGGTACAATTTTTAGTAATTTTCAGCGATTCACATAACAATTCATGCATTGCATAAACACCGACATTTTCCATCGCGAAACGAAACGCGCATTACATGCTTTGTACGTGCTAATAAAAGAAAAACGTATTATTTACGTTGAATTTTCCAGGAATCTCGGTACTCGATCGTACCGCGAATAACATATTAAACGCATTTAATCACGTCACACATACAGTCACACATTTATATTTCACGTGTACATACTTCGTATAGTCGTTGCATCGCATGCTTTATGTACACAATATATCCGGCAAAATATCGAGACTATATTTTTAGCGAAACAAACAATGATATTACGTACGCTTTTTTGAAGCGTCTTTATTCGAGTTAGTCGTATGTTCGATAAATAGTCATAAAATTAACTAAGATTTACGCCCGATACAAAGTAGAAATGTTATAGAAAATTACATCAGTAATTGTGTTTCTACTCGATTATCAAAAGTTAAATAGGGATACTTCCAATTAAATGCATACGGTTAAGTTAAATTAATTAGATTATAAAATACACAAAGACGTATTAATTTTTTTATACAAATAATACTATGAAAAAGGTCGTTGTTACGTTTAGTACAAACGTAAATAGTGACGTATAAAAGTTGCCAATAACTTGAGACTTTCGTATAATTTTTATCAATCTTGCTATACGTGGTAGTTTTATGGATAAAAATAAGGATACCAAGTGTTTGCAGATTCGCTTTTAGAGTGTTTCGTAGAATAAACAAAACTTGCAGGCACAGTCATAAATAGGATATCCACTCGTTACAACTTTTATACTTGTGAGATTACGGTTTGAGTATTTCAGTTAGTAGTGGTAGTAAATGCGATCAAGACGCATTAAACTTTGAACACCGAATATTACTAAGTAGACATAGTCTAGTTTCAAAGCTCGATCGCCGTTCACTACTCCAGGGTTTACACCAGCATTCGCTCGTTCTACATCAGCGCGCTAGGCAACGAATTTTCCTATTCGAGATAAATACAAATATTGTCACCCAAATATTTATTGCTCCTTTCTCTGGCCTCGGCCGTTCCTACACTCGATCATTCATCATTCCGATCGCAAAATTTTCAATATTCATCGCAGTCCATCGGCACAAAACACATTACCCAATCTCCGTCAGCTCGGCTCTCGATCATTCGGCCAACGCGCAAGACTCCACCCCGCGAGCGCGAAGCCAGCATCCATTTCGCAACGCGTTTCCCTTTCGAAGGCATCGACGCGCAAGGCAATTGCTCGCGCGATAAAAGGCAAGTGCCTTGAGGGAGAGAGAGAGAGAGAGAGGGAGAGAGAGAGGGAGATGCCATTTTGAAAGTGTCAATGCAACGGGGCCAGGCGGTGCAGCGGTGCGTACGCGTGCGTGTCCGTGGGCGCAGCTCAGGGAGAGGAAGGGCAGGGCCTCGTGAGCGAGTGGGCCGGGCTTCTCCGGCTCGTGCTCGTGGGCGAACTGCTGCAGGGCCCCGCCGCCCCCGCCGCCCCCGCCGCCGATGTCCTGGAGCTTGCGCACCACGACGACGAGTTCGGCCGGCACTTGCGCCATGTCCGGTACTCCCACGCGTGCTTCCGCGGCGCCGCCGAGTTCTGCAACGTGTTTCGTACCTTTGTTGTGTGCGACTAACTTTTTTTTAAGTAATATCCTCATTGTTTTTCCAGCGGGTTACTTACGTCGCTGAAGCGAACGGCGTCGGCGTCGACCGCGAGGATCTTGATTCTCGACATCTTCACGAGGTCGGCCGGAGACGCGGTTATCTGAATGGTGAACTTCTTGCCCGGTGGTAGTGCTGGCGCGCGAAGCTCGAACTCGCCGTCGATCTGTCGGTCCTGCGCACAGGCATAAACAAAGACAGTAATATGCTTTCGAATCATCATTGAGCGCAAAGTGAACCTACCGTGTAGTACTCCCCGGCGCGGAACTTGGCTCTGGCCGAACAGGCGCCACAGGCCAAAATTTTGAACTGCGTCGTCGCGTTGTCGCGGGGCCGATAGCGGAAAATAGCGATGCCCTCGCGATTCCTGAGGTTGATCGTCGCCGGGTGTCCGGCCTGCAGAGTTATCGGCGGCTTCCTCTGGAACCTGAACGAGTCCATGGCCACCCTGCTCGACACGTTGTTGCGCGTGTTCATCTGCGGACGAGAATCAATCATGTAGAATCTGTAATTGCATAATCAATCAAATGATTCATTGAGAGCTGACTCTACTCACGATGTAGAGCGTGAAGTAGTAGGTGGTGTTGTACTTGACGCCGAAGAGCGTGATCTTGGACCTCCTGACGCAGTGCAGGCCCTCGGGCTCGCTCCTCTGCTGCTGGGCCTGCTGCTGGGCCTGCTGCTGGGCCTGCTGCTGGGCCTGCTGCTGGCTCGTGGTGCCTCGAGTCGGGCAGGGGTGCTTCTTCAGTATGTTCTCGGCGGCGCAGAGGGTCGGCGGGTGCAGGTGCGCTCCCGAAGTCACGGCCAGTAGGTAGCTCGACTGATTGGAGTCAACGCGACTGAAACGTGACGCCAAAGAACTTCCAGCCAAAGAGCGCTGAGTCATCGTCCACTTTGTTTCACTTGATTAATCCGACTCGCCACTCGTTCTCGACGAGAGATTCACCTACCTCTTGTTCCAGGAGACGATAAGTCTGCGGCGGCTCCACTTCTGCTGAAACTCCAGGACCGGCTGGTGTCGCTTGCCCTTGGACGAGGAGGAGGACGGGGCGGCCAGGTTACCGGGCAGCAGGCTCAGGGCGTCGGAGGTGTGGTAGAGCAGGACCGTGTTGGGCGAGCGCGTCCTCAGCTGGTCGAGCATCGGCGAGCTCACCGGCTTCATCTCGACGAGGTAGAGGTCGTCCCGGGCGTCGGCTATGGTGAAGTTTCGCGCCTCCGCGCCCTTGTACTCGAAGAGCCGCGAGCCCGGTACCATCTGCTTCACCTTCCACGAGTGCGTCTGCTGCGTGCCCGCTGGCGAACATCAGAGCGAAGGGGTTGCAAACTATTCGGTGCGATGCGGTTATAAATATACGCGGGCCGTAGAATTATGCAGCGCTTTCATTCAGCTCTCGGCGCACAGAGCCGGGCATTCATTCATTGAAAAATGTCTATTTTAAGGCTGCACGGCTCTGTACGGAGGGACGGGAGGAAACGGTTAAGTTGGAAATCGGTGGAATCTAGTAAAACAAGGATGAAGAGATCGACGACCGCGCTAGCTTCGCGGCAGCGAGTCTCGAAAGAGAGAGGCGAGACAAGGTGGGTGAGAATGTCGAGCCCCTCTCTCTCTCTCTCTCTGCTGGCGATGTCGAATTCTAATTTCGTCACGGGCCTCGGAAACGGAGAGACGCGAAGGGTTGCGCGCGCGCGTCTAGACGTCGCGAAATAGTTTACAGCTGCCGATATACTCGCTACTTTGACGACAAGCTATAAATGAGTCCAAACGCCGCGGAAAGCGGAGAAACGCGCGGGGGACACGCGGAGAAAAAGAGGAGAGAAGAGCAGAAGTGAGAGAGAGAGAGAGAGAGAGAGAGAGAGAGAGAGAGAGAGAGAGAGAGAGATGAGAGGGCCGACAACGCGAGAGAGGACTCTGGCTTATATTCGCTCTCGTGTTTGCGCGCCCGTCGAGCAACTCAACGCCGAGTATAAACAGAAGCAAGAGCCGAGAGAGAAAGAAAGAGTGAGAGAAGTGAGAAGGTATTGAACGATGAGAAATTTCATTTTTTCTTGTACTCCTCTAGTTATCTACGATTGTGTAATTAAAACGATTCTTCAGTCGCATATCATTACACGCACCGATTGTAAAAATAGTCGGACAACACGGCGTCTGGTAATTTGAAGCTCGCCGTTTGAAAAGAAAAGTAAACAACTAGAGTTGAGTAACAATAATAAACTCAGAGCAGTGGACTACGCTCGCTTGTATAGTCGGACGAACGAGGGAAGTAAGAGGGAGAGATGCCGAGGAACGCGCGAGCTTATAGACGCCGACGTCGGCTCTGTTTTGTGTATATTAGATCTCTCTGCATGCACTCGGTATACCTTCCGCGTGCTGATCATTTTGTGGAGGCTCGATGTAGCTGACGCTCCAAGAGATCGGTCCGCTGCATGGGCTGACCAGTAGCGTTGGGGGCGGTCCACTCTTCGGCAGGAGATAATAAAACCTGGAATTAATTCATCTGCATCCAGTATGATATTACTATTCCACCGAGGTCAGGGATGAATAGAATAATAAAGTCCTTCTGTTTCCGTTCTTTTTTTAATAAGAAAATAGGGTGTTTTTCTATATTATAAGTGAATCAGTTACCAAATAAGACAGTTTTTTTTTAAAAGCGACGTCAGGATTGATTAGCATATCGCCAGTGTTAAGATTCAAATGAGATGCTGGGCAATCTCTTGTTAATGAATCAAGAAAAAAATTTAGCAATGTAGAAAAAAAATATTTTCGAATGCGTGTTAATGTTTCCCTGCAGGTAGAAACGACACCCTGGTAACTGGCAATTTTTCAGGTTCTCAATCGTAGTTTTGCTTGCCAGTTTCGTTACAAAATGCAACGCTTTTTTTTAGATTGAATATCCACCCAATTTACACGTGGGGTATTGCATTTAGAGGTCAGAAATTGACACGCGTGAGAGACCTTTGTTAAAGGAACGCATTGAATAACGATTTATATGTTACAAATCTTTTACGAAAAATTGAGCTTGACTGGAAACCAGCACTCACGCCTTTCAGGAGGCGAAATTTGTATGACCACGAGCCTTAGTTATCTGAGCCTCGCGGACGTTTTAATGCATTTGTATTTCATTTGCTGAAATTGATAGCATTATTTGCCTAACGCCTAGTCATAGTCGTAGTCATATTGGGCGGAGGTGAACTGCGGCGGCCCCTGCACGGGGACGTGCCGATCGAGCACTCAGGCGAAGGCCATTGTGCTGTGCCTCCTTTACCATTAGTAGTTACTTTATAAAACTTTGTTTATAGCTTCGGCAACTCGGCAAATTGATGCCAAGCTTTTTAACCTTAGCTCCTCTAACCCCAACATGGGAACCTCCCACACCCTCTGTCTTGTTCCTGCAAAAGCTGGGTATACACACAGCAGGTGGGAGGTGGTCTCCGTTTCATACTCGCACCACCTGCAGTTCCCGGAGTCCCTCAGTCTCAGGTTCCACAGCTGTATCCTACCCTCCAATGGCCCGTCAGCCAGCCAACGGCCAGCCGCAATCTATTCCTGCTTAGGCCCCTAATGGTCCGCAGTCACTCCTCAGGTGGGCTGCTGCCCATCAGAGCCCTAGCCTGCCTTTGCCCATCGGCTGCCTAAATACAGACATTTGTATATTTGTCGTATACCACTAAAGCTTATTGAACTTATAGAATCATCAATACCCATTTATATATAGATAATTAAGGAGCCCAGAATCCGTCAAATTTGTTGTTTGCTGAGCAGAATATATCCTAGATCCTACGCAGAAACTCCCCCCCCCCCCCCACGTGCGACGGCACTCGGTCAGAATCGGGTTGATAATTCTAGCAACGGTAGAGAAAAAGCCAATGCGATCTTAGGGCTAGATTTATCACCGGCTTATAATACAGTTCGATTTAATTAATACTTAATTTATTATATTTGATACAAACCTACTTTATATGATACGGTCATGCTATCTGAATAAACAAATTGATGGATATACTTTATAATAGCATGACAATTATTGTGCAAAAATGATGCCTTGTCGAACAAAACCGTGCACAAAATATACTCATTGAGACATTGATTGTGGCTTGTCAGTGAGATAAAAAGTTTGCCATGCTAATATAAACGATATCCATTAATTTGTTGAATCAGATTATTATTATTATTATTTAGGTATTATTTTTTAATAGTTTATCAGTGTTTATTTTACATTGCATTATCTAAAGCCTTATTTTCTATAATTTGTCGGCATATATTGCTATGTTACTGTTAAGCATTAACGTTGTTAATTTGTCAGTAAAATTTAAGATAGTTCTTAAACTATAGGTTTAGTTTTCGGCGTACGCTTCGGGGAGCTAGAGTTTCGGGTTGTTCGATCGCACGTTTTGAGCCTTTTTTAACAGTACTTGCTTGGCAAAAAAGGTCCAATTCGTCCTGGTCCATATTTTGGTGCTGCTGTTGTTGCTGCTGCTGCTGCTGCTGCTGCTGCGGAGGCGGAGACAGTTTTATCTCGGACATTTGATTGCATATTTGGTGCAGGCGCCTTTTGATTTTGATTTTTCTGCGATTTTTTGTCGGTGACGGTGTTTTGATATTCATATTATTTTGCAAATTTGTTGCCAAACTTGAAACTGGGCTAGTCGAAATCGATGCATCGTTAGTTTTGGAACTCATTTTGGATACGTTTATTATTGATGCTCCAACAAGAACCAAACGTCAACTGATGAAAGCTGCGTCGAACAGCCGTATTTATACCCATCGTAAGATGGGTGTAATTAGGGGTGGTAGGGGAGGGGGTGTCATTTTTGACGGGTGGGGTAAATTTTCACGGGTGGAGTGTCCTTATGGCGGGTGGCAGTATGATGAGCGGGGTGACATTTAGATGGGTGGAGTGCCAATAACAGGGTTCTTTTCTCAAAATGATTAAAATTTTTCAAGGCGCATTAGGTGAAGAACATAATATGTTGTTTATTTTATGCGATTTAACTGCGTGGCCAGAAATTATGGCGTACTTTCTAACACTTATAGTTCTTAGGATTTTTCCTAGTTTTTATAAGTGATTTTCTACCAGGTTTGTTATGAATTTTATTTAATAAAATATATCTTTTTGGTTAAGCAGCTCCTGATAGATTCCACATTTCTACGGGTTAGGTACTGAGTCAGCTTTTATTAATTATGTAGAGCTTACCTTTTGTAATAATACATTTCTATAGACTTTTGACTATAGAGCAGAAAATATCTAAGATTTCTGTTCTTAATTCTAATGTGCAGTTCACGCGTTCAATTTTCTTGAAGTTAGAAGATCAAAATATTAACTATATTTAGACCGGTTTTTGTTTCTCAACCAATCAAATCGCTTTATTGACTTCTTTAAAACATCCAGTCATCACTTTATTAAGTTAAAAAAAATGGCATTCTAAAATTATGTATACTTACGAAATTTTAATTAAAAAATGAACAATTCATGATGTAGATTTTGTAATTTTAGTGCATCAATAAGTGATATGATGTAAAAACATTATCTTGATGTCGTTTCAACTTTACACTATTTTTTGAGCTAAAAAATCTTAAAAAACAATTCTGTTGATATTATAGTTTAAGTATTATCAAATGCACAGGTTTTTTTCCATACTTCAACGTCTTTGTAGAGTTTAATATATTTGCTGAGTAATACTTGATAGATTATACGCAGCTAGAATTCCAAAGACCTAAAACTCGGTTCAAGGACCTCTGGGACTTGATATTCCACCGGTATTCGATAACGTATTCTGCAAAATTTCGGCTGCATATATACATATTGTTTATTCCTTTAGTTGGTGCATGAAACAAGTAGTAAATATTTATGCAAATTTTATGCGCGTAACATGATTTTTTAATAAAAATAAAAACACTCATTTTATGATCCAAATATTTATGCCGGTAAAAAGATTGAAGATTAAATTTACTGCAACATTGTACGACTTGGAGAATCCAGTGGTAACAGCTTTCTTATGGGCATACATTTCGAGATTACTTTTTACTTGGATGTTTGGAATTTCTCAAGTTTGCGGCGGATCCCGCATCGTTTCTCCAGCGTAAAGCAAGAATTAGCTTTTTTGTGCATCTTCGATAGTTTGTATTCAGTATGTGCTTTCTTCGATTGTGGACGGATGTGCTCATTAAGGACATTTTTTATTATGGGATTCTTGCCTTTTTATGACAATGTCAAGAATCCTGATAATGAGCATCTTGTTTAGAGTACATAACGAAATAAATTACCATTCCTTACATGCACGCGCAGCAAAGAAACTTATTTGTAAACAGCATATCTTTGTCAATATATCAAATCAGGGACTTTATAAATCCACGCGCTAAAATCTGCATAATATTAGCTATAGTATGATTAGACTGATATGATAAGTCGATGATTGATAACCGATTTAAATCATAAAGATTTTTGGTCATTCAAATTTTTAATTCCCGCGATATTTTGAAACGCCTTGGCACGGTCGAAAAGCAGAAGAAAATTTAATGAAAAAATATTGGGTCTATACTGGAAGTGAATTTTGATTTAAGCATATATATGTTGAATCTACGTACGTGTAAATGTGCTTAGTCTGCGATACGAAAAAACAGTGTTAGATTAGCCCTTCCCCTACCACTTGAAATGTATAGATGGTGCATCAACACTTTCTTATTTCTCTCATCATAATCCGTGAGCACCAGAATGTATACATAATATAATGGTGTGCCACTTTAACTAAAACTGCCTTTTGTTGGGCCTAGTTGGGCTAGAAAGAGTTATAACGAATCAAGCCCGACAACGTAAAATTTAATTATTTACATAAACGAGTTTGCGATATACTGTATCCATGAAAATTCACGCGAAAGTCTTGGTCACATAATAAAAATACCGCGTGTATAGGAGTATCGCTAATCGTTTTCATATTACATCGAAAGAACGCAACGGTATCAATCAATCGCCGACGATGTAAGCGTTTTCGTATTCAATCAATATTTATTACCGTCTTTTTTCTCTCTATCCCGCGAGCATCGGCTCGGCGCAGCAGGCCTCATAAAAGAATCGCTCAATGCCATACGTCGCTCGGAGCATATTCTATACACAAACATAAAATCAAACTGCGTACCGCGAGCCCGGCTAGCACCGGCGGCTGTAACAAATTTGCACCAGCACTCGTTGCCCAAGCGGATTCCATGATTTACGTGAAATTCATATCGAGCGAAGTGTACATTTAAAATTTTCCCATATAACCGTCGCGACACGACAGCTATAAGAATTGACGAGCTGTGCTCATCCCATCTGGCGATGTTAACGTCGATGTGTACCGGTGAAAGTGCCCCGCGCGAAATAAAGGAGAAACTCTCTTCGCTCGCCGGCCGCCGCCGCCGCTGCCGATTCTTCGCGATTTCTCTCTCCTCTTTCTCTCCGCCGATCTCCCAGGGATGTTGCGCTGCTCCCGCTTCTTCTGTGCCTTTATTCGGATGCCCGCCCATAAATTAAACCCGCTTTGAATTAGCCGGATTCACTGTTACTTTGAATAATTGAAACTTTAACGGATGCCTCTACATGTGTTCCATTGTGTATAATGCGCGCGCTTTAAATCGGCCAACCGATCTCTCTGGAGATCGATTTGTCTCAACAAATTTTTCGATGCTCGTTCGCTTTCCTCGCTATTTCGCCGGCTAAATAAAGGAGCCCGGTTTTTCAAGCAGCGCGCAATACGCATTGTGTGGTGTGCGTAAAAATCGAGGAAAAAGAAACGCGTAAGAAGCCGAACGAAAGTATCAGTTGTGCGCTAATGGGTAGGTTGGGATTCCAGAGTACAAACAACAGGCCGTATAGGTTGCCGCCGCGTTCGCGCGTACGTCCTTCGGTTTTAAGTATGCATGCGATTTTTTCCTTCAAATATATACCGATCGCTTAAAAACAGTTCGTTTCAATAATTTTCTCCAGGCAGGAAAAAAATATCATCATCACGAGAAGCCTTCGCGAATTATTAAAATAATTTTCCGTGCAACGTCAAGAGTGCGTGTTGTTTACGGGAAGGTTATAATAATACCGATGAACTCGATTGAAGTTCGAGGGCGTATTGGCGGATTCTTTGCGGTCAAGCGGAATAATTCGATTTTCCGAGAAGCCTCGAAATACGCGATAATTTGCGTACTACTTGGCTGTGTAACGTAAACAAATCGCACAAACATTGCCTTTGGTGTATGTGCACTGCAGCACACATAACTCTGATTTAGCGTCGTGTGCGCCTTATAAATAAACCGACGTGCACACCTACATGCCGAGACGAGCGAGGCGCGCTACATATAAGCTAGCGTGCGAAAGGTCCGCGAACATCGGCTCTCTTTTCCACGATCCACGTATCTTTTTGCCACTGCAGCGTCGCCGCCGCCGACTTCCCCATAAATGTCACTAAAAGCCGCTACTGCCGTTGGACGCGCGACATTTACTCCACTTATATACCAATACGCCGTGCGTGTCTCTGCCGTGGGTACTTGTGTTCTCGCGAGACGAGGCTATTTTGCTCTCGCCGCCGCGTTGCTTCTTCTTCACCGCATAGAGACAGCTAGTATTTCCATGTGACATTTCGTACGAAGCTTATACTGCGATATTTTTTCTGAGGCTGAACGTCGCGATTTGCGCTTATTTGATGCGGTCGGCATAATCGATACCTGCACGCGGACAATAAGTTTCAGTGCGCGCATAGTATGCGTAAGTATGCGTCTTATGTTATATGGGATCGAGATTATGGTTGTATAGTAGCACTCGACGTGCAGGACAATCGAGAATTGAGAAGTTTTTTGAACAGTGAAAGCTGCTATATAATACGGGATTTCGAAAATGATACTCGTATATGCTTTTTGAAATGGAATAAAAGTAGAGACGCGAGTCGCGTCTAGGACAGGCGATACTGCAAGCTTATTTTTATTAGATTCGGAATTGATTATACCTGTATTGGAAAAAAGTAATCATTTTGAGAGTTGCGGCATTAGAAAGGTGCTATTGTATCGCTGTATAAAATGTAGTATAAAAAGCTCCGAGGACTGGGTTGTATATAATACGTGTAAATTGCCATGCACGTTTATAGAGCACAGGTTATGAGAATATGGCACGATTCAAACATAAAACGTCCCGATTTCGAACACAAAGTACCAACCAACGACCGAGTATAACTCCAAACAAATTTGGAGCTCGATCCCCGAAATCAAAACCCTTCGACACTTGGTACTTATATACAAGTACTTAATAAACTCCAGCCGTACGGAACTGCAGCAATAAAACCCCATATACCACTAGTGCAGTGGCGCGATCTAATAGTCCCGTGCGCGCGTATTATTGAAAAGCTTTTCCAGAAAGCTGCACGCACGTGTGCGCGCTCTTCTCGTGCTAATTTAAAATTTATAGCTCCTTCGACGCGCGGCTGAATTCTTGGCCCGAAGCTGCAGCGGCGGCGTCTTTTGGAGGGGAATGAGAGAGAGAGAGAGAGAGAGAGGCGTTTTCGCGGGAACGAAGATACGAGCATCACGGGGGCGCGCACGTGCTCGCCGCCGGTTTATATGGGGACCATTGTAAAATTAGCGACGGGACACAATGCCGGCGTCGCGGCGTCTGGGGTCGCGGCCCGCGACCCCCGAGCTAAATCCGGCTGCGCGACGAGGCTTGCGAGCGCGACACTATAATACTCTCGCGCAAGCTTCCTCGCTTATATACATATACCTATACACTCTCTGTAGACTAGCGTGCGCCGAATGAATCAGTCGACGAGTGCATTGATGGAAAAGGAGCTCGTGTGCATGCTCTTTTTTTGATTGGGACAACTTACATTGTAGTAAATTTGCAAGTAAATCATAACAATATATAATGCTTGAACTAATGATTTTTATACAGCCAGGATTCAAAGCTTTACTTTTGCAAAAATGAAACAGAATAATTAGTGCACCGCCTTGTTGTTAGAATTTATAATCCGAAAGAAGATAATGATTATTAGAAGATATTATTCTTGTCATTCATTTGTCAAGTTCTCTCCAAGTAATAATCAGTTTGAGGATTCGATATGTACAAATTTTATCGTATACAATAATTGCATTTTAAACAAATTTTTCGAGTAGTAATAAATGCACGGTTTAATACCCAATATACTAATCTCGAACAAAATTTGTTAGTGTGACACTGAGAAAAAACTTAATTTGTATGCGCTTTCCAGCGTTCAACGACTCAATAAAAAACGAAAGCTATAAATCAATTAATAAATCATCCAATAAACTTCCAAAACAAGAAGAATAGCGCAAAGTAAAAATATTTCGTTTTCTCGCTAAAAATACCTAAACATCGCGCGGTGCACTACATTTTCCTCCCGACTTCCCCGAACGAACGAAAGCAGGAAAGTAGGTGCACGAGCGAAATTATTTATGCCAGAAGAGAAAAAAGTCCTCACGAGCCAAGATTTAACGAAGCGCCTCGGCCCTGCGCACAAACCGCAGCCTTAAAAGAGCCGATATCTCGTGTCGGGAATCTAGTGCCTTTAGCAGCGCGCGCGCGCGCATTAACTTGACTTGCTGCACAAGCTCGCTCATACACGTAGGCATATATATATATATATATATATATCTATATACCCGCGCATATAGCCGAAGGGCTGCTCTCGATTGCTCGGCTTTATGGCGCGTAGCGTCGCGACGCAGCGCGTCGTTTGGCGCACGCGAGCCGCGTTAGTCTTGCCTCCTCCACTTATACCCGCTTAACTCGCGGCAGCTATTCCTCCGCGACGGGGGAGTGCAGTGCGGAGCTCGCCGACGAGCAACGACGCCGATGATGGACAGGTGACACATCGTTCCTGTCCTCTGCCCTCCTCTGCCGCGCGAAGCGCGGGGAAAAGTTAATGCGCCGCCGACGAAATATCTGTCGGCTTGTCGCTTCTCCTTTGCCGCGCGCGCACACGCGCCTCGCCGGAAAAATACAACAGCCGAGCTGCGAACTGACGAGGCTTGTTTACTCGGGCGTATAGCTTTCGACGACGATTTTTGAGTCCCGATTTTTCTTTTTTCTGCACACCACTCGCGCGTAAACCTGCGGGAATCAGCAGGACTAATTTGAGAGACTTTCTTTATCAGTGCCATTAGGTCGTAGCAAAAGGTGTGGATTACAAAGCGTCGCGCCGTAGAGAACGGGGCGTGTTGTTGCAAATAACGTTTAGCCTTTTTACGACATGTTGCGCGCGCCGACGACGAGCAATAGCAGGCTGTCAAGTTTGGAATAACTAACGCTTCGTTTGCCCGAGTCTCCGAAGAATTTCATTAAGATTTTCACAACGGGATAAAGCGTAAGCGATGCAACTTTGGCGTTTGCCTACGCATACATAATTTTCCGTTAATGAAACATCGACACTATAACGTTCATTAACGAGACAATCAGCGCGCGCTCGCGGCCCGATTCAATAATCCGCGCCATCGGCGCGTAAAAATAGCCCCCGGCGTTCCAAAATTACGCCCCGCGAACAAACCGAGCAACGCGATGAACAGCCGACGAAGACGACGGGCACACGTGTATCACGGAAGATTAACTCGGCTCGGCTGCAACAAAAGCACTCGGAGGAGGGAAACGTCTGAAAAGTCGCATACTTGCCACGCGCGAGCGAGCTCGTCACAGCGAATCACTATCGGCTCGCACGTACGCGCGACCGTCGCGCGCTCGTCGTTTTCAACAAAGTTTCATTGTGAAAGCGCGAGAGGCGGGCCGAGCCTCGCAATTAGAGACTCGCCGCAGCTGCGCGTTCTTCGCGTACACGCGCTGCAGAGTCGTGTCGCTGCTTCGCGAAGCTTTTGTTTGAAGTCGCACGACTTTTTGGCCGCGCGCACTTCAAAGCTCCGGCAAAGAGGAAAAAGCGCCTCCGCGAGGATTATTTTCGCGCTAATTCCGCCAGGGCGTCGCTCGACGGTTTATTAAACATGCGCACGCTCGGCTTCGGAGTCGTGGCTCCACGTGCATCGCTCTCTCGTCTGTCGTTTAAGGCACGCGAGTCAAGGCACGTGGTGTATTCCGCGCTGGCATGATGCCCGCCGCCGGCTCTGCATACTATTCTTTATATTTCGGTGCGCATCAACGGCCGCGTAGGCTCGCTTTTCTAGCGTAAAAGGAAGAGGACTACAAGAGAGCGAGCGAGCGAGCGAGCGAGAGAGAGAGAGAGAGAGAGAGAGAGAGAGAGAGAGAGAGAGAGAGAGAGAGAGAGAGAGGGAGGGAGACGGAGTCATTGTCAGCGAGACGAACTCTCGTCTCCGTTACGTAAGGCGATAATTCGACGCTTTGCACGTTATACCGTGCTGCTGCGCGCCGGTTTGGTTGGGAACGGTTTCGCGTTTTTCACGCCGACTCTCTGTTTATTCTCGGTCAATTATATACTCGCGGCCTTTGTGCATATAAAATGTGCTATAAAAACGCCGCGTGTGCGCGCAAAAGTCGGACAAAGTCAAAAAAATATTTCCCTACTTAGCGCCCGATGTTGACACAGAAAGAGAGCCTCCCACGGGCTTTAACGTCCATTAACAAAACGGGTACTGTTTACTGTAAAAATATCGAGGCGCTCGGTTACGTGTTTTTGGGTGCGTCGCGGCGTTGATTTTCGCGATAGACGCGACGATTCACTCCTGTTATTTCGAGAGCGCGACTTTTATCGGCGAAAGCGGTATCTCATAGACTTGTACGTATGTATCAAAGAAAAAACGCTCACTGAAACACATTGTTGGGATCGAGGGTGGCCCTGATCTGGTAGTCAGGCTGGAGCACCCTGGTGACGTTGAACAACTCCGCGGGCGAGGGTTTCTCCTCGCCGAAGATCCAGGAGCCGGTGTTGCCGCTGGCCATTCTCCGCTGGAGTGGGCTCTCCTCCGAGCTGGCCCGTCCGCACCTCGTGCCGGCGACGAGCAGCAGCAGGGCGACGAGCACCCCCGACATCGCGTCTTGCGTTTCCTCGCGTCGAGTCACACGTGCGTGCCCGATACTTCCGCGCGATCCTTATGTAAAGCGACGTGCGTGAGAGCGCGAGCGAATAAGAGGGCGAGGGAGAGAGAGAGAGAGAGAGAGAGAGAGAGAGAGAGCGAGAGAGAGAGAGGATTGATTGACGAACGGTCCGTCGCTCGTAGAGGAAGGAGTTCGACTGGGGCCCGGCGCTCTTACAAGTCGCTAAGACCATGCCAACAAACCCCCGGTTTGTTCTCTCCCCTCTCCGAGCTCTGCGCTGCCTTCTGCGCCTCTCTAACTCCTTCGTCGCCGTCGTCGTCTTCTTCTTTTGCTGCTGCTGCTGCTGCTGCTGCTGCTGCCGTCGTTGCTTCTATATACATGACACGAGTGCGGCGCTCCTATATCCAGCCGAGAGAGGGAGGGAGAGTGAGAGAGAGAGAGAGAGAGAGAGAGAGAGAGAGAGAGAGAGAGAGACCGCATACATCAGCTACCCCGTCTATCGGCCGTCCCTTTCTGCATAAGCGCTCTCGCGCCTTTTTCAGCTTATATATTATATAAGTACGTCTGTTGCGTTGCATATACTGTACGAGAACAGCGTCGATATGGCGAAAAATTGTTCGATGACGGGCCGCGATATTGATGGATGGCTATAACGCTCTTTATGTTTTTCGACAAGGGCGAATTATCCTTGTAGTGGGAGATTCGTATCGCGATGGTCTTTCAACGACCGGAGATTGATGCATCGTGCGTGCGCACAGTTTGCTGCTTTCCGGATGCAGAGACGGAAGTGTGATTCTTGCGGATTGAGGGATGCGTTTGTCGGAAAAATTGACAGGTGAGATTGGTTGGCTCTTCGCTGGACAGTTAACAACAATTCAATTTACAACACTGTACATGTAGGGTGAGAGAAGTAAAAAAAGGGGAGCGATTGGGCCGCGTTATATGTGCAAATCCAGAAAAAACCGGACACTTCAGGGGGTCTGAGTGGACAAATTTGAAATTTGGGAGCACACCTACCCGACTACTTTTTTTTCGTTCTTTACGTCATATAGAACCCGAAAAACCTTGGGTTCCCAAGATTAAAAAATACCTATTTTTTGTCGGGCAGTTTAAATTCTTTTATGGGAATTAAACACGAGGAAATTTATCGAAAACAAGTCACGATTCAACTTTACCCACTCAGTGTACGAAGGTGCAATCCAAAAATGTGTATTGCTAGGATCGAAGTATCACAAGAGAGCTTCAATTTAAGCGCTGGTGAGTTAAAAATGGTTGCCTGGGCAAAAAGTTGTCTAGGCTTGAAAATAGTAAATAGTCACGAAGAGTAAGATGTTTTACGATAATCAGCGATCTTTCTCTTATTCTTAAAATTCTTATAACTTTTTATCCGAGCGGACAATTTTAATCATCAAGGGCTCAAATTAAAGCTCTTTTCTTCTATTTTCTTTTTAAAAAATTGGATTAACATTTTAATTTTACGATTAGCTATGTATATGCCTATCAATTATGGCTATTTTTTGGCCGTTTTCATCGTCATATATATAGCTGATCGTAAAATGAAAATGTTCTCTCTAAATCTGAAAGAGTGAAAAATCACTCATTTCGAATCAAAATTGAGTCACTCAATTTTTTACTCTTTCAGATTTAAAGAGTTATTCTAAATTTTCAAACCGAAAACGGAAGACAAGAGCCATAATTTCAGCCCCTGATAGTTGAAATTGACCGCTCGGATCAAAAGTTATAAGGATTATAAAAATAAGAAAAATCGACAATTTTCGTAAAAAATCGAAAAATTGGTGATTTTTTGACATTTTCAAGCCTAGACAACTTTTGACCTAGGCAGCCATTTTTAACCCACCAGCCCTCAAATTAATTCTTTTTTTTTAATACTTTGATTCTATTAAAACACATTTTTGGATTGCGCCTCCAGACAAAAAGTGGCAATTTTCTGATTTTCGGTTATTTTCCCCGTGTTAAATTCCGATAAGAGAATTTAAACTGTCCGGCAAAAAGTAGGTATTTTTTAATTTTGGGAACCCAAGGTTTATCGGGTTCTATATGACCTAAAGATTGAAAAAAAGTGGTCGGGTAGGTGTGATCCCAAATTTTAAATTTGTTCACTCAGAGCCCCTGAAGTGTCCGGTTTTTTCTGGATTTGCACATATAGGCAAAATTCGAACCTTTAATTTTTGCTTCCTCTACTAAAGGAAGCTTTGTAATAGTAGAATTTTAGTTTCGCTAAAACTTTATAGAAACGTATTTGGAAGTGTTTGGAGTTCGGATCATACGTTTTTAGAAAATGTCCGTGCGGATGGATGTGTGTGTGTATGTATGTATACCGTTATGATTCTGGAAGTACGACATGCATTTATGTTTTCTGATAAAAAAAAAAAATGGTTTTCGATGTCGTACGATTACAGGAGTAAATAGTATATTGTGTGCCAAGGGCGTAAAGTGGGCCTTTTTAGGCTGAGTGTGGAGTTTGCAGCACGAGTCAAGGCGAGTTAGCCCGAGCCGAAGGCGAGGGCGTTGACGAGCCGCAGACGAGTTCTGCAACCACACGAGAATTGAGTAGCGGGCGCAAAAGTACTTTTTCTCCATACCTGCACCGAAAGTACCACATTCCCTCCCGAGCGCCTGGAGAGGTATGGGCATTTTCGCTGCTGGTGTAAAAAAAAATAGTATCGCACCACGGGAGAAAAATTGAACTCGCCTTTGGCTCGGGTGAAAATTCACGCGAGATATGGACTGTTCAAGTTTTTTCCTCCCTAGGCACGTAATATACTATTGTAACACAACACGATTTTGCGTTTTTCTGATCTCTTAAGCGGGACTAAAGTAACTTTTTTCAGACCGGCGCCGGCGGTCAAACAAAAATTTTAGCGGGCGTTTTACATGTTTGTTTGCCCTGTAATAAAACTTCCAATGTAAAACGCCCGCTACGATTTTTCAAAGAAAATGGTCAATAGTGTGTGTATGATTATGTACATGTATGTGTGTGTGTGTGTGTGTGTGTGTGTGTGGGTAAACGCGGAAATCAGTACATGCGTGCGTTACAAAAAATATGGTGAGCAACAAGAGCTAAGTGGGCTTTTTGGCCTCGTGTGGATGCAGTACTCGTTTCCGGCTCGTAAATGCCCTTGCCTTTGGCTCGCGCTAACTCGCCTTGACTCATACTGCTAACTCCACACTCGGCCTAAAAAAGCCCACTTTACGCCCTCGGTACGCAATATAGTATTAATTAAGTTGAAATTTTGAGAAAGGATAGATCTTTTGCTTACCTTGGCTAAGCTCTTTTTGCAGCTTATAAAACCGATTAGTTTAAAAGGTATTAAAATTTAAATTGTTTGTCTCTCACCCTGTATATCCTGTATAACTATAAAGTTCAGAATTCTTTGAGAAAATTCACGATTTTATGACGTTATGAGGACTCTATGTTATTAAAAATATTGAGGTTTAAAATTTTTCATGAAAATTATTATTTATAATATTGTGACGGGTGATCACATTTTTGGATTGCGCCTCTAGACAAACAATAGAAATTTTCTGGTTTTCGTTAATTTTCCCCATGTTAAATTTCCGCATAAGAGAATTTTAACAAAAAAGTTTAGCAAGCGTTCCGCGATGCACACAAGCATTTTCTCACTTCAGATGGCCCAAAGAACTAAAAAAAAGTTGGTCGGTACGATTTGCACATATGTGAATATCTATACATAATTTGCACACAAAGGATTATCCATCAAGTATGTAAACGATTTAACGAACCTTTCAACATACACGGATTAGTTTACTCAGGCCACGAGTAACGACAGCCCAATCCACGACATGTCCTACATACAAGATCCTCGCCTCTATAAAGTAATCTCCTTTCCTAAAATAGAAGAAAAAATTATACAGCTTAGTCAATTATTCGCACACAAAGAAAGCCGCACACATAATAGTTTTCGAGCTCTGCACAAAATTACCCTTAAATACACGAGCGCATTTATATCGGAACGTATGTATGGAGAGCCAGGACTCGTGTCAAATTATACGCAAATTTCTCTCGCGGAAGCCCCGGTCCGCCGTCACGCGTTCCACCTAAATTCCGAGCCGTCCGCGCGCGTGCGCTCGGAGATAATCGCGCAGGATCACGCGAAGCGCGCGCGATAAATCCGAGCGCCCTCGTCAACGATGCACTATCCCTATATCTATACACGAGTATACGTGTGTTTCTGGGAATAGTGTGGGCCGCGCAGGAGAGCCAAAACGATGCTAATGGGGATAAGAATAAGAGGCGGCCGGTCCCTTAAGACACATGGGAAATGCGCTGCCATAGCTTCGGCAGCTATGGGAACGGATTAGGATTCTTTATGAATCTGTTTTGCATTTCTCACAGCCTAATACTCTCTTCGAGGGTTTCAAATTCTCGTTTTGCCTACAAGGAAAAAAATGGTCGGTAACACTGACAAGTCGCTTGACAAGATACGCACCAACTGTACTTCTGGTTGATCTAACCAAGTACTTGGTACCTTCTTTGTTGGTAACATTTATCAAGTGCTTAGTTGCTGCGTACTTTGCCAAGCGCTTTGTTACTGTGACAACCCTTTTCTTTCGTGTAAAATCATGATCTTGTGAATAATGAAATCCATCGACAACCGAGTGAGGTGCGTTTCCCATAGCTACTGAAATTCGGCGAGCAAGAAGGATAGTAAGTATACACCGTATCGGTTTTTTTATCCGCCGCCGTCGGAAATTCGGCGGCTTGGCGCACTTATTTCGGAGAACGAATCCTCCGCACAAGCGGCGTATACGCTATATAGAGCCGTGCTATTTCCGTCGGCGCGCGCCTTCTCTCTCTTTCTCTCTCTCTCTCTCTCTCTCTCTCTCTCTCTACTCTCTCTCTCTCTTTCTCTTTCTCTATCTACTCTCTCTCTCTCTCTCTCTCTCGCTCTCTCTCTTTCTCACTCTCGCGTATCGCATCAGTTTCTCTGTCGAACGAACGCGCACCTTGGAGCGTGACTATAATACCTACTGGCGTGACACGTGGACCAGAATGCAACTGCGGCCCAGCGCGTCGTCGTAACACGATTAGTTCGTCCGAGATAATTACACGTGTCCACTGTGCACTAACGTCTTGTACTCGTGTGTTCTATCATGTAAATACGAGGGAAACGACTTCGTTACATGTGTCCGGCTGGCCGGATTTCTCCGTGGTGTGCAACACTTCACTGAGAGAAAGATACCATTGCCGTAAACATGTACACACGTTAGGAGCAATGATTGCTGATATATTCGTGTACATCTTACAAATATTCTATACGAAAACAGAAACAAAAACAGTTTGTATATATACTATAGATTTCTATAGTACACATACAAAATATTGCGGGAAATATCTGTATGTTAATAGTTAACATATGAATTTCATGGCTATCGCGCGTAGTGTTGCGTGCAGATGGCGTTTCTCTTGTACCGCCTAACCTCAAAATCCGTCATCCTCTTTCATACAAAAAATATTCTTGAGGGTTTATTTATCATGAATAATCAACCCTGGTAGAAAATCATGCAAAGTTCCTTTGGAATAATATAATGTCAAAATTTAAAATTTTGTCTTTCATCGGCCTTTTGGGTCTAAATACCAGATCTGACAGTTCTAGAGATAAAATAATGAGTGTGATTCCAACTGATTCAGCAACCTCTGGCATTTCCAAAAAGGTATATATCAACTAGTTTATCACTATCAGTTCAAAAGCTACTGGAAAAATTCAGTAGTGTGTTAAGCATCATATCGTAATCATTATCTCTAGAACTATCAGATCTGGTATTTAGACACAAAAGGCCGATGAAAGACGAAATTTTGAATTTTGACATTATATCACTGTAAAGTTACTCAGCATTGATAAAATTGATACAAGTGTGTTTTCTAATAATTTTTATCCGATTACTTCATAAAGTCTATGAAAAATCGCAAAGGGCAGCCATATGTTAACTATTAACCTACAGCTATTTGACATATAACATAGCTACGTTAACTATTAACATACGTATCAAATCGAACATGCCTATGTTAACAGTTAACATATGTGTTTGCTGCAATGTTTCTTTTCTCTCAGTGTTAGCGTACTTATTGCTGCGGGAAAATTTGTAGCTCGCACCGTGACCGCTCGACAACAAGGCCTTTGGTTAAGTAGTTAGGTTGCGTTGCGGTCAGACACGTACCGCCGACCGCGTCTCTTCCGATTTTTCTCGACGCCGCGTTTTCCGCGTCTCGCCATGCTCGGAGTTTTCTACTCGATCATTTTTCGCGGCTAACTCGCGAGGATTTTATGCTGAGCGTTTAAAATGGATGGAAAAGAAACGACGCAATTGGTTTGGCGATTAAAGTTGTTAATATTGCTTAAGTAGTTTTTCCATTCCTCCCTACTGGTAGAAACTCCAACGATGTTCAGTTGGAAATAAGCTTATTGTTGCACAATTTTTGCATGGAAGCTTACGATTGACATGAAGGCTAATAGCGCCACAGTTTTTAAAGAGGATGTAAGTTGACATTAAACTAATTTTGCAATTAAGTATTTGAGTATTAAATATTGACTAGTTTAACGTTAACTGAATATAATTATGATATTATTTGTATAAAAAATAGTAAAATTAAAATCTAAATCATGAAGGTGTTAATATTGCATTGATTGAGCATTTGTGTAAGTGTAAGCAACATAACCTAACATCCGTGCTTAGAATTGCCACTGAGTATCACTGAATCAAAATCTGTCATTATACTAATGTACTGGTGCTAGATGTCAAATTTGCATATATATTGTAACAGGGTCGATTTCTGGGGAAAACTCGGCACTATTCGACAGATCACAATCCCTCGGTGCGGCGGAGAACCCTCTCAACGTCTGTGATTTACCAGCGTTGCAACGCTGCTCGCTGTGAGAGCTGCTTCGCGAACGTCGTGTTCGCACGTGTGCTATCTCTCCGAACTCTCCTGTGCGTAGCCGGCTTCTCAGATTTGCGTTGTAACCGCTTGTTGCAACGCCCGCGGATGCGGCGGTATTCGCGATGAGAACGTAGGGAACGGGAGAGAACAACTCGGGAAAATAAAGCTAGTCCCGATTGAAATAAAATAATAATAGTACATTACACAACTAGGGACGAAAGTTGGCTTTTTCAAACAAGGATGATGATTGAACACGATTGGGCACTGCAGGCGCCCAAGACGGACACGAGTGCTCAACTATCATCCGAGTCTGAAAAAGTCAATTCACCCCTTGTTGTGAACCGTGCTTTTTATAACCAGTGCATCAATGGCGCTCCTTTTAGCCTGCCTGAAAAAGCAGAGTCGTCCAGTATCTCATATTAGAATTTCGTTGTAAATCTGAATTGTGTTCGATGTCACACGAACCGATGGTATGTACATACATATGTAAGATATGTCACACGCACACACACACACACACACGCAAAATGCAAATATCTGAGGCGAAAGTGTTTTTCCCTAGGAGCGAAAGTGAGTACGTTCAGATATATGTATGTGTGGGTTTGTTTATACATATATGTATACACATAAAAACACTAAAAAGGCCTTTAGCTTCAGGCTTGAAAAACTCTACTTTCGCTCCACTTTTTCGTAGTCGAAAAACGCGTTTTCGATGCACGTGTTATAAAAGCTATTTCAGACTCGGGTGAGGGTAAGGTATCAGCACTCATCTCCGTCGCAGGCGCCTTCGGCGCCCTTGACACCAACTCGTGCTGAATACCTCACCTTCGCTAAAACAGCTTATTTTCTCCGCTTGTTGCACAATGTACTTAACACACATACCACACATAAGCGGACAAGAAGAAAACATTTTCAATCATCGTGTAACACCAAAATGCATTTTTTCAGTATTTGATCGATTTCTCGGCATCAAATCAATATAATAACTTATAATTTGTATAATTCTCTCTCTCTCTCTCTCTCTCTCTCTCTCCCTCCCTCTTTCTTGTTTAATAATCATGGCTTTTTTATAAAAGCTCACGATTTAGTTTTAAAGTTACAACAATTTCATAAAATTGCACTTGATGGTGTATAATAAAAAAACGATGAACGATAATATAAATTCTCCGCGGTGAAAGGATGAATAATTTTATTTTCTTTCAATAACATAACAAGCAATTTACTTCTATTACTTTTTTTTCAATAACTTTAGCAGAAAAAACAACTCTCAAAACTAAAAAAATCGCTATAAAAAACGCGTTAACAAAATGTTAAAACAAACTCTTGTTCCCACTATGTTACAGTAAAAACAAAGAAAATGAGACTTGATGGCTTCAAATCCACTTAGCAGAAGCTGAGATACAGGCGTACACATACTCACACGGAGAAAATAAATTTTGGGGCTACTGAAAACTTCAGTAGAATCCTCTTGACGACTTGGGTAAAGAAAATTCTGCGCAGTAGACGCTTATCGAATGCGCAGACGAGCTCTTTTCGCTCGTAAATTTTGTGCTGTACAAGTCTGTACTAGCATGTTTTTCAAATTCGCAGAAGAGTCCAAATTTATTTTACTCAAGTAGATTCTACTGAAATCGCTTCAGTATGTTATATACTAACCTTTATATACTAACGTATTGGTAATAGCCGAAAACGCTAGGTGGGCCCATAGTGTATGGATGCATCCTCCACATGTATGTAATCAGAGAACAAAATCGTTTCTTTTTCAAGCATGACAAATTCGTAAGAACAATTTTGTCTACAGAGTGTGCGGAGGTCACTAAGTATTTCAAAACGGTTTTGCCTATAACTGAGTGTGATGGATAGCATGATGTTTTGGAATTTTGTAAAGCGTTAAATTGCGTATTATCTTCTGTGAATAGCTCAATAATTCACATTGCTGTGTTAACATTTCGGAGAAATGCAGCTGCAAGAGGCCGAAGCCAGCTACTGGCAATAACGATTTGTGTTCGATTTTCATCGTACAATATTTGTTTTTCGAGAAATTTACGTGGTTCTTGGATAGTCCGTTTCCATTCGAACGGCGATTCTGCGTAGATTTTGAAATTTGAACAATACGTGCAGTGACCTACTTATACACACGACAAAAAATCGCAACGAGGGGAACTGCGTATGTTTTATGCCATTTTGTACGAAACCTTCGCTCAACGGATTTATCTTTCAGTGGAAGTCCTGGCGCGTTTCAGAAAAATATTATTATAATACTTAATAGTTATTGTCGAACTTTTCTCAGCACTTCTATTCGAGCTCCAAGTACGAAACGGCGACGGGATTGTTCTGAATTGCAAAACTTGATAAAATCACACGGCGAAGAGCAAACTGGTATACACTGGCTCGCGCAAACGCACATTTGCGCGACAAAAAAGTCTCTTTCTCCGCCAAACGCCCAATAAGCGCAAGTAGTTCACGAATGTCTTTTTGCTCGCGGTTTCCCGTTCGATCTGCAGCAACTGCCGCTACGCGCACACACACACTTGCGCGCTGAGAACGATCAAGCTCCCCACGACGGTAGGAAAGATCTCCTCTTCTCCATAATATACCTACTCTCCTCTGGAGTTCGCGGGGCGCGATGACAGCGGTGGCTCCAGCACCAGCCTGATAAATCATGGCCTGCGGTGTGGGAACAAGCTACATGTGCTCGGATATTCTTTTTCTCTTCTCTCTCTCTCTCTCTCTCTCTCTCTCTCTCTCTCTCTCTCTCTCTCTCCTGTCCCTCTCTCTCTCTCCTGTCCCTCCCTCTCTCTCTCTCTCTCTCACTCTCTCTTTCTCTCGGCCGCATCGTTTGTGCGTGTGCGTGCTGTATATAGCCCGCACGCGCGGGGAGCAGCTACTGCTCCTTTGCACTCGCTGACCTTGCCCATGAGCGCTCGCGCGTACTTTGACATGCCTTTTTTCCGAGCTCGCGGCTATAATACGGTCCTTCGCTTCGCGCGCAGCTCTCTTTTGAGCCCCCGTCTTTTTTCGGGAACAGGTTCGTTTTCGGCTGGAGGCTGTAAACGCCGCTCGCAACTATCATCATTGGTATGTTGATAATTTATTTTTCATTATACTGTACGCGGCGGCTCGCCCCCCCCCTCTCCACTCCGAGAGTCTTAAATAATAGTTTAACGTTTTTATGGGCCCGCTGCTGACAATCTATTTAATATGTTAATAAATTTCGGAGCCGCTGCGCCTGCTGGCCTCCTTTTTGCTGCACACTATATATTCCTTCTCTACGACGCATATATACGTTAGCAGCGAGTTACGCGAGTCAATATACAAACAGAAGCGGTGCGGTTCTTTCGTCGAAGGAGAATCGACGGTTCATCGCGAGGAGATGCGGATGAGGAATATCGAACGCTTATTATCGATGTAATTGATGGCTAGATGCGATTATCGCCGTCTCTTTAAATAGAGAAACGAACAACAATTATAAGTTCCGAGTAAACTCAGTCATGGCCGCAAGCGACATCATTCATTTTCGCTTACGGATATTTCAGGCTTCTCTCCCCCCTCGCTCTCTCTCTCTCTCTCTCTCTCTCTCTCTCTCTCTCTCTCTCTCTCTCTCTCGGCAACACGTGTTTTTGATAAACGTCACGCAAATTTATTGCTCTTGTACAATTTTCCAAAAGACGATGCAATACGTATGTAGAACACGCGTTCTCTGCCAAATGACAGTGGTGATTTAGATGCATTTTTTTTCTAAATTGCCAGAGATGTAATCTCGAATGCCTACGTTTTTATCGTCTTGGACTAAAATAGATAGACAGATGGATTAGCATTTATTTTGGAGAATTCAAAAATACATGGGTATCACATATCATTATGTTTGTCATTTCACATCAGATTTGCTAGATTTTATTATGCACAGATTATATCTTATTCGCTATTCTACCGCGTAAATGTTCACATTACAGATTACAATCGTTTCATCAATACAATACAAGTTTATATTTGAACGATACAATAGCTTAAGGTGTATCACAGAAGTATTGCAGCCTTAAAGTTACTATGCAACGGACTAACTCTCGATTCGCGCGGGAGAGAATTCCAGAGGCGTGCATGATCCTGAGCCTTGAAAGAAGAGAGGAGCCCAGCACAGGTACGCGACCTAAAAACCACAAAAGTTCCCACGGATCCCTACCCGTGTAGAAATCTCTCCCTACTGGTACCTACAAGGTCCGCGCTTTTATTTTTTTAGGTTATGGAACATAAGATTTACTAATCAGAACTTTGACTAAGTTTATATAAACCTCGAGAAACGCAGGATTTCCCTGTCTGATTCTGATCTGAAATCCTATTTTTCTTCAAAGTCGGTAAACAAAATTTCTACAATCACATACACTGACTTAAAATTTTGTTTTTAAGAGGCTACTTATAAATTGAATCATACCTTGGGGTATCTCTTTAAGAGTTAGATTATAATTTATAAATTGTGAAATATTGAAAGGATTTTTTGTGTATTTGGAGTAACTAATGAGCTTAATATTGCTGAGTGTTGATGATCTACGTTATTGTTATTTGGACGTTGTGGAAATTTTAAAAGAAAAACGTTGGTAAACAATTTTATGAGTTTAATTTTCATACTCACGGCTCGACGACTATAATACATTTCTCATTTTTTTTAAACTGTCTGTTACTGGATTTTAAAGTTTCAAAAATAATACACGACAAGAACTGTAGACTGTAAGGAGTTCAGATTTTTTCACATGTTTGATGTCGGGACAAACTCATTTTTCTATTTTCGGCAAATCTATTTGTTAGTTATAAATATTTGATTTGCTTAACTATTAATAAACGTAATTGTTATTGTAATTAAATATTCTAAAAACACTAAATTGAAGCTTGTAATTTATAAAAAAGATATAATGTAAAGTCTTCTTTTTTGTAAAAGATCGAACACTTCAGATTTTCGTGAGAATTAAACATATTGAAAAGAAACATTTTTTTAAAATCATTCTTGGGCGCATTTTTCGAGACATCGCCCACGCGATTCATAATCAGATGATCGTAATACATAAGCAATCAGTTTTATTGAGTAACTAAATCTTAATCAGCCCCGGAGACTTCTTTGTAGCGCTTAGACTGCGGCACCGTATTATTTTTGTATAACACAAGTTTAAATTTACGGTTATATTAGGCTATTTAATTACAATAAAAATCGTGTTAATCTATTGTTGAACAAGACAAATATCTATAAATAACAATTGTCAATTAATATAAGTATATTCGAATGTAAGATTAATGTCAATTAATGAATCCGCTGTGTAAAACAGGTTCGGGGTCAAATGGTCTAGTGTCATGACTGGTAATAGAAGTTCGATCCCCGCCGCATCCGAAAATTTTTAACAAGTTAATAATATATTTCAATCTCTAAGTGAATTTAATAAACAACTCTAAATCCTCCTCTCTTAAAAATATGATGGCCTTTGTTGTGAAGCATTTAATACGTGATTCTGATTGGTTGCTGGTTGGTCGCCTAGGCAACGAGATCAGAACCGCTTTAAATTCATAACCCTCAAATCAGTCATAACTCATAACCCTGGTAGAAATATTTGAGGTGTTTAAAATGAAATGTGGAAACCTTGATAACAGATAAAATATATGTAATATAACTAGCAAGAAATTTTAGTAAAAATTAATCATTACCAAGAGTGTGTAGTATTACAACATGTGTATTAAAAAGTGGCACCCTAACCCTATTTAAAGTAGTAATAAAGTGTGAGAAAGTGATAAATGTTTTGGTTTTTTTGTCAAGGTATTAATTAGAAGTTTTACTTTTAATAGTTGTGAGAGATTTTGAGACCGATACCTGTTTTTCCATTTTTGCATTTATTCTCATTCAAAAACTAACAGGTCTAAAGAGCTTATATTTTGCATATAGATTTTTTTGTGATTGTGAAAAGATATTTAAAGTTGAATCGACTTTAACTGAAAAACTTCTGATTTTGACTCCAACACTGATGTGAATGCAAACTCATGCTATACGACTAAATAATTATCATGAGTGTTGTAGTTGAACACAAAAGTATTTCAGTTAACGTTGATTCAACTTTAAATATCTTTCCACAATCACAAAAGAAATCTATATGCAAAATATGAGCATTCTAGACCTGTTAGTTTTCGAATGATAAAAAATGCAAAAATGGAAAAACAGGTATCGGTCTCAAAACCTCTCACAACTGTTAAAAGTCAAAATTCTAATTAATGCCTTGACAAAAAAGCTAAAATACTTATCACTTTTTTCATGTAAAAATACACTGGAAACCAGAAATACAATGTGCTAGAGATGGTAGTTTCTGTGTAACTGTCTACAAGCAAAATTTGATACGCTAAATTAAAAAATTCATATCATACATTCATAAACAGTTAAATCATAATCATGTAGTTTGCATGTTTTCAAGGTAGCATAGCAAGTATCTGTGTAAAATTTCAGTTGTATGGCTTTTTTATAATGCAAATAAATGGAATTGTAATGATAGACATACTCACTGACTCTTATACTGAACTTTTCTTCAAATTCACTATTTAAACCAATGACGACGAGATTTAGCATTATTAATATATATTTTTTTAAAATAGTTTTGAGGGATTTAGTATGCTTATAAAATATTAGCAGACGTTAGTGTGCCGCCCAACACTTATGGTGGATTTTCTATCAGTGTTATTAGATAGAGATAGAATTAAAAGCGCGCGAAGCGCGCCTTCATTCCTAGTACTGTAAAAACTCAATGAAATAACGTTAAAGTAACATAGAGAGTTTAAAATCATTTTTTTTTTCAATGCGTTTTGAATGGTCAGAACTGATCAGAATCGGACTTGGAATACTGATCAGAATCCAAAGAAAAAACGGGACATATCTAGTTGGATTCCGATTAGATTCTCTGATCGGATTCCGACCAGACTTAGGGAAAACTGGTAGGATTCCATTTAGAATCCAAGTGATACTTCTACACAGGTAGCTGAGGTCCTAGACTGATTTCTATCAAAGAGGGTAGCAAGGCATAATGTCGGCTGTCCCATGATAACTGCTTTGTAAAGCATCTCGCCGCAAAATACTTCCTTCTTGCCTGCACCGAAATCCAGCCTATCCTCCTCCTGTAGAGGGAGATGCGCACTCGTACCGTAACATAAATTATTTTCTCAGCAGACATCGCGAATAGAGTAGTTGCTACATAAATCGATTGCTCGTAACTTTCTTCTAATTTATTTATAATTCCCTCTATATTTGAAAAAAGCATCTTAATCATTTTATTTTCGATCATCTGTTTGTTTTCACACTCGATCTCTACTATCAACAAGAAGATAGGTGGCGCATAGGCACTTTACTTTTTCCCTCATCTCTATCTGCGAGTCCAGTGCATATATAGCGATTTATCACCTATGTCAAATCTACCTTTTGTTGTACACTTGAGTCACCCATGCTATAACTGTCGAAGTGATGTTTATGGAGAAAATAATTTTTGTTGAATTTAATCACAATTCATCATGAATTGAATCAAAGTGTTGAAACATTATTGCAAAAAATTCCATCAATTTTATCCTGTTTCTGTAAATACAATGTATACTACACCGCTCGAATTAGCCTTCAGTCTTCACAGAGTACAACATCATCGATAATCGGGCAGATCACAGAGAAAAACAAACATCAGCAATCGAAGCCGTCAGTCGTGGCCAGTGCAAATAAATCTAATCGGCCCGCGCTATAATACAAGAGTCAGCGCTCAAAGGCGAGAATCAAATACAGCACACTCGCGCACGCATCCGGCATTATACCCAGAAAAGAGGATCCCCCTGTAATGGGGGCCAGCGTCCGATGCGCTAATTAATTTTATAGCGAACCTCGGAACCAATAATCACTATCTCCTCGGCAAATGACATAATTACAGGCGCTGCAGCTCTTCGCCGGGGAAAATTTAGGGAGAGAATCGGGCGCAAACGGCCGGCGATATTCTCGCGCGCAGTGTGTATCATACGGGCGCGCGATAGCCCTTCTTTTTTTTCCCGCTAACGGTATACAACACACATACCACGAGTCGCTGTTCATACAAATAAACGAGCCGCAGCGCCGCACAGTCGGGCCGTTGTGTTTTGAGGAGAAAAAAGAAATCGCGGCGTATACACGTTGCGCGCGCGCGCGTATACACACAGGGCGACGGATCGTGTTCGCACATTCCTCAACAAAAGCTGCAGCGTACAGCATAGGGTGGAACGGCCGCGATAGGTTAGCGACTTCTTCTCGCCGCTGCTTGGACTCGAGGCCGAGGACCCATATATACGCGCGGGCTAATTCGGGGATCTCGTAAAGGGCTGCCCCGGGGCACGGGGCCTCAGCTCTCTTCTCAATATACATCAGCGCGGCGGCAAGTGCATAAACTTCTATCATCAGAGGGGAGGAGGAGGAGGAGGAGGAGAGGCGTGCGTCGAGAGCGCCGGGCGATTTAGTGCGAAATAATAAAGCGGCCGGATGGATTTCCCATTGAGCAGGGCTGGATAGACCGCTGATGGCATGTAGAATGCGGGGAAGAAGGCCGCCGAGGAATTTCGGCTGCTTTGGCTTGTTATGCTTCTTGGGTCCCGGGAGAGTGAGAGAGAGAGAGAGAGGGGGGGGGGCGCCGGCGAAAAGAAAACGTTTAATTAAGAAAACGTTTAAAAAGAGAGCAGGGCACCCGCTGCTGCTGCCGTGCGGAGCAAAAAGGGCTATACTTTGCCGCGCGGCTCTTTCTCTCGGTTAGCCCGAAATATGTAAATTCGGGCGAGTGGCAATATCTCCGGCCGGCTGTGTATGCGCGCGCTCGCATTATGCGTGTACGCACCTCGTCGCTGCCTTGATTTTAACCCGAAAAATATCACGATGCGAGCCCGCGCTTCTTCTTTTCCAACTTTCGACGAGCCGCAGCGCGCGCGCGGACTATTTGTATTATCGGCTTTTTTTTATTACTGTCTTTAGCGGGACGTTAAACTCGTGTGTGCGCGACTCGGCGCTCGGGGCTGAAACGCTTTTCGAGAGGAGTATGATTCGTGGAATGCGTTTATTGACTCGCTTATTATGAATGGCTCTCAGCGCAGCGCTCGGCGATGAACGAACTGTGTTTAAAGGATCTCGCGCGGAGCGTTTGAAGGCGCGAAACGTTTGAAACGCGGCTTCGGGAAAAAATAATCGTTATTATTACACGAGCTGACTTTTTGCAATGGCTCGGCTCTCGTAGCGCTTATTTAGAAGCACGACACGAACGCGCGCGGGGCTGTATGGGACGAGGGCAATGGATAAACTCGTTTGTTCGGATGCGCGTCCCGCGAGACGACTCTGCGCTGTAAAAAATGCTTTATAAAAATACAACGTGGTAGTAAAATTACAGCCACTTTTTGATCTTGAGTAAGACAATTTCACTACTCTCAACATTGTAAAAATACAAAATCTAGTAAATTAAAATATTTCCCTAGCAATTTTACTACCTGGTAGTAAAATAGCTATCTCCAGCATAGGTCGTATTCGTTTACTAGCATGACGGTAGTAATTTTACAACTGGTCAAAGTTTCGTTGTGAGTGTGGAATTTTGTGAAATTAGATATGATATAGTGAATTTACAACTGGGACGCCATCGTCGCCATTTTGAAAATTTATAACCGTTTTACTTCAACGGGAGAACGGGAGATCGTGCATAACTTATTTGCGTTTGCAGTCGAATAAAAGAGTCATTTCCACGAAAAAGGATTATTGACGCACAGAGTATACCAATTCTTCTACAGTACGGGCATTTCAAGCAATTTGTAGATATGGACGAACTTCAAACAGATAATCAGAAAAACTTAGCTGCAATTTCAGTTATTATTCAGCATTTTAATGAAAAATTTCAGAGCTTATTTTTAACATCACCTGTAAGAAATTTTATTCTTTTAAAGTTAATTTTATTTGATAAATTACAATTTATTAATTAATAATATATATATATATAAATATATTCTATAGGCAAGCACAGATATTGAATCTATAAAACTCAGTGAAGCATATCCTACAATTGTCATGACAGATATCTATATATAATGTATGCATCAATGCATGTGTATGTTAATTATTGGCTTGTATGACTTACAAAATTTATTAAAACATTTTAGAAAAAGCTGGAGAAAATGATAATGATGCAGAGGATAAAGAGAAATATTTTCTTTTCATGGATCATATACGTGTCACTGAAATAGACAGTTTTATAAATGCCGTATTTATACTACTTGCATCGTATTTAGTTTTTAACCGATTATGGCCACCAGCGGTTAGCTGCTTTCTAGAATTCCTTCAAATGCGATACATGAAGGTTATAGACGACAAAACCAGAAGCAAATCTAAAAAAATTACAGAAAAGGTCAATGCGTTTTTTAGAAAATTGGAACATTTTTCATTGGAGCAATGAAGCATCCCTAATTTACAAATGTAGATTTAAAGTTTAAAGTACAAATTATTTAATTAGTGTTTCTAAATTTGTTAAAAAATGATCTCAGTAACTTAATTTGCATGATGCAATTTTGTTGTGCAAAATGTTAATCAGGATATAAAAATTTTTAAAATTTCCTCGTTCAAAAAGTGTTAGGTTAAGTAAAGAGATGTGATCTTAATATTATTAATAACTTATTCACTTTCTTAATGTAATGTTATGTGTTATTACACTTATATATTTAAATATTAATGTAAAGATTATGTTAAGAACAATATTGTTTTTATTACTGCAAGAATAATACAAATAAATGTTCAAATAAATTATCTCTGTATATTATTATTATATTATTCTCCGAATAAATGAATTAGTTACTTGAATTTTTATTTTTATATATAAAAATTTTGAAAATGTGGTAAATTTGCTATTTTAATTGCGATTTCGCCTTTACGATATTAATTTTACTACCGCGCTGGTAACTTCTAAAGAAGAAAATAGAGTCGTCGTAAAATTACTAGACTGTTTGCGATTTTACTACTACAGTTGTAAAATTGTTACTAGTCTAGTGATTTAACTGTGCTGAGCATAGGTCTGATTCATTTACTATGCTCATAATAGTAATTTAACAAAAAATTTTTTTACAGTGTGCTCGACGAGCACATAGGTAGCTTATGGCGATGCTTCGCTTCACGTGAGACATTGCCGATGATGCAGTTTTGTAGGGTGAAATTTATGAATATAGGAAAACTACGCGTTTGTTTTTGCTTCTACCGCGACCATCGGCGATTATGTTGTATTCCACTTTTGGGAAAAGTGCGCAAATAGGGTATGTGGCAATGGTTTATTTCCATTTGAAATTATAATTCAACGTTTTATTTATCTAAATGAATCTCTACTGTAAAACAAAAAAAGTTTCAGTGAAAGCTCGGATAGCGTGATTCCGGCCCGCTGATCTAAGCAAGGCATATATACAGCAGAAGGAATGCTTAGGCACGCAGTCGAAGAGTCAGCTGCGGAACTTCCGTGCACAGCTCTCAGCGCTCGGGCTCCGAATTCTGCAGCACGTCTTCTTTCATCCCGACGCGCTGACGAATCACACCGTTAATCTTAAACAACTCATCTTCTCTAGCGGAAATATCATGTGCAAGTTCACTTTTCCACAGAATGGAACTGCTATGGAACTGCACAATTACGAAAAGCTGAAAAGTCAATCCGACCTGTTCTGATGCACGAGACGAGTATACTTGTAGGACTTGATAGCGAAATATGTGTCGCAGGCGTAGGCGGGATAAAAGACTCGGCCAAGTGCAGGCGAAAGTGCAGAAAAGGGAGAAGAGCGCGGCGCTCGAGTGTCGCCTGCGAAAGCCCCACGAGTCTCTTCGGGCGCGCGGGCATGGAAGACCTATAGCAGCTCGCGGAGTGCATTTTGATATTGACCTCTAACTCTCTCTCTCTCTCTCTCTCTCTCTCTCTCTCTCTCTCTCTCTCTCTCTCTCTCTCTCTCTCTCTCTTTGCCGTTTCTTTCGTCCAGGCGGCGGCCGCGGCCGACACCTTCCAAGTGTTATACTGCACTCGACTCGTATTTGCCGCGCGGCGGCCGTGTATAACACACAGATGCACACAGCCGCGGTCTAAATCTCGCTCGCTCGAACGCACGTCGGATCTTCTTTGGCTACTCGGGTGTCGAACTCTTTCTCTCCTTCTCTTGGCAGCTTCATCTCGGCTTCTTTCTTTTGCTCTCTCGCTCGGCACTCGTTTCTCCCGCTCGAGCAACCCGAGATCTCTCTCTCTCTCTCTCTCTCTCTCTCTCTCTCTCTCTCTCTCTCTCTCAGGCTGCTGCTGATGCCTATGGAACGCACTGCGCTCGCGCTCGCGCGCCTCAAGTGAGCCGTCGGAATCCCATAATTTTCGAACGGGTTATTTTAATATATTTGGAAGGACTGCTACTTGGAGTTCTGCTGCTGCTCTGTAGTTCGCACTTTTGAAATTTAAGGCGAGCTCGACGTGAATTTTGTGCGATGGAATTTCTGAAACTATCCGAGTCTGTGTAGAGTTAAACAAACGTTGCGCGGAAATCTCGAAATGTATACTTCAGTATAGCAGCTCGCTTTCGGTACGATCCGACGCGCACGCCCGGCAATTGACAGCGCGCGAATACCGCTCGCGCTTCTCGGCTTTGTTTTGGGTCTGCGAAAAGGGCTTTTCTTTCAAGACACGCGTCTGTTTCGCGCTCTTCTCCCTTTCTAGCTCTGAACTGCTGCTCTGTGATTAATAGAACGCGCTGAGCGATGATGAAGCGTTGAATTAATCACGCACTCCAGCCTGGCTCTCAGCTCCCTAGGAGCTTTGACCTCTAATCGCGCGATTTATTTGCGCTTGAAATTTCGGCTTCTTTGTTCTGGCTCGGATCGCGCTTCGGCGCAGTATTCTGTAAACCGATGCTCGCGAAAACTCGTCGCGGCGTCCCACTGCGCGATGGCGACAGTTCCAGCGACGATGTCATTATTCCCACGTCGCAACTTATGGCTCGGGACATGAAGAGAGACAGAGAGAGAAAGAAAGAGCACCGGAGCTCCCTCCTCACCCGCGCATATCAGTAGCCTCTTTAAAGACTCGCTCTTCTCTCTCTCTCTCTCTCTCTCTCTCTCTCTCTCTCCACCTCCACTCGTCCTCTCTCTCTCTCTCTCTCTCTCTCTCGATGCAAGCGCCGTCGGTCGTTCTCTCTTTCCCTCTCCTGCTCGTGAGCTCTTTCTTTCGAAGGGACGTTCCTTTCAACCAACGTATTACTTATTTATTAGGTCCTTACGGGTGGTCCCGCGACATGACGGAATCGATTACGCGGATTCGCGGAACTCGAGCGACTCTTCTCTCTGTCTCTCTCTCTTCCTCCCTTTTTCTCCCGTATACGCTGTAGCTGCTGCTTCTTTCTCTATATACACACGCTGACGCGCTCGCGCGCCTCCGCTGCTTTACTCCGTTTCGGGGGCCCCCGCAGAAGCAGCTACACAGCCCGATCCTCGGCTCCTCGCGTTTTTTAAAACTCTTTCGCCTCCTACTGATGCTGGCCCTTTTTCTCCGTCATCTATACTCCCGGCCTATACGCACGAGTAAAATTCATGCGCGTAGAATAAAAGAAGCCGAGAATATTATACGGTGCATACTATACTGCGGGATACTTGGTCGAACATGCTTTTCGAACTCGACGATTCAATCGTCTGAAACCTGAGCTTTTTCCGTAGGACAAAAACTTTCGAAACTAGGCCGGAGCCTCCGATCATCCAAGGTTGTATCATTGACAAACCTTGACCACTCTTTCGTTTCAATTCAAAGTGCTGCAGCTCGCATATCCAGCAGCGTATAAGGTCTAAATTAAGACATGTAGCACGAGAGAAGGATATATTCGACGAAAGCGGGGAATCCTTTTTTTCCTCACATGCGAGAAATGCAAAAAAGCTGAAAAACTTTCAGGTCGTAACTCAGCTCGCTGGCAAAAACGATTTAAATCTCATGCGGGGACGAGCCTTCAAACAATACACAAATACCTCTTGGGTATCCTTAAAAGCGACAAAACTTTTTGTCCCAATGTCAGCGCGATTCTAACTCGAGAGCAAAAAAGGGATAATAAAATCCGAACGTCGACGAAGACGACGACGAGGAGGAGGACGAAAGAATAAATCGAATCAATTCGTTTTCTTGCTCTCACTTTTGTACTAAAAGAGTTAGTACGAAAAGAGGTACTTAAGGAGCCGTGTCTCGATTTCATCACAAATTGCCTTGTAATATAGTAGCAATTTTTATTCGTATTTATTTATAAGTGCATGGATTCTGAATATGAACGTGATGCAACACGCTAATTCATATGGTAAGAATATGCAATAAACTTATCATCGAATGTTGCTATACAGACTGTTTGAAATTAAAACGGTGGGCTTTTAGCTATAAATAATTATGCATATAATGGTAGTGCTGCTCAAGAAGTCAATAAGGCCAAATCCTTCACTTTCATTTAATGTAACATTTAATGTAACGACGTAAAATATTCTCTGGCGTGAATAAGTAAAACAAATAAATAAGACGTTTATAATAAAAATCTCGGTTGAACCGTACAGCTATTGAGGAATCATCCATACAGAGTATATAACCACATAATATATAAACGACGGATGGCCGAGAAGCTCACGCATAATACATCGCGTATATCGAAACTATCCCCCCGTATCCCTAACGCATCCCCCTCGTGATTAAGCAGGCTCATTATATAATCAGAATGGCAATAATTGGTCGGAACGCGACTACACATCAATCTACGAGACAGGAGCCCGCGGCGCTGGACCGACTCCTTGGGATATCCGCTGCTTATATACTTGCCTCTGGGCAGCGCCACTTTTATTCGGGCGCCAAGCGGACGGCGGCGGATTATAGACGAAAATCGGCGTTGCATCTATAAAAGAAGAAGAACGCCGCACTCCATAGGATCGATCGATCGATCGATCGAGCGCAGGTAAGCTGATGCGGCCTCCCTCGGAACCTTATCTCTCGGAATTGCGGTTGATGATTCCCCGCGATGCGCTTGTTATTATACACCTCTCTGTTGGATTTTTCTCTCTTCTCTCATCCCTATTTCCCTAGTATGTAAACGATTGATTAATTTTAATCGGCGAGAGTGATTATTAATAGTCTGAATTAGGTCGGCGCGTGAGAGTATAGCTGTTGAAAACTGCCTTGGCGAGAGAGCCGTTTATTTTGCCGCCATTATTCCGTGGCGCGGAATCGTGAGTAAACTTCAGCTTCGATCCTGCGAGATTCGATGTATGCTAATGCTTTATGTACACACTCGGGAGAGAGAGAGATAGGGGGGGGGGGAGAATGCGGGACTCCTTGCGCCGCGCGAAGACTTTATGATCTTGTTACGGCGGCCCGATTAATTATGAGATGCAAATTGCACGATGCTCGGCATACCAGCTACCAGGTGCTTCTGGATTCCGCGGCACTGTTTCAATCCATTTTTTTCCTTAACGAGCTCTCTCCCCGCGAAAGATTCACCTTATACGCATACTGTACAAAGTGTAAGCCTATAAAATATAATTCGGGAGAGTCGTATGAAAATGCCCCATATTTTAAAAATTATCGAGCGCAGATTCTCGGAAGCTCGAAGTTATTCCTTACTTCGGCATTTCTCGACGGGGCATACTATAATTTTCGTGATAACTGTATTACAGCTCGTTTACTTCGACGCGCCGTGCCTTGCAATTTCACGCGCTATTATGTACGCGCGAGTGTGACTCGAATTAAAGGATTAGCGACGCGTTATTGCGCGCTTCGGAAATTTCGCAGCCACGGGCGCAACAATTGCAGATGAGTCAACGGAAATACCTAGGGAAGTATGCGCGCATAATGCCCTCGCACGTCAATATGACGATAGAAGTTTACAGCTTCGAAAATAAGCAAACAAGTTATCCCGGCCAAACAAATAAAAAGCTGACTTTTGTGCAGCATAGACCTGTGCCAAAGGCTATATAATGTATTATGCGGGAAATCATGTCGAACATTGACATCGAAGATGCTTAATTCTGTAATTTTGATTATTCGCGAAGTGAAAAAATCCAAATAACTAGACAGCATTAACTTCGAATGACATCTTTGAAGATCAGCCCAGTAAAGCTCGTCGATACGTATCACTCGGCATCTTGGCAGACCGCAGCTTCATCGAGATCCGTTCCAATTTGCCGACGAGGGAGAGCATCAGCCGAAGAAAATAACACGTCCTCCCTCATAATACACAGCTTGCAGCGAAGCGCGCCTCGCAATCAAGCGCGAGGGCTCGTAGAGCGGAATGAGCTTCAATAAAATCGAATCGCGTCCATATCGGTATAATTGAATTTCAGCGTTAAATATCCGCAAGAGGAGATGAGGGTAGGGAGCTGAGAGAATAAGAGCTGAGCCAGCCAAGTTCGCGAGGAGGTATTACGGCCTCGCGGCATGCGATCCGGCAGTGAACGATGCGAGCGCGCGCGTGTGGGTATAAGTAAAAACGAGCTTTGTCTCTCTTCGGCTGCTCGGGCGAAGAATAAAATTGACGATTATTACGCGAAACGAGGTGGCCCCGAGTTAAAGTAGCCGAACCCATACACGTCTACACACACACACACACACACACACACACACATATATATATATATATAAAGACAAAGAAATCGACGCGAGGGAAAAAGGAGGACAGCGTGCGAGGAGGAGGATATGGGCTGCGAGTACTCGCGCAAAAGGAGACAGAGGAGGGAGTGAGAAAAAAGAGCGGTGCGGTGCACAGGAGAGGAAGAAAAAAGGGTGGAATGGCTCGCACGCGCGCGAGCTCGTGCTCCGCATCACCATGATTCGCGGATATATCTGCGGTTCCGCGCGTTCCGCTCGCAAGTCATTGGTGTATAGTTTTAAAAGGGGATTTTTATTTTATTGCGCCTGGATGATGATAGGGAAGGAGATATTTATCACGAGGGCCAATCATGCTTTGACTTGCTCGCGTGGATTCGAGCGCTCTGATGTGCAGTCTTTCCCCTCCCCCTGTGTATGCTTGAATCGCGCGCACGTGCGTTATCGCTTTCGATTCTTTTTCGGCGTGTTTTAAAATAAGTTCCACCGAGAGCAGATAATATTTGATTATACAGATTATTTGCTGTCTCCTAGTGATACTTCTCCTTCTCCGCTTTTCTACTGGTGAGAAAACTGCGTCTGCGTGCACGGTGCAGTGCAAAATTTGACTGTGCCTTTCGGCAAAATTTCGTTGTTAACATAAATATACGTTGTTTCTACGCGATTCCTGCGTTTAAAATTCTCACAATAAAGCTTTTTCTGCACGTGTCTTGCCCTACAAAATCATTGTAAGCATTTTTAGCCTGGACTTAAGCCGTTTTGCTGGAACACACACACGAACACAACTTTTCATTTTATGGACTTGTATGATTATGACTTACGCTGGTTCGGACCATAGGAGCATACTCACGGAAATTTTGACATTTCTACGTGAAAAGGGGATATTTAATAAAGGTAAAATCTGATGTAAACGTTATTTTGAAAAAAATGTGACTTAAGTCGTTTTGCCTTGAAGCCACAGCAATAATCGTTTATATAGAATTCTTTAATAGAATCATTCGAATTGAAATGTTAAATGCGAATATCGAAACGTTGCATATATTTATTTAATTATTTATTTATTTTTTTATTTATTTATTGACAAGTCTAGCAGTTATAGTAGAATGGCCATAAGAGGCTTTATATAATAAAAGACAGTTTCGCTATAGGTGATCATCTGCTATACATATATTCGTCATGTTAAGTGAGAGCTGCACAGCTCTAGCGGATTTGTAGGTGAACTCTCCACGACCTCCCTTTTGAGTTTCGGCCGATTGAATAGTAAAAAAGTAGCATTTTATTATTTATACGCTTTTCTGTAACAAAAAATGTGAACAATATGAACAACATAAGTCTCACGCTCCAAATTGCACAAGAAAATAATCGGCTATTGGAGTAGCTCTACATAAAATTCCGAAAAATCCTGATCCTCTCTTAAAAAAGTGATGGGCTTTGTTATGAAGCATTTAATTGATGATTGATCGCCTGGTACAAGAATTAAGGAACGAGAATTTTATTACACTAGTGACATTTTGCGCGCTTCGCGCGAGCAACTGCTTTTATTTTTATACTTTTTGGACATGTCTTAAGTTTTAAGGTTATAATTTCTCAATTCAGAAATATTGTTTTAATTAATATCAAATTAAAATTTATTAATTAATGTATTAATTGTTTTATTATTTATACAATATTTATTTATATCATAAATAACTTTGTAAAAATTAAAAGCAGCCAATCAAATCTCGTTTCAGTTGGCTTATAACCTGAAAACGCTTTAAACTACACGGAGAGAAATGTATAACTAAAAATTACTATATTTTCTCCTAATCGGGAGACAAACTCAAACTATCCCGTCGAAAAGATCAACGTTGAATCAATGCTGATTTCAATATTGATTCCATGCTGAATCCACGATGGATCAACGTAGATTTCGACAACGTTAGCTTTACCCCGTCAAACAATTAACGTTGAAATAATGCTAATTTCATATTGATTTCAGTCTGAAATCAACGCTGAATCCACGTTGCGTTTTCGGACAAATTCAATGTTGATTCAACGTGAATTCAGCATCGAATACGTATTGAATCAACGCTGATTTCATACTGAAATGAATGAAATGAATATTGAAACGAGCATTGATTCAACGTTGATCGTTTCGACGGGGTATGCAGAAAATATAGTATGTTTGCGTGAATATTTACTTTGCACAAAGATGATTGAAAAAATCTCTTCTCAAGAGAAAGAATAATCACTGAAGCACACCAACCAACTCAATCGGTCGTTCGGTCTGTGGGTCTAGCAGCACAGTGTGTGTATTCCGAAACACCGGCGCTCGGGTTTCGGAAACGCTCACTCAAGTTTAGCCCCCTCGTTTGCTGCAAATTTTCAAACATTCGCCACCACGAAAAGGGATATTTTACGAATTAGAATATTTTTAATCTTGATGACAACTTGAAGAATACTTTGGGATTACTCTTGCTTTAGTAATATGCTACTTCTCTATTATTATTTAGAACTTATATTCTTGAAGAATACTTTTTGAACACTTTCATTATATCCGTGCAATTATTTTTATTTGCGAGTCGCGTACTATTACACACACACACACACACACACACACACACACACACAAAAATCTTCATAAAGAATTCTTTGTGAATACTTTTATTTAAACTATAAAATACTTTCATTTACTTTAATATCAATGATTATTTCGTAAATTCGTTCATGAAGAATTCTCTGTAAATACTTTTATCACAACTATCAAATACTTTAGTTTACTTTAATATCGATCATTATTTCGTAAATTTGTTCATAAAGAATTGTTTGTGAATACTTTATGAATTCTATAAATCTTTTTTCTTGCATACATTCAATATGCAATGTATGAATACTTTTTTTCGAAAAGTTATTAGCATACTAATATTATTTCGAAAGTCATAAACCCATCGATTCTCAGCACAACAGTTTTTAATAATATTCTTCAAATAGAATTTCGAAGAGCTTCTTAACTCGGGAAGTGTAACGTACAAAAAGCAAGCGGAAGTCAGATTTCAATCTAAAATCATCAAATGAAAGAGGAGAGTTCTTAGAAAAATTAACGAATACATTTCGAATATGCATCCTGAATTTCTTGTTGACCAATGCTCTGGTGCTAAGTGATAAATTAATTTTTTTTCATTGTTTTCAATTAAAATTGAGTATTCTCCTCTGCTGATTTACAAACTTGAATTTTCACTTTTGGATCTATTCTTGCAAGTGATACGAACAATATTATAGTCGCGGATTCATTCTCGTATTGGGCATAGAAGCTAATTAGAAATGTATATTAAATCGTGTAAATTGTAATTGCCATTGCCTCAATAAAAATTTATCTCTAAAGCAGGTAGGGATAAACGCGAGACCGATATAATATTCAAAATATCGGTTTTATATTCATATAAAAACATACCATTTAACACAGCGATACAGAAATTACTCCTTCGTGCGTTCAGCGCCGAGCGAACAATCAGTTCGCTGATCACCGAAACACGCTCACGCACGTATAGGCAGGCTGCCGTGTGTTATTTACAGCGACAACGGCAGATAATTAGCGATCCCTCTGGGCCCCTCCCTCGAATAAGGATCGGCATCGACGCAAGACGCGCGCGGCGTAGCAGGGCCCCCGCATGATGCACGTGCGCCGCAGCATCGACAAGCATTATTCTTATTTCGAGTGGGCTTTCTTCATCCCGAGGGTTTCTCCGCTTCACCTTCTATCCCCAGCTCGCACGGCCGTCGCTGCTGTTGCTGTGCGTCGTTTCTCTTTATGCACCTTTTGCTTCTTTCTCTCGCGCTCGCTCAGGCGCCTACTCGCATTCGCGAGTTTCCTCTTTTTTTTCTTTTATCAGTCAGTCCCCGTTTGGCAGAAGGGAGGGGGGTTTGCGTATCTTTCTCTCTCGCTCTCCCCCTCGCTCACTTCTCCTGGCTTCGACGTCATACATGACGCACGCGATTTAGTTTTCTCTGTCATGGAGGCTGGCTTTCGTAAAAATAGAACGTCCGCACCCGGGTGCCCGTCGATTAGCTCTTCGAGCTTCGTTTAATATGTAGCTGCATTGATAATACACCTACTGCCCTTCAATTTGATTACACTGAACTGATAGTCACTCATAGGAATCACACTCATAATCGTATCTCTATTAGATCTATAGACTATTAGATCTGGTATTTAGGCCCAAAAGGCCGATGAAAGACAAAATTTTGAATTTTGACATTATGTCACTGTAAAGTTACTCAGCATTAATAAAATTCATACAAGTGTGTTTTCTAATAATTTTCATCTGATTACTTCCTTCATAAAGTTTCTTTTCTCTCAGTGCATGTACACAGGTCTGACCAGATCCGACTCTCTTCTACTTCGAAAAACTTCGACTTCGCGTTCCCAAATCATATTTTAATCGCGGTACGGCATTGCGCAACGCGGAAAATTGTGAAATTTCGCGACAATTACGAGCGAACTACTGCGTATTTTTGAGCCGACTTACAAAAAGAAAAGAAAAAAAAAATTGCATACCCTCATCACCGCGGTGCGTATTATTATTTAACGCATTAATCTCGCCAGAACAAAGGCCGGAGCGAACGCGAGTGCGAGCTGTACAGAGCCGATATGAACCTCTGCATCGGTTACGTATAGTTAAAGTATACACCGCGGATACGTATGGCTATAGAGTGTCTTGGATGTCAGAGCGGAGCTGCGGAGGGATCATCGCAGAAGGCCAAAGATCGGCGGCGCGCGCGAAGACTCACAAGTGCGAATTCGCGCGAGAGACCGCAAGAGCTCTTTTGTCGCGCGTTGACCACCGTCGTGTCGGGCTCGAATTCGTGCGCGCACGAAGTAACACGTGTTTCGACACCTCGGAAAACCGCAATAGTTCACGCGTCGCTTCACGTAATGAGCCAAGCCGCAAAACGAAAAGTTCGAGTCCGTCGTCGGAGCTTCCCTCCCTCACCTTTGATTAGCGTAAAGCGATACAAATTACACCTCCTCTAGGGCTCCTCCTTTTCTTCTTCTTCGCTTACTCGGCTGTAACTCTAGATTCGCGGACGGAGAGCCTCGGCTTTGCATTGTTGCGGAGGAATCGCGAGAAATCGATACTTACCTCTCCCAGCTCTAGCTCTTGTACAGTTTGATGAATATCGTGGGCGTCATTTTCTGCGTGTGTCATATCGAAAGACGACGAGAGGTCAGTAGAGTGGGATGGGAATTGATCGAACAGTGATTGACTAGAGAAATATACAATTGTATGTACAGTTTATTGGGGTTAATATTAGTAATTCTCATTACAAGGGCGGGCGGGTGATTAATCGATTTGGCTGAGTCGATAATTAATGAATACGCGCGCGTGTGTCATATATATCCCTCTGAATTTTTCAGCGCGCGCACACTGAATATGCACAATAATAATTTTTCTTCTCCTCCTTAATACACAATCGAAAGTCAATTTTTTTTTTCACGCATACGTGTCCCCGAAAATTTGCCATTTTATCTCTCCTCGCGCGCTATCGCTTACACATCACGTTTTATACTGAATTAATAATTTTTGACTCGTTCAAACATTCTCTTTCATCTCGCAAGACTCAATTTTCGCATTTTTGTTCGCAACGCTCATTTCTTTTTTCTCGTGACATCTGTGTTTCTCTGTTTGTGTGTATGTAGATTGCGGGGGTGGGGGGATTGTTTCAAGGTAGCTAGCCTCGTCCTAGCCTCGTACGCATAAAACGTCTCGCACACATGCATCCTCTGTGTGCGATTGAACAAATAATCGAACCTATAACAGTATATAGTACCATCATCATCGCATTCACTCGCTCATTTCCATTCTCGTACTCTTTTTCTTTTATAAATGTAAAATTAGCACGCAATTATTTATCATCTGTAATTGTATTATGGTCAATCAATGAATCCATATTTTACCTCTGCAGCTTTATCATATCTGTTAAATGTGAAAAGTCTGTGTGTGCGTGAGTGAACTAGTGGCGCCCGGCGACGCGGCGACGCGCGTTTACTTGCCGGGCTTAGGAAGTCTCTGTAGTAACCAGCAGTAAAACGTATCACATGTATCTATAGCATCCATCGTATTTAATCATCGGCGGCGCGAGCGTTCGCGAGTCGGCTTTCTCGTGTGTAGATGTGCGAGTGTGAACGTGTGTAATGGTATTCCAAAGACGCAAGGTTTTGCTCGAGAACCAAGGGCGAAATTGTTAAATAAAAGCTCGTCAGTCTTCAAAACAAGCGGAAAATCATAAGGAGAATTGAACGGATCCCAGAGATGTGTAATTTCGTGTTTAGAAAAGTAACAGCTATGTATGCGCAGGAGGCGCGAGGTGAGCCGGATCCGCGAACGCTCGCGGTTCAGTTGTAAGACGTTGTAATATATCGTATAGAGTAAGAGCCACGGAGGCAGGCCCGTTGGCTTCTGTGGTAATAATTGTTATTGTATATCAAACATTATATAAACTGTAATACAATGTAAACCTGTAAAAAATATACTGGGTGACGGCGCGGCTCTGTATAATATAAGTAGTATTATCATTCGTTTATGGTACATGTAATCAGTATAAATATATCGTATAATATTATTCTGCAGCAGCAGCAGCGGGCTAGACTGCGCGTCGTATGTGTATCGGCTCGTAATTCTCATTCTCTCGGTCTCTAGCACACGGGCTTAATAATCGACGCTGTCTTTTTACGGATTGAAAATTGCACTTGTATGTCGATGCAATTTACAAACGATAAAAAAACAAGGCGACCAGTGAATAATATTTCGTATCTGTTTATCTCTGCTATTGTATGCGCTTGAGGCGAGGCTAGGGCGACTTAGGAACTACGTGACTGCACAACCGATGCATAAGTAACTATTTCTTCGTCTTTACACGTGAAATTTCGGTGTCTCTCTTTTGTTATCCTCCCATCTCTCGTTTCGCCGTATTTTTTCACATATAAGCCTGGCTGGGCGATTTTCGCGCCACGAAGGTACAAAGCGCTCTACAGAGCTATCGATGATCGACGGCTGGTGCCGCCTCGACGATCGATAATTCGTACGGAGGCTCGTCGGTAAGGAAGATCTCACTGGTCAATTTTACCGACGGCCCAGTTTACCGAAGCCGGTTGCGCCATCTGTGGCGCGGAACGGCAAGCTGTCGACGCGCTTGGCGGGCCTTTCGAAGGATCCGTCCGTGGCGCGAAAATCGCTTGGTTTTTTTAGTTTCTATTACTTGTATTTTCATCTATTATCTCTCGCAGCTCTCCCCACTCGCTCATTCGATTCTTCTCGTAGAGTCAATTACAATTGCGTCTCGCACTCACACACTCTCTCTCTCTCTCTCTCTCTCTCTCTCTCTCTCTCTCTCTCTCTCTCTCGTCTCGATCAAAGGTTGTATCCGAAGAACGTCATACGAAATTCACATGTAGATAAATATATGTGTATATATATCTGTCTATATAATACGCAATAAATAACCGATTGCGCGTCCCGATTCTATTTACAACGTGTGTACGGAAAAATTAAAAACAATACTATCGCGTTACAGGCATCTCTTTCCTCTTCTCCTGTCTTCTCCCTCTCTCTCTCTCTCTCTATCTTTCTCTCTTGTTCTCTCACTCGCTCTCCATCTCGTATATTCAACAATTAAGATAATACTTCGTCGGATAATCATTCTATCTCATCCTCGTGTCGTTAGGAACTTAGGATGGCGGTTCTCCTGCAGCCAGCAAGGAGCCCCGAAAAAGTGCGAATCCGATCACAGCTAGTCGTCTCTTTCTCTATATCTCACTTTACCGAATCCCGACCAACGAAATAACCGGTTGAACTATTTCGAGCTTGTACTTATCGGGTGCGATTCTCGAGGAATCTCGAAACGGCCTGTTTGTACGTAAAAAACATTGTCAGCAGTGTATAAATTTATGTAGTAAAATATTTCGTTGGTCAAAGTTCAGCAAATCTCGTCGACGACACGCTAGCCATGGCTCGGACTTGCATTGCCATATTTCATTATAAACTATTGCAAGTGTTTGTCTGTCAAGACGGTATAACACGCAAACTGTGATATTGTAATCGGTATTAAATCTGTATCGGTAATAAAGATAGAACGTAATGATAATAGTAATATAATAATCTTAGTCGTGATAATAATGACAATAATAATAATAATTCGAGCTATAATATCATAACGCTATGAAAACATAATATCATGCGGAGTAGACAGCGTCAAAGTGTCGTTCAATAGCGTGTGCGCGTGCAATCGTCGTCGCAATAATTTAAATGCTCGAACAATTCGGTCATCGGCGACGTGATATGTCTGTGCGACGATCGCAACCCGCTGACGAGCACTTCCACGCTGTGCACATCGATTGTTCTGTCGTATCTTTGTAAAAAGAGTCGTTCGGCGCTCAGCACTGCGAACGAGGCGAATCGCGCGATTTTGTCCCCCGTTTTGTTAATCTCTAAAAATTTGGTTTTCGGCGACTCGCGCTTTATCGCGAAGTCGTTATTTCTATATAATTGGACGATACAGCGCATCTATTCGCCTCGCGCAGTTTCATGTATGCGCCTATATTTGTACGTAATAATAATATGCATCTGTGTTCATTCGATAAATTCGACAACGAAGACAACGAGCATGACGATAACGACTATCGGTTTTTTTTTGTTCACTTCGTATATCTGTTATTTTGTTAATATCTTTAAGATTTATCGGTGTAAAGGTATCGACTCTACGATTGGACTCTCGAATACAACCTTTTAAAATCTGCCACAAGATTAATTCATGTACATATATTTAATACCCCTTTTGAATTTTCGAATTTATCCCACTTTTCTAATCGGATTTCGAATCTATATAATAATATAATGTTCCTCTCAATAATTCTTTGTAATTCAGCTTGTTCGCGCACTGTTTCTCTCTCAGCTCCGCGCATTTGTGCGATTATCGTTCCTCGTCGGATCCTCTTTTTTAAAAAGTTTCAACAACGAATTACCTTTACTTACTCCATATCATTCTTTTATTTTATTTTATTTATTTCTTTCTCTTTTTCTCACGTTTTATTATTTTACTTGTTTTATTCTTATTTAATTTTTGTTCTGCTCGGCCCTTTTTTCATCGAAATTGAACTAACATTTCTACATATATGTATTTATATATATAATATTTATACTTCATAATAATCATCGTCGTTTAATAATAAAGTAACCAATCGCGCGCGCATGTGTTTTATTTATTTATTTTTTGTTAATTCATATCTTCACCCCCTCGCGAGAGAGAGACGCGTCCGTTTTAAAAATCGCACGCACGCCGACATTGAGACACATTTTATTTTTCGAATTATACTTCGCGCGCATTTATTCCCTCTTTATGTATAATTACCACTCGTGCTACGGTTCACTCGTTTTCTCGTCAAGCACACACACACGCATCAGTGGGACGGCGGCTCGTTGACTTTCTCGAGTTTGTTGCTTTTGAAAATATAATTGACGAATTTCGATAGGTAAGAACAATGCATTTTTCTATTCGAATTCGATTCGACGTGCGACGTCACGTAATATATCATGGTGCAAGAAAGTCGCGGAGCAGACATCCCCTCACTCGCTCTGTTCCTCTTTTTCCCATTCTCCCGTTATAACTGCAAAATAATACTGAAATCCGCACATGGTGCCTTCTATCACATTATGTGTCTATGGTTACCCCCGTATATCGATCACACGAGCGCAGTCGACGCGTATGTATGTGTGTGTGTGTCTGTGTGGTAAAATAATATATATATATATATATATATATATATATATATATATATTATTTTAACACGCAAACGATCGCGAGCACGCATGCATCTCACTCTTTCACTCTGCATTTGGCTCGCACATCACGCTCGCGCACGGTTGAAACGTAATTGTCCCTCAGCTCCGCGCCCCATTCCCTCTAATCTTGTCCGTTATTCTCTTTTTTCTACCTTTCTTTTTTGTTCGACAGAGTGGATTAAAAAACTGTTAAAACCCATTAGAGCAACGGGGGCCGAGAGTCGCACGCCCGCACTATGTGTGACGACGGGAAATCGATCAGCTGATCGCCCGATGCAGTGCAGCGTCACGCGGGTTTTAAACGAAAGATATGGAGGGTTGAATTTGCATGATTTTTTTTTCTCCGATTTTGTGTGATAATTTATGTGGATCAGTAAGAAAGTATGTGTTTGTGTGCATGTATTTATCAAAATAAAAAAAAAATATGTAAAGTTTGTCTGTTTTTATTTTGGTGAAAAATATACAATTCTATTGAGGTGTTCAACACGCCATTTTCGAAATAAACTTTGGAAGAGGTAAAAATGTACATGTATATATTCATCTATGTGTGCGCATATCCTTCAACAACCAACACAAATGATCTGCACTGCATCGAGATCACTTATTCAATAGCCTATACAACAATTATTCTCGCAAAAAAAGTTAAAAATTTCGAAACGAATCGGATATCACCGGCTTTATACGTCACAACGCAGATCATAATATGTACACGGACGCATTAAACACTAAATACTCGTACGACGATTTCGATAAACTCATACATAGCCTTGGGCTCTGTTCAACGAAAGAAAACAAAAGTAAAATTTTCGCTGCGTTAATTCTAATTCGCACGCGCTAACTCTTTTTCTCGGGTTTAATGAAATTCCGAATTGGGCCGAGCGCATTTTTTCGCGCGCTCTATCTCTCTGCCCTCGACGTCCTTGCATATATATATATATATATACACAGACGCGTGTCGAAACACGATCAAAGGCGATACGTTTTAACAGGGGGTCTATAAAGCGGCGGTGTGGGGTGGCCGAAACGTTTAATTAAAAAAGCGAAATCGAAGTGCGGAGGCGTGCGACACGCGCCGTCGTTAGCGTATTTCATAGACTCTTTCGAAACACCCTGTATATAGAATAATATTCATTTATATTTTCATATATATTTATCCGTATTAATAATCAATAATAATCAATAATATGTCAGTTTGTATTGTACAGGCTGCATTTTTCTCTCGAGGGGGCTGAAAAAGCCTGTGTGCGGTCTACTTAATCCCTTATTGTACCGATATCTTTCTTCCTCTCGAATCGCGCTCACGGCTCTCTTTCTTTCTCGAGTGTCAATCGTTCGAAACCCGCGTATATATATATATATATCTTATATATTTGCACAAACGCGCATGCGCCTCCTAATTTGTTTATTTTTTAATATTCCTCCCTCACCATCGCTCCGCGCGAACACTCGTTTTATCCTATAAATATTATCATATACATCGTCGCTTATCAACAGAAGAACACAGATTCGAAAAAAGAAGGGAAAACGAAATTCGTATTACTTCTTACACACACCCGTCTCTCGCGGCACGTATATAACGCGGAAAGATCTACTGCGCTTCCCGCACACCTTGTCGTCTCCCGCACGCTCGTGATTTTCTACTTTTTTGTATTTATTATTATTTTTATTTATATCCAAAAACGTAATTATAATCGTACGCGCTTTATACTTTTCGCATTTCTCTCTCTCTCGCTCTCTCTCTCTCTCTCTCTCTCTCTCTCTCTCTCTCTCTCCCTCTTTCATTTAATGAATTATTATTCTTTACCTTTATCGTTTAATATGTAGCTTTTTCTTTTTTTTTATTTATCGTAGATTTGTCAGTGGCTATCCCTGATGTGTTAGTTACCCTGCGCTTCCGTCTGGTTGTCGAAATATTGTTGTCGAAGATTCTGGTCTATAATGCGATTTACAAGCAGATCTCCCAAGCGGCCTGGGCCTCGTGCCATCGTGCATACACCAGTGCATGCGTGCACACGAAGCGTGCGAGCTTGCGGCCGCGCGGGAGTTTGCGAAAATACCTCGCGACTCTACAGCCCGTGTCCGAACGAGCGAAATCGTCGGCCTGCTCCCCCGGCTATTTTATAATAATTTTCGCTTTTTATTGTTTCTTATTTTCGTCTTTTTTTTAACATTAGAAAATTCATTGTAGCCTCAGTTCTTGGATTAGTCGCCGCGCGCGGATCCGAGCGCGTCGCGCTCGAAATAAGCACGTGTCCCGTGTGATTTGTCGATATGGAGAAGAACGGAAAACAAAAGGATAAATCGCCGTAATATATTTATAATATATCTCGTATTTACACAGCGCGCCCCCCGTCGTCGGTTATTTTCTCATCTCTAGATGCGGCCCCCGTTTATTGCACCAGTCCCTCTCAGTCGAAAACAAAAGAAGAAAAAACGATCGGCAGTTCGGTTGCGTGAATTTTTTGAGCTTTTTATTATTTTCAATTTTTCAAAACTCGATCGACGACGATTTTCATTTGATTTTTTTCCCAAACTCATCGAGTCAGTAACACATATATTACACTTATTGCACGTATTAAATTATAACATCAACGAAGCGTCGTCCGCTAAGATAAAACATAAAAAAATCACTCGAAAACGTGTAGACACGCTAGTCGATTCAGAATAAAAACCTGGCCCGCGACCACGGTCGTATAATTATAACATCTACGTAATATCGCCTGTACAATTTGAACTAATCGCAATTTACAATAATTTCGCACAGACAGAAGTAAAAACAATAATATAAAAAAAAAAGATGAAAAGGAAAAACAATTGGGCTTTGCAAAGAAAAGCTCTCCGCGGAGAAAAACGCCGGCTGAGCAAAAATTTCCGCAACGCTAATGGGCTCGCGAATAAATTAAGACGCGAGTGCAAGACTCGCGCAACGGGTGAAAAAAAGGTCGATCGATCGCGCAACAACGTCGTCGGCCGGTGAAAATTGACTTTCGCGCTCGGGCCATGCAAATAAGAGAACGACATTTTACAATTCATGCTCGGTAGCTGCAAAAACAGAGGAAACTTCGTCGGGACCTTTCGCGAGCTTGCTCGTCACTCGGCCAAGAGTTTGCTCTCGTATTTTTGGTACATCGCATATCCAATCTCGTGTTTCGTACCGCAGGAACTGTCGTCGCGCGTATAGTATAGTGTCGGGGCTCCTCGTCGCGCGACTCCCGTCCTGGCCGCGAAGGTAAAGAGTCTTTAAAAAAATATTACCACGGGAATAAAAGTCGTACGTGTGTATAACAATTGCGTATGCTTATGGGCCAGGGCGGGAGTCGCGCGTCGGCCGCATTTGATAGTATAAAGTGTGTCTTTTGGCCGCTGTACAACAAACAATGGTTTCGGCTACGTCGTGTAGGACAGAACCGGCGCGCTCGCTGCAATATAAAACTATTATAAAATCTAAAGTAAAACAATCGCACGCATAGAGTCGCTCTCTGTACAACGCGCATACGCGAAACGATGATCGGTGTAAAACTAAGGGTTAAGAACTAAGGCTAGGCATAAATAATAGAGGTGTAGAGCGAAGGAATCAGTAAGAGCCGGAGTAGTAGTAGTAGAGCAGGGTCTCAGCTGCGGCGGGCGAAAGAAGAGCGGGAAGGTCGTCGCGCTTGTTACCCTGGCGGTGCGTGATCAGTCTTGTGTGAGGATCGCTGCTGGTCGGCGGCTGCCGGCGCGTCGGCGTGGCTCAGTCGGCTCCGTTCTGCTGGAGCAGCGCCGGGGCCGACTGGGCGGGCGGCGGCATCAGGCCCTCGCCGAGGCTCACCGGCGCCGGCGAGGGGCTCCGACTCCTGAGCTGCTGCTCCTCGGGCCTCTGCTCGCGCTGTCCGTTGCTCGCGCTGTTGTTGCCCGGCTGGGGCTTCGTCGGCGGCTCGAAGGCTTTCTGCTCGCTCGGCGGCAGCAGGTGCACCATGTTCACCGGCACGGGGAAGCTGCCGAAGTCCGGGAAGAAGCCCTGGGCCAGGCCGCCGCTGAGCAGCGGGTGGTGCGCGAAGTTCGCCTCGGCCTCGTGCAGCCCCGGGGGCAGCGGGGGCAGCCGCGGGTGCGAGCCCGGCGGCGGCGGCGGGGGCGGCGGCGGCGGGGGCGCCGCTCCGCCGTCCAGCTGCTTTACCGCGTTGTTGTTCAGCGAGTTCAGCACCTCGCCGGCGGTGCAGTCCCTGCGCAGCTGCTCGAGCTTCAGGCTCTTGCCGTACTTGCCGCGCACGTACATGAGTAAGCTGTTGTAGGGGATGCCGTAGACGCGGCTCGCCTGCGAGGTCGTCATCTTCTTGTTCCAGACCATGGTGAGGGCCTCGGTGAGGTCGGCGTTCGTCCAGGAGCGGGGCGGGCCGCCGCGCGGCGCGCTGTGCTGGCCCTTGGGCCGGCAGACGGGCAGCCCGCGCGAGTGGTCGCTCCAGCGGCGCGGGATGCCGTCCGAGCGGTGCTTCTTCGGCTTCTTGCCCGGGTGGTGCGGGTGGTGGTGGCCCAGGCTCGCGCCGACGAACAGCCCGTGGAAGCTCTCGGGCTTGAAGCTGTCGTGCAGGTCGAGCGGCGGCCCGTGCGGGAACAGCGGCGTCATGCCGTCGAGGCCGGGGAAGGCTCCGCGGGCCGCGAGCGGCGACTCGCCCTGCTGGAAGGGGAAGCCGGGCGGCGGCGGGCCCTGGGCTCCCCCGCTGCCGGGCTTGCCGCCGTGGGGGCTGCCGTCGCGCGGGTGCCTCGGGTGCTGGCCCGGCTGCTGCTGCTGCTGCTGCTGCTGGTGGTGGTGGTTGGGAAGCCACTGGGCCGCGAACTGGCCGAGGCTGGTGAGGTACTCGCTGCCGTGGTGCTGCGGCGGCGTCAGCGAGAGCGCCGACATGGCCGTGAGCCCGGCCGCGGGTAGGTCCGAGAAGGAGGTGTCCGGGTGCAGGCCCGCGCCGCCGCCGGGCGTCGCGGCGAGCGGCGAGCCCCGCGGACTGCTCGCCGCCTCGCTCTCCGACTTTACCGCGTGGCCGTCGGTCGAGGGCGCCGGCGAGAGCGAGCGCTTCAGCTCGCGCTTCATCGACAGGTTCTCCGCCACCTCCTCCTCCTCCTCCTCCTCCTCCTCCTCCTCCGGCATCGTCGGCTCCTGCTCGAGCTCGTGGTTCGAGGGCGAGCGCGGCGGCTGCTCCGACTGGGGCTGCTCGCGCTGCTGGTTGTGGCCGCTGCTGTTGGTGCTGCTGCTGCTGAGGTTGAGGCCTTGGCTGGGCGGACTGAGGCTGGGCGGCGGGTGCGGCCGGCTGAGATCCTGGGGCAGCTCGCCGGAGCGCCTCCTGGGCCGGGCCTGCTTCCGCCTGGGCATGAGCGGCGAGCCGCAGCCGTCGCGGAGCTCGCGCAGGTTGTTGAAGTTCAGGTGGCCCATGTGGGGCAGTCTGCTGTGTTCGCGGTGCTCCCTGTGCAGGAGGTTCGAGTGCGGGTTGCCGCCGGCGCTCGACGAGGGTGTCGCGCACTCGGACATCTCCTCCTCGTCCTCCCGAGGACTGAGCGTCTGTCGGGCGGGCTCGGGCGTCGCGGGCTCCTGCATGAGCACGTCCGTCGTGGGCGTGATCGGCGGGGTGGCCAGCCGCGGCTCCGAGGAGGCCAGGCCCCGGATCTGCAGGCTCTCCGCGGCGTGTATCAGCCCGGGCAGGTCCTCGCGGCCCACGCGCACCTCGCCGCGGTACATGAAGTCGATCAGCGCCATGATCTCCCGGCCCGGGAAGTCCTTCAGCACGATCACGGGGTGCTTGCAGGGGTGCTCGGCGAATATCCGCTCGAAGAAGGGGCTGAAATCGGAGAGTCGGTTGTCGATTAGCACGAGGTAAGATGATCGATCAGACTGCAGAATTACAATGGTTAATTACCTGCAGACGCTGAGCACGACCTTGTGCGCTCGGAGGCTCTGGTCGGCGCAGACGAGTGTCACGTCAACGAGCACCTCGGCGTGGAGCAGCGCCTCGAAGGCCTGCAGTATGTGCGTCTGGTGGTTATTCCATCTGAGCGAGTAGTGTGACTGTACGGCCATCCCGTCGGGGCTCTCCTCCGCGGCGCTGCACGACATCCTTCGGCGCGCGCCTCCGCTGCCCTTACTTTCCCTCGGACTGTCCCTCCGAGTGCTGCTGCTGGCGCTGCGGCTGATGACGCTCGTCGCCTCCGCCTAGACTCCTAGCGATAGCCTGTGACTCCTTCCGCCCTTGCACTTCCATGCAACTGACCGGATCCCAGAGGCCGGCTCGCTTCCCGATTCTTGGCTGCTGCTTCTTGGCTCGTCTCGATGATCAACGCCGACTCTCTGCGATTCGAAAGGTTCCTTTTAGTTTGTGCATTTTATTTCGTTTTTAGTACACGCATTGGAATCGCGCCGCGGCAAGTGTCAATTTTCGCGAGAGCCGTCAGTCGTCCCGAGTGCTGCGAGGTGAAAGCGAGAGCCCGTCCCGCTGACAGGTTGCGGGCCAAAATACATCGCTGCCTCTCTCGTCGCGCGCGCGGAAAACTTGAGCAATCGCTCTCTCTCTCTCTCTCTCTCTCTCTCTCTCTCTCTCTCTCTCTCTCTCACTCACTCTCTCGCGGCTATGAGACTCGACGATTTTCGTCGGCTGCGAAATCGCTCGGATTTTTCACGCGTGTGTTTTCCGGGATCGGATTTATAGCGGCTCTTTTGCTTCGATCCGATGCGCGGTTTATTACGACGCTTGGATAATCGCTCGAGCGTCCGCGTAGACAGAGAAGAGAAGAACAATTTTTTCCGCGGCTGCAGCGACAGGAATTTCGCTCACACGAGCTGCTGCAGACTATGTATATCCAGAGCATGCATACGTATGTCGCAAATGCAATTTAGTCGCCGCGCGGCGCGCAATTTGTGTAAGCGTCCAATTTATTATACAACCCGTTTCCACAACTTAAGCGGCGCGCGGCCGGCGTTCCTCGAAATATGTATCCACGGCATCGGCCGTGCGCCGCTCGAATTTGCATTCGGCGATCGGCGAATTTCGCAAGCACCGCAAATGAGACAATCAGGACTCATTAGACGTTTATACATCCACGCTTTCGCAATACGAGTGTGCATTGCACTGTTTCTAAGATTAAAAACTCGCTCACCGAAGCTATAGCCGTTGCTAATTATGATAATCGAAAAGGGGCGAAAAAAGAGGTAAGCCCTCTGAAAGCGGCTCTTTAACGCTGGAAAAATAGCCCCCGGGCGCAGCGGGAGGGCGTTCAAGGAGCCGACCAAACTCGCCCGGCGCGAACTTTGTTGTCAAACTGACACGTGTGAGGCCTGTACACGTTGCGTTAATGCGCAAGAGAGGACAAACACTCGCACGTTTTTGTTCCGACGCTCACACGAGCTCGAAGTTTCAATTTCCAGCTCTCTTTCGACGATGCATACACACACAGGAGCTGAATTTTCGCCCGAGCCTTTGGAGGGATCAGAGCATTTGCAAATTCGCGCGAGCGAGCGTTCCTTTTCGATGGATTTAATGAAGCCCCGCGCGCCCTCGTTAACGGCTTCGCCCGGATAATAGATAAACATGAACGGGACGAAAGTTTTCCGAGCGCGCGCGCGAAAAAAAAACCGGCTCCCCCCACTTTGTTCGGATTTTTCGATGTGTCGCTCTGGAATAATGTACGCCGCATTGTATAATATAACGTTTTTAATTAATGGCCTTCTTTGAATCGAATAATTGTCGCGCGCCTCGGGTCCTTTGATTAAATTTTTCGCTTTGAAAAAACCTACGCGGAAACTCAATAATATAACGAAGGAAATTTGCCGCGGGAGGAGAGCGCAAAAACAGGCTGCAACATTACTCCGACTTTCTTCTTCGCTTATACGTACATACGCGCGCTGCAGCGAGAGATAAGCCGATAATACGTATGAAACGCGAGTAGTCCTTGCCTCTGCCGCGACACACAACATCTCCGTCATAATAAAAGTCTCCGCGGCAGGCCCTACGGACACAGTATCTACACATCGGCGAAAATCACTCGCGGCAAACGAGAGACAATATGCGCGGGAAATCCGAGTCCGCTTATGTTGGTCTTTTTCCGATTTGTCCTCCGCACACGCGAAACGCGACACCGAAAGCGCGCGGGGGCTGCTTCTCTCGCTCTCTGCGTACACGTGCGGATCGCTGCGCGCCAAAACGAAAAGCGACGATATAGCGACCCCCTCGCTTTCGCTATATATATATATATATATATACGAGACCTGACTTCCCCTCGCGGATGATCAGCTGATCTTTTCGAGAGAGAGCCTCGGGCCTGATTTTCCACTTGGTCATCGTTGCTCCGATTTTTTTTCAATTTAGAGAGAGCGAGAGAGAGAGAGAGAGAGAGAGAGAGAGAGCGCGCGATGACGACACGAGATGCGTTATACCGGGAAGCGGTTGCACTGATTTACTTTACGCGCTTTTCGGAAAACTGAGCCGCGCATCCGAGGTTTCTCGAAACTTTTTAACGCGCGCGACGATGATGTAGAGGACGCGAAACTTTCTAAGGATAATCTCTTCTCGCGAATCGTGCGTGCGACTTTTACGGAGGCTGGAATTACGAGACGTCGCGGTGATTTATCCGCTTCCGGAGACGCGGCAGCGGAGGACGATTTGAAAATCGTACAGTGTTAACGAATTTCCATAGCCGTTCTCGATGTGTACACACTATATACGGATCGTTTCGGGTGAAAACAAAAACAGAGCACGTACGACTCGACGTCAACATGCTACGCGTGTCGTCATAAATTTAAGATTTTGAATATGAATAATCCCAACAACTCACTGTCATCGGCTGCAGCGTCGACTGACACTCGGCGAACGCATCGTCGTCTCTCGCGGCACCTGAGACGAAGCGAACTGCGTGCGAGCGGGTTCGGCGGAGAATGCGATATTTCAACGAAGCACTGATTCCTTCCTCAATAATGAACTCTCCAACTCACAACTGAGAACGACGCGTGCGTTTCATCACTCGCTCACTTCACACGTTACTATACTGCGATCCGCACAACTCCGAAGCACATGTCGCTGTCTGCGCGATCGCGTGGGTGTGTGTGGTGTGAAAAGTAAAAAACTGTCGGCCGAAGACGGAAAACGAAAAAGGTCCGGTTGAATTTTGAGAAAAAAGGGGGAGGCAGCGCGGGTGGCTCGCCGGCTGCGCTGCGCTCCGTGTACCGTGTGTGCTGAGAGACTAACCGTGCGCGCGTGGAGGGTAGCGTGCGTTGCGGCCTTAGTCGGCGACGGCCGGTGAGTGAATGCGCCGGTGACGTTAGGCGCCCCTCCTCGAGCCCCCCTCTCTCTCTCTCTCATCCCTCCCCTGCAGCGCTCCTCTCTCTCTCTCTCTCTCTCTCTCTCTCTCTCTGCCGCGCTCCTTGGGCACTTCCCCTCCCTCTCTCTACCCCCCCCTCCCCGCGGCTCACGGGACGCCGGCGCCGCGACGCCTCTCTCCCCCTTCTTCGCCGCAGCCGCCGACGTCTTTTTCGCCGTACGCCCACTGTACCTCCTTCCGCGGACCGCGAACTACCCTTATGTACGGAGTTGCTGGCCGTGTGCGTGCGTGTGCATGTGATGCAGCGGGGGGTGGTGGGAGGAGAGCCGTCCGAGCGTCAGACTCGCGCGTATACACCTCGCGGTTTTCGCCTCTCCTACATCCGCGCCGTGTATAAGGATATACTTGCTCGCGGGTCGCGTGGCGTTCGCCATGCATGCATGCGCTTGCATGTAAGCAAATTTTACGGGCGCTTCGTCGGCGAAATTTTCCGCGTGATTTATTTTTGCTCCTACTTCTTTTTTCTTCTTATACTTATTTTGAACGCTTTTTTCGCCCAGCTAGTTTCGAGGTGCTTTATGTATAGGGCCTATTGTTTACGAGCTTCGTCGGGGGATGGATTAGCGTTGGGAGCGTGCTTGCGGTCGATGCCGGTTATGCCGTTAGATTTGTTTATCTCTGATGCGTGGTACCACAATTGGACTGAACTTTACGGTTGTATGTTTGGAAGACAAATAACAGGCAGTTCGATCTGTCATGTACTTGATTTATTGTAATGTGAAGCACATTAATAATTGTACAAAACTAAATTGTATCTAAGGATTCAATAGGTTTGTCAAAATCAAAATAAGCCATGCTGCATTTAAAGAATAATATTTCAATAATAGATCCGTGCGAGTGGTATTTGGTACGAAATGAAATGTATTTCAAAGTTTTAATCCCAACATTCTATTTCTGAAAACACTATAACTATCTGCACTTCCTGCCAATTCGAAGTTAAATTCATTCTATTTTCAATGCCAATCAACGAAGCCTATTAATCATGCCCCGAAAACTCGAAAAATCCCAGACACTTCACCGTACAAAGCATAATTACGACCCTTATCGGCAATTCGAGCTCTGGTCGCAGCTACTCCGGCTCTCCCGTAAACGTATGCGAAACAAGAACACACAGAACACACGGTTATGCGCGCGTGTCCTGAGAGAAGTGCGTGCGACGGCTCTCGTCGATCTCGCACACACGTACATACGCGCGTATAGTCATAGGAAAAGGGTTGAGATCGCATGCATCACGAGGCTCTCGCAGGCTTGGGGTGGCCGTCGTCGTCGTCGCCGCCGCCGCCGGTATATGGAGCAGAGTAGTCGAGGGGGACGATGGCTTTTAAATACCCACGCACGAGGCCGCCGTGCGGGCGCGATATTGTGCTCCGCCACGTCTTTGCCGCGAGGGTCCTGCGTGAAATAGCCCCAAGGATCTTCGAGCCGACGAAGGTCTAAGAATATAATCTAAATATATAATCCACGTGAAGCCGCGACGACGCGTGAGTCAGGCGCGCGCGCCGGCGAAAATTGGATTATAGCGTCGTTACATGAGCGCGGAGCAAGCTCTCGTTATTTCTGGACTTTCCGGGTTATATTTGCGGAGGCTGCCGCTGGGAGGAGGCTCGAGTTCATTCACGTTATTTTCATTGATCGCCCGGTGTGGTAAATATACCGCTATTGAGGAACGATTGTCGATATCGCAGGTGCAGCAAAAGTTCAGCGCTTGGGAACGGATGCTGGGCGCGGATAAATGCGGAAAATTCGCGTTACACGCTCGCAATTAGCTTGATTCTGAGAACAATGCGTGATTCATTGTACGTTTACGAATGCTGGCTTTTTACTCTTGGCGTGAATTTTGAAACGTTTGAGGACGTTCGAAATTAAAGATTACTCCTGTTGAGACGTATTTACTGAGCTTATCCTAGTGTATTATTTTATTGCAATTTCTCGAGATATCGGCACTCGCGCGCAGGTACCAGCTGTATTTTCTGGCTGGTCCATTTTCGAAACGAAATAATCGAGTCTTCGAAGTTTACCTTTACGTTCGCAGTCCGGCGAAAAGGTTCATTCCGTCGATATCTTACCTGTTTCAAATGAAAGCGTCGCCTCGAACGACGATCCCTGCTGAGCAGCAGCGCGTTCTCCAAAATCCGTCGATCCTGCGTCGCTCCTCGCAAAAGCCTCGCGCCTATGCGTCGCGCAGCGAGGATCACAAAAATACATAAACGCGCACCTTCACTCGTCTTGCAAAACGTCACTTATGCTCCTCGAAAACGCATCGAAATCCCTGGCGCTCGTCGGCGCCGAACACTCGCGTCTCTGGCTCGTATAAACCCTGCGTGCACGCAGGTCGGATGCGAACGTGCAGTAGTCCTCGGGCTCGCACCTGTTGACGGCACTCGATCACACGACACTGGCGAACCGATTCGCACACCGCTGTAGTCGTAGGATCGGCACCTGCGTCTCGCGCACTCAGCTGTGTCGTTCTCCTAATCTCGGATGAGGAACTTGCCCTACCGCGCTCTCTCACTCTCTCTCTCTCTCTCTCTCCTTTGGCTCCGACCGGCTCTGTCACATGGTGTCGCTCAACTGCGGAAGCCCCTCGTGCGGTCAGTCGCTCTCCACATCACAAGAGACTAGTAGGCTAATGCCACTGCTGCCCCCTCGAGCGAGCGAGAGGGAGATGGTGTTGGTGAAGTTGGCCGGTTAGCGTTACGGTCGAGCCGTGACTGCCTACGCGCACACTTGACAGAGTCGCCGGCCGAGAGCGAGAGCGAGAGAGAGAGAGAGAGAGAGAGAGAGAGAGAGAGAGAGAGAGAGAGAATCGAGCAAAGAGGGCGAGCTCCAGAGTCCCACCTCCTTGGCCACCTCCATAACCTTGGGTACCAGCCCACCGGACCCTCTCTCTTTTCTTCTCCCGATCTTTCCCCCTCCACTTCTCTCAAGCGGTCTCGCGCTCTCTGCTCCGCCGCTTCCTCTGCTCCGGGCGACTCCGCAGCTCCTTTCTCTTGCCTCAAGAAGAATCCTGTACGAGCGAGAAAAAGAGAGAGACGCTCGTCGTCGGCGTCCGGCGCGCGTGCGACGTCTTTACGATTGTCAGCGACCCTGGTCAACAAAACTTTATTGCCCTCTACCCCCCTAGCCCCGGGTCACAGCGCGCACGGACGATTTAACTGCTATAACGCTTTATCGCCTCGGCCGCATCAGGAACTGTGCGGCCCGGAGCCGAGATTATTGCACCTTGTATGGCGCGTGCGTTGTATATTTGGGGAATACTCCGCGAGCCGATTATTTTACGAGAGGTCGATCGTCTGGAGGATTAGGCGTTTACGATCTCGTCTTTTTCGTTTGTTTATTCATCCTCTCGAGAGCTGCGTGCGCATTGCTGCGATGGTGTATTATACGAGGTGGCGCGGGACAATTGATTCGGCCGACGGCTCGCGTGCCGAGCCGAGAGGAGCGCGCGCCACCCGGATAGAGAGATACGCGGATTATTTCGGGCTTGATTTGACGTTTAATTAGCCGTGTATTTAGCGGATTTCACGAGACGAGCTTGTATCGATTATACAGCGGGCTGATGCGTTAAGTGGACTGCTTGATTGAAACGTTCCTTTGCTTCCGTTCTTCTGTTCCTTATTATAATAAAAGCTCGCTGAATTCAGTTAGTTTGAAAACAGCGCGTATTTCCAAACAGTCCACAAAGCGAAGGCACTTGTCGGCCGGCGCTGTTTTCGAGTCCGACAATACGGAAACGTCCAAACACGCAGCGAGCGAGCAAATCTTTTTCGGCCGACGTCGCGTCAAAGGCTATATTAGCTCTCAGGTAGCCGCGGCGATTACGCGCGCACGCTGGATTCAGAGAAAAAGCTTTGTATAATAGCGGATTATCGCGTAGCTCCGGGGGCAGAGCCGATCGCCCGGCCGATGCACTTTTCAATGCATCCACTTGTTTTCTTTGCCGCTTATGCGAAAGGAAAGATGCGCGCTAGCTCGCATGCACTATGCGCACAGATCTGCGCGCGGCTGCTACGACGAAGGTGCATAATCCGAGACGATAAACCGAGCAAGTGTCCCTTAAACCGTGTACTGCACCTCGGACCCCCATCGTATAACCGTAAAAGCTCTGGTTGTAATTAACCGACCGAGAGAGGGGGATATTCCACATAGCCAGCGATGAGCTGCGCCTCGTCGTATAGCAAAAAATCACACGCTTATATATCCTCTTTCGAGAAGCTCCGCGGCACCTGTTCGATCTTCCCGAGCATCGGCGAGAGGAGAGAAAAAAGTTCTCGGCACAGGCAGTGGTATAAAGTAATATTCATCTAGCAGCTCGCGCGCCTCGAAGTTTCGCATTTACGACGTCCCTCTCTCTCTCTCTCTCTCTCTCTCTCTCTCTCTCTCTCTCTCTCTACTCTACGGAACTTTTCAATGGCCAGGCCTCGAAGTTAAACAGTCCGAAGGAGCGCGAGGCACGTATTTCGTCCTCCGCACGCATACGCAGGCACATTGTAATACTCGCGCGCAAGCAAGCCGGAGGGGGAGAGAGAGAGCATCACCTGAAAATTTATGACGGCCCATAATACAATGCTGCTGAGCTGCTGCCGAGAGGACGATCGTCATATACTCGAGAGAGGGAGAGAGACGAGTGTATATGCCGTACGCGAAGTGTCCTAATCCTCGGGGACCGTCGTTGTTATTTGCCCTGGGCCCATTACACGAGCAAATGAGTATAGCGGAAGATGAGCGCGCTCAGTGCGGGCTAGACGGATGAGGCGAACTATGGTCCAAATCCTACCCTTCTCCCTCCCTCTCCCTCTTTCTTTCTCTTTCTCCCTCACTCTTATATGGCAGGGTCCATTTGCGACCTTCGAGGGAGGCCTCATATACACACCTGAACACCTGGCACCTGTGTCGCCGCTCCACCCCCGATTGTAAAACCCGGCGTGGTCCGCACTCGCACACGGCCATACGTCGAATATATGGGAGGTATACACCTATATGGGGAATTCTACGGGAAAAGTGCCATTTTCTGGTTGGAGGAACCGAAATAAACAAATGTTGGGGCACACTCCCGAAACTTTTTTTTTCTTATTGTACATGTTTGGAACCATGCAAAACCACGTTCCAAAATCGAAAAAGTGCCATGTGACACTATTTTCTAGGCCCTTCAAATTCGTCGAAAAATAGCCATTGCTCAAGGACATGCACCTAATGCATTAGGGCACACACAGAAAATGTATTACGGTAGAATAGAAGTTGCAGGGGTGTGGCATTTTCCCCGTAGAATTCCCCATAAACCGATTAGCCGTATATGCGCATAGCCATACCCGCATTATAAGTCTTATACTCGAATACGACGCACTTGTTTTCCAGTGAAACCAGGCCCGCTGATGTTTCGCTAGGCTGTGCGAAACGAGCTGGCTCTGCTTTTATTGCGACGCCGAGCTTGGACAATGGGCGATTCTTACCTGAGCTTTTTCGAGAAAACAATGCATACTTCAGTGCGTGTGTGACACATCGTTGGGGCACGTGTTTACGCGCGCGGGAACCGGAGGAAAATTTTCACGCGACGCGGTGTGCGCTAATGGTGTGTACGCGAGGATTCGTAACGCAGCCGGAAGAGGGTGATTAAGCGACTTCGAGCTCAATTGAGCGCCGATTGTTCGGCTGCGAGTATGGCACACGTGAGAAGCCGACAAACAAGCATATATTAGCCGTGCATACGCAGCGCTCTGTCGACGGTGTCGTCTTTGCTAGGAATGCGAAATTGCCCCTGTCTCTCGGTATGGCAGCTTATCTTGTGGGTGGAATCGTGCGTCATTATCCAACTCGCATGCAAGTAGGCTTATTTTTTGTTTGTGTGCAGATCTTCTACTGAGAATCGACGCAGATTCCCAATGGTTTACCGCTGCAGTATACGCACTTTTAATTTACTGTCGGCTCGCATAAGAAGACGATTTACAGCGTTTTCGGTGATCGCATAACACGTATACTCATACGACCACGTGAGTCACGCGAATCGTCCAAGCTTGTCTTGTGAGAATTGAAAGTATGAAAAGAGAGCTTCCGAGTACGTCGCTCGCAACGTCTTCATTTCGATTCGTGTAACGAACGGAGTTTCTGTCCGGCAAAACAAGAGGTTTATGCAGCCGAAGGAATTAAAACTTCCGACCGAGAGCTGCAGCAGCCTCGGCTGAAATTTTACATCCCTCGCATCAATTATAATTGTATAACGGAATTTATATACATTTCACGACTCGTTCGAGAGCCTCGTCCTCTCGTTTTAATTCAACTTTTCATCTCGACAGGAATATAAATATATGTTGTTATTGAGCTATCGAGTAAAAGCAAACTCATCGAGAATAACAAGATGAACTTTGTTGTATCAATCGTAAATATTTGGAACTTCCCACGCTAATTACGCGATGACACAAGGTTTCGATGTACTCGTGCAACATTTTAAAATAAATTATCGTACATGAAATAGTATATTGTGTACCAAGGGCGTAAAGTGGGCTTTTTTAGACCAAGTGTGGAGTTTGCGAGTCAAGGCGAGTTAGCCCGAGCCGAAGGCGAGGGCGTTTACTAGCCGCAGACGAGTACTGCAACCACACGAGGCCAAAAAGCCCACTTAGCCCTTGGTGAACACCATATTTTTTGTAATGCATGTACTGATTTTCGCGTTTCAAACTGCACTTGTTGAATTTCACACGAGTTTAGAAGACTTGCCAATGAACCGGGCGCCTGGAGAGGAATGTGCATATTTTCGGTGCTGGTGTGAAGAAAAATAGTATACGCACCACGGGAGGAAAATTGAATAGCCCATATCTCGTGTAAATTGTCACCCGAGCCTTCGGCCAACTTTTTTCCTTCCTAGGCACGTAATATACTATTGCGCCCGCTGGTCAGAAAACGACTACTTTAGTCCCTAATTTTAGGTCAAAAAAAACGCAAAAATCGTGCACACTAAGAAAAATTTGATAGTAGAAATTACTATTTGGGATAGTCATTTTTACTGCTTTTCATAATAAATTGGTAACAGACATTTAAGATATTAGATTTTACTATCCAAAGATAGTAATTTTTGATGAAATCGAATTTTTAAAATTTAATTTCAATTTCGCTTAGTTCTATATTTTACACCTCTTGTGTACTTCGCGCTGTTATTACTTTATTTTATTTATTATTTTTATTGATTATTATTGTGATGTTTGGGAGAAAGAAAGAGATTCAATTTTTTTTTTGCGGCGACGGGAATTGAACCTGGAGCTCCGGCATGAGAGTCGAGTGCGCTGACCATTTACCTAAACAGATCAGTTACGTACAAAATTTCAGATCTAGCTGATGTATTAATTGACGATTAATAAATAATAAAGTTAAATCAATAGACACAGAAACTCATTATAATAAAATAAACGTAAAATGTCAACTAAAATACTGATAACCGCAGAAAAAAAATTAAATTCAAACCTTACCGACTGAAAATTTTGTAATTTTTCCCACATTTTATAGTACATTTTACTATCTTAGGTAGTCAAAATTAATATCTCTTATAGTGAATTTTACTATAAAAGATAGTAAAAACTACTAGCTTCCGAGTCTGTTACCAAATTATTATCCGAGATAGTAATTTTTACTGTCAAATTTTTCTCAGTGCATGTGTTACAAAAATATAGTTTTGTTCAACAAAAACTAAAAATACAATATATAAAAAATTTGAAAACTAGCAGTACGAAATCAATTCTGTCGCACGAAAAAAATAACTTAAAATACCTCGAAACAAAAACATCAGATATAGCTAAAAGCATATCATACAATAGTTGTATTGAAGATAGTTGCGACAACTTCTTTCCACTATATATGTATACTTCTATAGTAACTAAAGCTGGTATTTAAAATAATGCAGTTCACATTAAAAAATACGCGAGCACCCGAGCAACAAGCCTCGAGTTTCTCAAAAGTTTCTTCCACCAACAAAGGCGTATAAAACCCTAGAAAATAAAATTTTTCGCAACGCGAACTTGTTAGTCCATCGCGTCAGCGAGAGAGCGAAGGGTTCCGTGATCCCGTAAACCACAACTTCTTGAATTTCAGCGTTAGTGCAGCGCAGCTTTAGCGATTCGCTATCTCCCTCGCGGATTCGAAAAAACCACGAGCGCCCGCAACCCTCGGCCGAACTCGTCGAAAAAAGAAACCCATAACACTGCACCGAGTGAGCGAGAGAGAGAGAGAGAGAGGGACGAAGAAGAGGAAAAAAAGAAAAAGCAGCGGCAGAGGAGGAAACGAAGTTAGCGCGATTCGGGCGATGTTATCGTGCTGGTATCGCGCAAACACCACCAGGTGCAGCTTGGTACCGAGCAACCCCCTGCGGTGGTGACGTGCCCAGTGACTCTCATCCCGACCCAGAGCCAGCGGCGGCGGCGGCAGCGGAGCGCTTCCTTCGCTCCGTCCCTCTCTTTCGCGCGCGCGAATGTATTTTTTAATTATTGATTTTAATGATGAGGCGACTCTGCCGGCAACGCCATCTTGGATGCTGGGCGGAGTGTAAGAAGCGGCCCCCCTATAAGCTTTTCTCTCTCGCGGCGTCTCTGCGCGCGCCTTTTCTCTCTTTTCCTCGCGCGCCGAGCTCTCTCTTTCTCTCTCGCTCCCGGCCCCCACCATCGGCTTCGCCTCCTTCTTCTTCTTCTTTTCGCTCTCCACCTCCAGAGCAGCGTGTCCTGCAGAGTTCTCTCTCTCGTTCTCTCTCGCGACTCCGCGATGCTTTCCCGCGCGCGCATCAGCGATGACCCCCCTCTCCCTCGAGCGCGAGGTCCCTTCTCCTACAGCAGCATCAGCCTCTACCCGCAGCAGCACCGCGAGATAGACAGATGATAATTAAGAAAGCGGCGGGACGCGTGAGACAACGTTGCGACGACGACGAGGACGACGACGCTTGGCGTCGGCCGCTCGATTCTTACTCCGTGACTCGCATATCAGGACTTTGCTCTCTTTCTCCTCGCTCGCTCGCCCCTTTTATTATTACGCCCTCGCGAGAGCTGCTGCCGCTGCTGCTGCTGCCTTCTCCTTTCGACTTTAATTATTGTCGTGCCTTTATGTATTGCCTCGGCGCCGGCAGAGAGAAAGAGAGAGAAAGAGAGAGAAAGAGAGAAAAAGAGAGAGAAAGAGAGAGAGAGAGAGAGAGAGAGAGAGAGAGAGAGAAAGAGGGAGAGAGAGGTCTCTCCTACCCTCGGAGCCGCCGCCCTTCTTTCTCTTGCTCTCCTGCAAGACGCCATGTGAAAAAGCGTCTTTCTGATTAAATGACGAGGGCGCTCGTACGGACCAGTGCACGTACTCGAACTCCTTGTTTTACACCGGGAAATTGCGTTAATTTCGATGCGCCTTTTTACGCGAGCGCGCGCGCAAGAGAGAGAGAGAGAGAGGCTCTGCTTACACGTTTCCTCGTTGTTGCTAGAGAGAGTTCAGCCCTTGCTGCACACTGCTATAATTAGATATCTTTAAACAAACCTGGCCAGCTTTTAATTAAAATTAAGCTCTCTCTCTCTCTCTCTCTCTATCTCCCTCTCTCTTGCTCGCTTTCTGCATTCGGCTTAATTTTAGGGAAGGGCTGTCCTGCTCGCGCGCGTGCGAGCTTTGAGGGCTTTTCAGGCAAATCTCAGTTTTGTCTTCTTTCGCGAGCGATTTCCTCGAGTGTCGAGCAGTTAAGGTGTGTATGCGCGCACACTCGAGAACTCGAGTGGCTCGTATTGTTTATCCGCCGGGGTAATACGGGGAAGATCGACTCACCGAAAATAATTGAGACAGGCGATACCAAATTGAGTTTGCTGCGTATACGTTACTCTAATCACGATCACGTGTAGCCGAAATGCTATACGTATTACAACGACGCATTGTGCGCGTGGATCGAGTCTGGACTACTCGCGCACCGACCATTAAAGTACGAATCAATCAAATGTTAAGAATCACACGTGTAAGTTGAATGCCACGTGATTCAACAATTATCGATGATACACGAGTGAGTCAGCTTTTTTCAAAATATCGATCTCTAGTGCGCGCGCGGAGAACACCCACGGCGTATACCTGCTTAATTAATTCACAATGGGGTTTCGTTTTGTACGGATGCTTCGAGATCTTGACTACTCAATAAATAACGTAACTGCACGGCAGTGTTTATCGATAGGATTCATTCAACTTTCATAACTTCCAAGTTTTGTGCTCGGACTCGGGTTATTCTCGATATTCCACTCTCGGAGAACTGTGGATCTTAAAATAGATCTCTTTTATAATTGCATTGTTTCTACAATATAAAACGATATTTATGATTAAATTTGACGGGTATTGATTATTTTGTTTTAGGTGTATTAATAAGCCACCTGTACAAACAGTATTTTTTTTGTACGGAATTGCGAGCGTTTTAAAGTATCAAAAACTATGATTGTGTTAGGAAATTTTCTTAAAAATTTAATTGGTGCATTGCGCTGGAAGATTAATGAAGCACATAAAAGTTCAATTGGATTTATGAATTATTCTCAAAAAAGCTTTGAATTTTTTGCTCCAAAACTGAAAATGATTCGATGATTCAATATTTTTATTTTAGTATCAAAAGTATCAAAAAATGTATGAAACATATTTGAATTGATAATTTGAAAAATCGTAGATTAATCTATTTTGATAAAGTAAGCAGCGTTTTTATTACAAATAAATATTGATGCGAAACTTTTTGAAAAATTGAAGATTACTATTTCTCTAATTGTGCCTGAAATTGCAGTTCGATATCGATACGTCTCATGGTTAAGTAGCCAGCGTTATAAAAAAACCGCTACCAATTCATTGGCACGCAGCTTCCTCCAACTAAATTTATAGGTCCAATTAATAAAATATTGTTTTAATATACAGTATATCTGCCTGCTAATGTATGAGGCGGTTTTTGATGCATACTTTAATGCATAAGTTTTGGATAAGGCATTGTCCAAAAGTTTGCAGACTCCTCTGTTTTTTTATTATAGAATACGAACACTGCCGCCAATTTTTTTTTTCACAGAAATTCAGGCATGTTTACATGTGTTCCTAATCAACTTAACCATTATAAAACAACAGGCTATTCATTAGATAGGTTGCGCGCGCAATTTTCGAGAAAATTGCGCGAAAACGATTTTTACATTTTAGCTCTTTACTTGAAAACCGCTCGACGAAATCGTTTGAAATTTTAGCAGCAGATAGCTTTTCTATGGTGAATTGACAAATGAAATTTTGAAGCATTTGACCACATTGTTTTAGAGATATAAGGAATTAAAAAATTTTCAAAATTAAAACCTTGATATCTTACGAACCATAGGTGTTTGAAAGCTGTGCAATGAACTTAGCTAAAGCACATAAAATATCTACTTTTTCCGAAAATCTCAAGTGCAATAAGGCCTTTTTACGTCCGTAATCGAGGCACAAAAAAACTGATTTTTTTTAGTTTTCGATTTATTACTAAAAAAATAAGTGGTCAAATCACTTGAAATTTTAATGGGATATAGTTTGACACGTGACCCATCGTTTTCGCGAGGTTATGATGTTTAGTTTCAGAGATATGAATTTAAAAAAAATCACCTTTTTCATTTTATCTGCCGAACAAAGCAGTCGATCCCGAGCACCAAACGAGTAAAAGTAGGTAATTTTATTCTCTTTCAAATGCTTTATAGCTGAATTGTTTGTAACAATGGGATGATTAAAAAAAAAAACGCAAAATAATTTTTTTGAAAAATCAAAAAATGTCCATAAAAAAAATAGTTGAGAAAATAAAAAATAACTGTTTTTCCCGAATTCAGAATCCAAAAATATATATGCATGTCAAATTTTATTGATATTGACGGAGTAGTTCCAGAAATATTACGGTATACACACACACACACACTTCCACACGAAAGGGGATGAATGAGGGGGGCTGAGTGAATTTTTCTTTCTTTAAAATTGCGATAAAAATATTCTCTCTCTCTCTCTTTTTCTCTCTCTCTCTCTTTCTCTCTCTCTCTTTTTCTCTCTCTCTCTCTTTCTCTCTCTCTCTTTTTCTCTCTCTCTCTCTTTCTCTCTCTCTCTGTCTCTCTCTCTTTTTCTTTCTCTCTCTCTTTCTCTCTCTCTCTCTCTCTCTCTCTCTCTCTAATACAAAAAGAACGAATTCCCAAGCAGCTATTTTCTAACTGTACCGAGCAACTATATTTATTTATAACGTTTTTTTACATATCCCACTTTGTTCATCACACTGAGAAAAATAGACATAGTAGAGATTACTATACACCATAGTAATTTGAAATATGGTAGTAATCACAAAATTTATAGTAATTGTAACAATATTTTAGTAATTGTTACTATATTATTTTAGTAAAATTTTTGGCCTTTTTCGTCAGATCGATGGTACAATTTTTATAGTCAGGTTTACTATAAATTGTCTAGTTATATTTTCTATTGGAGCATAGTATAGCGTACTAAATGATTTAGTATTTTTTACTATAAATATTGTAATAGGTACATTAATATACTTAATATGTTATAGTAAAATTAACTATTTGAATAAAATAAATTTGACTATTCGGATATAGTAAAAAAAATCATCGATTTCAAACCGATTTTTTCATAAATGTTTACTATAAATTTATGAGTAGTAATTACTATAAAATATTGTTGTATACCTATGCTGCTAGAGTTTATAGTTAAATTCTGGTCACTATATATTTTTCTCGGTGTATAAAAAGCAACTTAATTTTAATTTTTTGAATTTTTTCGTTTCTTATACGTGTTTTTTTTTAAATTACAACCTGTTACTACGATATTAACTTTGTAAATTAAATTTTAGTAATCATACAATTAGCTGAATAAAAATAATAGATCAAAATTAGCAAATTCCTGTAACAACAATTTGCTGCAATCAAATCAGTCTTTGGCATACATATTGACCATTGAAATCGGTTTACTAAATACTAATATATAACATTTTTATGCGATTCTATATTATATAAAAATTTATTTGCATTTTATAATAATAACGAAAAATAAAAATTGAGTAATACGAATTCCGAGGGATTAAATAACTCTCGTCGAAGGTCGAGTTACGTGTATCGTCACGTTCATTATGTGAACGCAGGCTTCCTTCCTTTTCTTTTTTCCGCTCTCGAGCCGTTTTTCGGCAATACATTCAGCTGCACCTTTCGAGTGCAAGTGGACCCACTTGCGAAATAATTTCGGGCACATGCATTACGAACTCAGGGAACAGCAGTATATAAAGTCCAAAATTTACTCCAAACAGCATCAGTCGCACTCCAGATCGACATACAGGCAGACATGGCTTTCAAGGTAAGTTTCGCATCGAGTTAATCGAGTACCTATCTATCAGTTCTTCGCGACGTTGGGAAAATTGTCAAAAAATTCAGCAGAATTACCAATTTTGATTTTTGAAAGAGTCGCAATTTTAAATAGCTAATGGATTTGATTAGCTATTTGATCGATCATAACCTTATTTTTTCCTCGTAGTTCATCATCCTTTCGGCCCTCATTGCCGCTATGGCCAACGCCGCTAGTCTGCCGGAATCGTACCATGGCCACGGCGTACAGTTGTCTGAGCACCACGTCGAGGAAGATCACTACGACCACCACCCTAAGTACAAGTTCGCCTACGAAGTGCACGACTCGCACACTGGAGACATCAAAAGTCAGCACGAAGAACGCGACGGGGACACCGTTCACGGCAGCTACTCACTCATCGACGCTGACGGACACAAACGCATTGTCCACTACACCGCTGGCAAACACATTGGGTTCCATGCCACTGTCCACAGGGAACCGATCCACCATCACATCCCTGTCAAGACTATCTCGCATCACGAACCTCTGGCTATCAACACGCACTACTCGTACCACCATTAAAATTTAACTTCATCTATACAGTATAATTTGAAGTGGTTTCAATGCCTGCGTGAATGTGTTAGTTATTTTTGTAAATATTGGAGATGTTTGTGTTTAGTTCAAATTTTTAGACATCTAAGTTTTATAAATTGCATTGAGACTTTTGTTGTACAGTCAAACGTTTGTAACGACAGTAATAAATCGATCCATTTATACAATCATTTTCACATTTATTCTAAAGTTTTTTCCCAAACGTATAAAAAGATTTGTATTTTTTCTGATTTTTCACTTTTAAAGGTTAATGGAAAGTTGGATACGCGTGCAAAAATTAATAATTAATTCAAAAGGCTCGGGTGCAGGTTTTCTCTTTTGGCAGGAAAAAAATTATTTTATTTCAATAGTACTTATACTTTTCGAGGTTTAAAATTCATTCATACGCCATCACGCGCGAAAATGAATAATAAAGTTTTTATAGATTAAGGTGAAATGCCCAGAACTTGGACAAAATGAAAATTTTGCCCTATACTTGGACACTCATATATTTGGTATTGTGATAAAATAAAAAACATAACCTCAAAACCTAAAACGGATCAACATTGTCAACACCATTACGAATAACATATTTATGATTTTGATTACTTTTTAACAAAAATAAATTCAAAAGGATGGTTTAAAAGTTTACTCTGGAGTCCCATAAGGGCAAATTTTTTCAGGATTGTCCAATTTTACCAAACACACTATTTCCATAAAGCAGTAGTTGTACACATTTAATTACAATGTCGAACTACTGAGCTAAAATTGCGTCCAAGTACTAGTCCAATCGCGTCAAATGGTGTCCAGCTATGTGGCATTTTGATGCCATACTTGAAAATTTAATTTTATTGTAAAAATTGATTGCTTGAGGTTTGATTTCTTTTTAATTGAAAGATAATTGTGTTAGCTAAATGTTGGTGTTAAAATTGTTTGATACACTGCAATTTGTCCATACAAAATCAATAACTTTCTACTTTTGTCTCAATATTTGTTCAAGTACTAGGCATTTTACCTTACGCCGTACACTGGAGTCGTAAAGGGCTCCAAGCGAGTTAAGAGATTCTAAACATCTGTGTTCTAAAGTGTCTGGCTAGATATATTTGAGAATCATCCTAATAATTTAATTTATTACAACCGTTGTTGGTTTAGTTGTTGTTCTTATTAAATTAAAATATCATTTTGAATTCAAAATCGACCAGTAAATGCACCTCTTTTAACTGACCAATCAGATGACCTATAGAACTCCTTCAAGATGAAGCGATCGAAATATTTAGGTTTAGGAAAAAGTTGATATTTCTGCGACAATATAACGAAATACACCCCTTCTTATCATATTTTCTCAGTTTTCACTTTTTGAAGTTAAGAATACAAATATACGCAAAAGTTACGTGATAAAAAAAGCCAATCAGTTGGACGAATAGAATGGTTGCCGTATTTTCTTTGGAGTATGATAGCATGCTACACTTATTGATGTGTATGATGTATACTTGCAGTTGACCTTGCACCTTCCTTCCTCAATTGAGAAATATACAAACGACTTATCAAAACATGTATTCACAATGATTACCTAATTCATTTGCGTAGGATTCTAAATTGAACAATATAAAAGTCGGTTGAGTGAAAAGTTCCTAAAATCATGCAGAATAATCAGAATTAGGCTGGCAGAGAGGGTATACGCAGACAATGAGCCGGGACTATACTCTCTCGGCGCGGCTAATGTAGCACCAAGGAGACGGCGAGGACTCCCCTTTTTTTAATCTTAAAACAATACCCCTGAAGTTTCGATTTTCGTAATCCACTGACAGCCCTAAGCCTACAAATAACAGAGAGAAACATCCCTCCTCTCTCGGGCTTCTTTTTCTCGCCTGTACTCTCGCGAGCTCCATCCCCTTTCATCCCGGTTCATCCCCTTAATTATAAAGATTGCACCTTACAGATTACGTGCGAGAAAAGACAGCCTCGCGCAATAAAGTCAGAAGCACGCGCTCTGCTCTCGGATCTGTAAAAAACGACGGCTCTGCACACAGACACACTGATGCTCTCACACATCAGCGAAAAAAAGGAAGAAGAAGAAGAAGAAACGGAGAGGAGAAAAGCGCCTCCCGCATGCCTGAGCCTTTTCTCGAGTGTATACATAGATATACATTACGGGGCAAACCTCCCGCGTTAATTAGTACGATTGGCTGGTAATATATATATGTATATACGTGAGCGGAGTGAGGAGGCCGCGTGGAAGGAAGAGATAAAGAAGCAGCGGCAGAATGGGGCTGAAAAAAAGACTAGCGTGCGTAGGACGATCACGTGGCTCTCTGACGCTTTCTCTCTTCCTCTCTCTCTCTCTCTCTCTCTCTCTCTCTCTCTCTCTCTCAGCTCGTGTAGTATTATAACTGGCGCGGCGCGCGACTTGAGCAAGCGTCGAGCTGGTAACAATATCCGAGAAAAACACACCGAGTCCTATCAGATCCACCCCTCGTGTTTGGCCGCTCGGCTCAGCCGCTGTTTATAAGCTAACTTCTGTGTATATGCTCCCCAAGTCTCTTCTTTCTTTTTCCAAGCCTCGTGGAGCTTCGCAAGCTCGACGACTGTATTATCCTACTGCACACTCGTATTGCAATGTGTCACGCATGAGGAAGTTAGATGCCGCCGACGATGCCTGCGTGCGCCCGTCCGCTAAGTTGCTACACAATACGGATTATGTTCGCTGGTTTTTATTTTAAAAATGCCGGCTTGGAGAGGCGCCAGGATAATCAGCCTGGATTCCCAGAATCACATTCGCGAGTCGAGTTGACTGTGGAAGTGCAGTGCTGGCTGCATGGCAGTTTTTTCAACTAGACCGATATTTGGATCCAGCGTTTAATTATGGTTCTCTTAATATGGAGATTTATTCCGATATTTATTGACTTGATACACATATTTATGAATAAAGCATTGGAAAAGAATGAGTTACATCGAAATTAGGAAAAATTGAATTGTTAGCAAAATCATTCAATTTAAAAAATCCGTATACGACAATGCGTTTTTCGCTTTAAACGCAATAAATTAATGTGGATACGAAGTTTCCAATTTTGATTAATTACCGCGATTAGATATATTAAGATTGAGTAGTATGTTAATAGTATATTCATATTTGTATCATGTGAATAGTGTTATTGCGAAAATTTAGCCTTTTATTTTCAATAGAAATGAAAATATATACTATATATATTTCACTGCTCGGCAGGTGTATTATACATCCGATTGACTGGTGGTCATTTTTGAATTAGTATATTTGAATAATTTTTAATTTATATATATGATAATGATATATACTTTTAAATTATATAAGTATACATTCACCTATAGATAATATAGTATCGCACTGACCCTTCTATAATTGCTTAAACTTTCAGGCTCCTTATAGTTTCTAATAGCGAACATAGATGTCGCATAGGTACTTGGCTATTTCCCACATATCTATCTGCGCGAATGCTGCATATATATATCGTTATAGCAGTGTACTATTTATGTCTGAACTATCTTGTTAGCTTTGCTTTGGCTGTTCATGCCATAACTGCCTGATGAAAAAGCATTTAATCTCTTGATCTCTTCTACATCTCATTGAACAGTTTTGGCTGCTATTTCGCTATAGCTACCGGGGCCAGCTGTTCTCTAATTGGGTCAGAATTGTTTTCTCAAATCTTCATGTTATGTATAATACTAAATTATTTTATGTGAATTTTTTGTAATATTGTCAATACATGATCTCTTATAATTTCCAATAAGTGGTCTAGTTATACCCTGAAAACCAGGTCTATATCCTTGTCCAAAAAATTACAGTGAAATTCTTGACTCATTCTATCAGCATCTAACAGATCAATGTTAAAATTACCTATTATTACGTGATTTTTAAGATTTCTATTTTTACTTACATATTTATTTAGATAACAAACGAATTTAGACCTATAGATATAGATATATCATGAGATCTATAGACAGCGGATATTTCCATATTACTATTATTACTCAGCTTGATGAGTATATTCCGTCGCTCCCTATGAAGAGTAGAACTGTTGAAATTTCCCGTCATAATTATAAGTAGCACAACTTATTTGACGCATGCTAGACTAATACGACTCGCGCGTTCCTGCGAAGAGTAGCACAACTCACGATTTGCCGCGGAAACTAGCAGAGCTCAAACTTTGAACAACCAATTTCTATAAAAATTTCCCGATTTTTGTGAAACTGTGCTAATGAACATTTTTAAATATTCACAATTTACAACTTTTTACCGAATTTAAAATTTGTTCCCCAAATACAATAGTTTTTTTACAAACTTTGAGGTCTGTCTGTCTTTGTCTAAGGTTTTCATGAACTTAACCAACGCAATAACCCAATAAAAACGTAAAATAGTGACATTTTAAGTATAATATAAAGTCGCGAGTCGTGCTAGTCTTCGCGGGAAATACGTGATTTATGGTACTCTTGGCGGCATTTCTGAACTGTGCTACTCTTTGCGGCAAATCGTGAGTTGTGCTAGTTTTTGTTGGAAAATTTGAACTGTGCTAGCCTTCGTAGGGAGCGACGATTTATTAGTATGATTCTTCCGTACATGCACTAATGTTACTCTCATGTTCAATATTGCCATCTATAAAAACCACGACACCATTATTCTGATTTATCCTACTTTTGTTATAGTAACTACTATATCCTTCCAATTCATATAAATTATAGTTAACTTGCACAAAAGTCTCAGTGCAAATAACAATTGATGGTTTACTATTCAGACTCTCTATTAAAATTTTTAATTTATCAAAAATAGCAGCAAACATACTTCTTATATATGCAAGAGCTCGATTTTTCGACCGGTGGAAAGTGTACTTTTCGTAGAATGACTCACATACATATTCTATATTCTATATACTTCTTTCAATTTCATAAATATCTCGCTCCTAATCCAACGTGCCATAAAAAAATTCAACTTCGCAGTACCTCAATACCTCGCCTGATCGACCAAAAAAGAAAACAAACAAAAAAAAAGTGAAAAATCCGTTCATAGAATTTCGAGTCACTCGCGCAGGCTATACACCGAGTCCACAGAGCAGACAGTTATCTCTCCATACTGCACATTCACACCTCGGCTCGGGCGATCGACTCGAGAAGTATATACAATATAGAAAGAGCCGATACGCGGGCGACCGAGAAGAGCGTGGACCGCGAGATTCAAGATCTTGCCCGAGAGTAAGCAGAGCGCATCGCGCCCGAGATACGGTTTTCCTTCACTGCACAGACGCTATACACAGCGAGAGCTGCTTGAATACAGCCGCGCGCCTATACATACATACATACATACATATACATACATACGTATGCATGTACGGCCACGTGTGGAGCGAGCGGGTATGCTTTAACTTTCATCTTGAGTACCTTCACTTTACATACAAGCCATTCAAGTGCACTTTTCGCCGAGCGATAGCACCTCAAGATAGCCCGCGCTGGCGCGCGCCGCTTAATTTTTACGCGGCGCGCATATGCTGCATCCGACTCTATACATGTATACAGGCCGCGCAGCACATTGTTCGATATGCGCTCGAGAGCATAATGCATTATACGGAGTGCAAAGGAATCGAGAGGTGAATAGTTTAATTATCATCGTGCGCAGACTTTGAGAGATAAAGGTAAACATTATTTAGCGCGGGATTATTACAGCGAGAGAGTAGGTGCGGAAAAAACGCGCGCGATCATCGTCGCCGTCGTGCGCGCTCTCGGTATACATATTCATATATAACTATACATAAGTTGTGTGTTGCGCAAAGAGTTTTTAGAAAGTGGGAGCGCGCCGAGAATTGCTGCACGCGTTTTTTCTTACGAAAAAAAGGAGCGAGTTTCACGAAAGTTCGACGCGAGTTTTATCATTTGTATGCTAATCTTAATGCCGCTTAATTATTTGCGGCTGAATACAAAAAAGAAATTTGCCAGCCGCTTGCGCAATGCATTATATATAGGTATTCCTCGCGCGAGCGGATAAATTTTTTTATCATTGCACACGGCAAAATTGAATGCTCGCAAGAGGGAAAATCGAGCGTGTAACGGATCAGGTTTCTTGTCCATCTCACGTGCATAAATACAATGATCCATATACGAGTGCGCAAAAACGACAACACAGCTGCACGCTTGGCGCGCGAAGCGAGTGGCTTCTTCGAACGAGGAGAAATTTATATAATATAATGAAATATGCTCGCTCGGCCGTTTCCCCCCCCCCCCCTAAAAATTACACTCAATCAACGCCTAATACTTGCAGAGGAAACCGACACTGACATACAATCTCCGTACAATATCTCAGCCGATAATCTTACACGCTCTCTCGCGGGAAAGGTGATAAAACGCGCAGCGGCGGCGGCGAATTTCGAAGCGCGTGTGCAACCGCGCGCGCAAGAAGCCAATTACGCTTGTTTAGCGCAGTGGATTTTCCGTAAAAACAGCGCGCGCTCACACACACACACACACCTGCATTAGCCCGAGAGGAAATATAACGAGCGAACCGCGAGCAGAGACACGGAGCGAAGTATAGAAAGAAGCGACGCCGGCGGCGCGCAAGAAGCGACCGGTATGTGGCCGAGAGTATAACGGAGAGATCGGTATAGGCGCAGCGAGTCTGTGTGCATGTGTGTGTCTGTGTGTGTAGGGGGGAAGAAATAAAAGAAAATCAGATCAGAGTGCGCGGGACCGTAAGTAAAGACGGCGTGTCCGAGCAATTACCGTTCGCGGAGAAACGGAACATGCATCATCTTCGCACATCTTTATATTCGACTTCGTGCCCGCTCGCGCATGCCTGCACATGCACAATGCGCTAGTGCGCCCAACGCGGAACTCGCCACTTTGTATGTACGTGTACGTATAGTACACACTCCTGTATATATACCTATGCGAAGCTTTGCTCTCTTGTATACGCGGCCAAGAGCGAGCTGTGAGAATTAATTCAGCCGCGCGAGGAAATCGGTCGATGTATCGGTCTCTCTCTCTCTCTCTCTCTCTCTCTCTCTCTCTCTCTCTCTCTTTGTTGGGCCCGATTTTTTTTCCTCGCATGATAAGTTCAGCCGAGTGCGTTTAATAAAACATAAGACCGCAATCAGCGCACTCGAAGAAGCATATAACTACTCGCGGGGAACGTACAATATAAAGAGTCGCGTCGAATGAAACTTTTCTCCCGAAAGTCGGAAACCCAGTATACTCTCTTATATTACGCGGTTTGCCCGAGCAAGACTCTGTCGAAATCCAAATAAAAAACAAAAACGAAAACCGAGGAGAGCAGACATCGCGGGGAGAAATCACAAAAGAAAACGAGTGTCCCGCTGGTTGGTGTATACGCGTTGAATGTTTGAAGACAGTGGTATACGCGGATATAATATAAGGATTGAATATTACGCGAGTCGTCAGTCCCTCTCTCCCTCAGTTTTACAGCCGCGCGCTCGCGTCTCAAAGGTCTTAAATAAATTGTATATGTTTCGCGGGCGCGCTCGACGAGCTCTGGCGCCGGCCATGAATTATTAACAAAGCCATTCGGCCGATTTAAATTGAAATTTTCGCTCAAAGGACCTGCGATGCGCGCGGAGAGAGAGAGAGAGAGAGAGAGAGAGAGAGAGAGAGAGAGAGGCGCTGCAACGATGCACATAGCCGCCGCGGCAGCGGGAGAGACTTGTGAATAAAAAGTTAGCGCGCGCGCGAAACACAGTGCGCGTCGGCGCGAACACAACTTTTGCGCCCGCATATTTATTTTAATTTGCCTAAAGAACGTCCGCTTACTCTCTCTCTCTCTCTCTCTCTCTCTCTCTCTCTCTCTCTCTCTCTCTCTCTCGCTGCTCGTCATATTATACCTCAAAGTTTAAGTAAATAAGAAGTTATTTCAAGGAAGAGGAGAAAGGCGCGCGCACACTTGGAAAAAGAGAGAGAGAGAGAGAGAGAGAGAGCCTCTATACTATTGGCTCTCCGACTCTCGAGTGTTAATTATTTTTTTGTGCATCTCCGTTGGCGTAAATAAAGATTCTTTGCTCTCATCCTTCGTCTTATAACTTGAAATTAGCAATGCACGTCGATGAAAAAATACAATCACAGAAATTACTAATGTCAGTGGCAAAACGTGCAAAATTCAAGCCAAACCAAAGCTCACCTGCGCATCCCATGTAATAAAAGATAGAACAGCGACGTGTATCGTATAACTAACGCGGCATATCCTAACACACGCGAGTCGAAAGTTCAACGTTAATTACGACAGCTCTCTTTTCTCCGACTCGCGCGCGCTAGCTCGCATCACACAACTCCTCGCGCGCTCGTGGAGCGAGGCCATTATCGCGCGGAAAATTTTCTGAATACGTCTCTGCGGCATATTAGCGTGTCTCATCTGCGATCGTATTTAATTTGAATTTTCCCAGCGACAGCTGCCAACTCGTGCTGTTCACAATATAACACACACACATACACACACGAGGTGGTTTTCTGCACTTACGCGCCATAGCGCGAGGGCGAGAGAGAAGAAAGTTGGCAAGAGTTGCGCGCGCGAAATACACGCCGCGTTAGTCTCTAGCGCGATAATTATGGATCCCTCGGATATTCCCTCTGATGTACCGCCGGAACCTTTAACGCGCGCCTGCCACGAGCGCTCGTGTGTCTGTGCTTTAGCCGCACGAAAATAACGGCCGGCCGATGCGTCGCGTATAATTTTTCCTTTTGTTTGCTGTATACTTATACGACGAGTATAGGTGGAAAGTCTCGAGGAGTATGAATACGAACCTGTGCGCGAAAAAGTTGTCAGACGCACGTCGCGCTTTTGTCTTTCCTCGCGGTCGTCGCGGTATTTTATACTTTCAGATCGCGGACTCTGCCATTCATATAAGCAGTTGTGTGTTCGAGGATATTTTCTTACCGCCTCACGATTCCTTTGCTGTACGCGTATCGTTAAAATCTCACGCGGCTCTAGATCCGAAAATATTCTCCGGCGCAGCGCGTTTAATAATCAAACGCTCCCGCGAAGCTTTTCCTAAGACACGCGACGACGAGCCGAGGAACAGCAGCGTGGACGATTAAAAGAAGGAGAAGAAGAAAAAAGGAGGAAGACAGCGGGGCGCAAGATCTTTGTCGAAAGAGGAAGGAATCTCCGAAGGGATTCGCCGCGTTCTCTCCAATCGCGTCTTCGTATATATAGCGGAGCCGTTGATGAGTCGCGAAGGAAAAGTCTCCGCGATCCCTCTACGCTGCGGCTCTCAAAGAAACTCTCTGAAGGGGACGAGAGACTCATCGGAGAGCGAGAGAGAAGGGAAAGATTTCGGCGAGAGAATTAATGCGCACGGAAACTCCATACACACTCCGCGACGTCGTGCAAACCACTTCGTTATGCGCGCGTGTGTGCGTACGGAGCCGCGCACGTATACACGCGAATGGATTAGACTAGAGCGAGAGAGCGAGAGAGCAAGAGAGCACAGAGACTTTTATTGATCGCAGCCGGCAAAAACTCAGGAACCCTCATTTCGTGCCTCCGTACCCCCGACCGCTCTCGCTCCCGTGTATAAGTGTATACGTGCCGACGTCATGTATATAGCTATATGGATAACGCTGTATACAGACTACAGCCGCGGAAAAGTGGGCTGCTATGCTACTCTCCCTCGTCGTCTTCACGTCGATGCTCTCCGCGCGTTTTAGCCATCGCAGTGTAAACCTATGCGCGCGCGCGTTTTCCTTTTCTTAGCTGGCGCGCTTCCCCCGCGCGCGCTCGCTTTGTTCGCCGCCGCCGCGCTGATAATCTTTTACACTTGAGCCCCTCCGCTGTGTAACTCTTTCTTACAGCTCCTTCTTCTTCTTCTTTCGCAGCGAGGGAAGCCTGTTTGGGGATCTCCCCCGCACTTGACTTTGTCATCGTCATTTACCTGATTAGTTCTCTTCGTCATTTCGAACTTCTCTCTCGTGTTTCTTACTTTACCCTCTCGCGCCGCGCTTTGCTTTAACGACGTCGTATAATTGCGCATCATTCGATTATAAAAATACAAGTTTCGGAGAAAAATCGAGAGCAGAGAGAAGAAAAGCCGTCCTTGGCGCTGCCTGAAATATTATATACGCCGTCGTCGCGGCCCCGGTCATGTTCCGCGCATCCATCGTCGTGCACTCCTCAGCACTTTTTTCCTCCGTCTCCTTCAGGACAAGAAAAGGCGAATAACAAGCAGCAGCTATTTCGGAGAGGACCACTCGAAGCGATAGCGTCACTCCTTTTCGCACATTATATACATCTATATATACCACGCGCGCGGCGTCTAATTCTCGCGCGAGCTTTTTTCTCTATGGCTCTCGTCTCGCGATCGACGAGCGACGTGTCAATCGCGCGCTTCTCTCTCCTTTTTTTTTTAATCCACTGCTGCTCCTTTTTTCTCGGGGCTATTATTAGGCTCGGCTGAGTGCTGCTTAAAGGATGCATTGTATCGGTCTCTTGGGAGGAATGAGGGTCGAAGCGACAGCATTTTTAAAAAGTATTATGTTGGTTGATAAAAAGCAAAAGCCTGCGGACGTGGAAAAAAGTCAGTGGGTTATAGTATACGAGGCCGCGGACGACTCTTTTGCGGACTTCCGACCGCCGGCGTGTGGCTCGCGCCAGATTTTTCCCTCCTTTTCGGTTGGTCTGCTACCCGCCGACGACCTCAACGACGTTCTTCCTTCCTTCCCTTTTTTCTCTCTCTCCTCTGTGTGTGTATACCCTCTTTCATTATTAGCCACGACGTGGAGCGCGGTGAGAGTTTAATCGACTTTTATAGCTTCTCGCATCGCACGCGAGCTGTATTGTGTTACTCGCGCGAGGTTTCTTCAGCGCGTGTATTCGTTTGTTGGATGATGTATTGAAATCTTTGTATAATTCATTCAATATATCCCAAGTTTAATTTGCAGAGCTTTACTTTTTCTCTTTTTCTTTTTTTCACGCTTGACGTCTGAGCAGCAGTATATTTTTGCATATTATAATTCTGCCTCGGCTCTTTATAGAAATCTTGATAAATTAGTCATCCGATCTTGGAATCATTGATTTATGCAGCGTGTATCTTTTATCTATCTTCGTGAATGCGTCTTCTAAGAAAAGCTGATTTTTTCCGCCTCTTTTCAAAATACACTCTCCAGAGCTTGACAGCTGTCAAATCTGGAAATAAGTCGATGGAAATACAACGCACAGGTAATAATTGATAAGCGGAGAGAAACTAGTGTCGTATATTTATAGTATCACGCGGTTCCGATAAAAAGCGCACTTTGCACCTAATATGCAGAATCGGAAGGAGCAGATGTCAGCCGGGCTTGTTTATTTAAAAGCGTGGCCCAGAATTTCTTAATTATACGCAGCGTGAGGGCCAGCAGCAGGAGGAAAAAAAGTAATAAGGCGAAAACACGTAATTATTAAAAAAGAGCGAGGGAGCATAGGGTAGGGAGAAAAAGGGGAGGACCAAAGAAGCGAGAAAAGCGCTTACTTCCCTTTAATTATAAAACGTCGCGGAGGTAAAATTTCGCGGAGCCAAGGATCAGATACGAAATGAGGGTGGCTAGAGAGAGAGAGAGAGAGAGAGAGAGAGAGAGAGAGAGAGAGAGAGAGAGAGAGAGAGAGAGAGAGAAAAGTCGGCCGGGTACGAGTGAGCGCGAGTCAGAAAACTCTACGGGCGCTGCGGAGAAATGCGCGCGCGAGTGTGCACAGCGCCGCGGGAAAGAGAGAGAGAGAGAGAGAGAGAGAGAGAGAGAGAGAGAGAGAGAGAGAGAGAGAAAGAGAGAAGGACCGTCGACGAGTGTACGTGTGCAAGAGAAAGAACGAAGATGCGCCAGTGAGTGAGCGAGTAGGAGAGAGAAAGCCTGTATAACAAACAATGGAAAGGTAGTCCTCGCGAACAATGGCTTGTGTGGAACAAACACGTCTTACTCCTTTCCAACCCCTCGCGGCGCTATCTCTCCTTATGTTATATATACATGTATATACCACGCACAGCCACCTACGCTCTCTTTCTATCATTCGCAGAAGCAGCAGCCCTTACGGGGCCTATTCTTACGGCGTCGCGCTGCGAGAGCTGAGGACGTTAAATTCTTCCGCCTGTCGATACTTCGCGCACGCGGAACTGACTCTGTACACAGACACTCGTCGCGAGCAGCGCACGTGAACTTACACGATGACATAACGATTACGTCCTTCTTCGTTCGCGGCTGCCTTTGTGACGCTCACGACGCCTCGTACATATATATATATATATATATATATATATATATATATATATATATATATATATATATATATATATATATATATATATATATATATATATATATATACCGTGTATAATGGGCACACACTTGCGCGAGCTTTGTTCGAGTTTCAATTGTACATATTAAGAAGGGCTGCGTCTATTCTTTCTTTATACGCCGTGTGTGCATTAGATATATCTGTGGGGGACCGACTGTCGGGGGCGAAAGTCGTTAATTGCGAATCGAGTTGGCAGTGTGCGCTTTACTACTTTGCTCTTGCAGCGTTACGATTCTAAATGTTAGTTATTTTCGCCTAATTAACGGCGCATTTCGAGCGGCTCGAAAAACAATCATAGTCTCCCGGCGAACGCGAGCTGAAAACTTTCGTTCCGCGAACTCGCAGCCCTGAACGCCGAACCATGTAAGCGTCGGAGCTGTTTATTGTTTTTTATGCACACGAGCTCTCGTCAAACTGAATATTACCGCAAATTAATTTTCCAATTTGCCCGCGAGTCTCGAGAGCATCGGCTAAACAAAGCTCATTCGCATGATATGCATGAAAAGTCGCGGCTCTTGTTAATGTAGTCGAAAATTATCTAGAAGGCCGAACATACGAGGGGGTGGAAGAAAAATATCGGCCACTCGAATTTTCGCGCTCCGAAGCGCCTGTGCGGAGTTTCTCCTCGAAATAACGTCCATGTACAACACCGGGCACTCGTGGGTTCGACGCGCGCGCGCGACCGAGGGAATTCTCGGAATATCACGCTGAAGTCCTCGTGTTCGCCGGTATTACGTAATTACGCGGTGTAATTACGTGTCGCGTGCGATGTATTTTTGTTTCGCGCCTCCACTTCCAGCGTAGTTGCCGCGTAGGCGTGAAGCTCCGTTTGAAATCCCGCGCGCTTTCGAAAGCTCTCGGCTGTGAGAGGTTCGCTTTTCGATAATCGATTCTATTTCGAGTGCGTGGAGCGATTGGAATTTCCGCGAACATTAGCGTCATCGAATACGAATCTAATAACGAGAGAGAATACAAGCTGCATCGCGTCTGGGCGAGCGTTTAATAGAAGTAAACGAGGATCAGAAAGCAATTTAGGAAATGAAAATTTAACATCTGTCGCGCGGTGTTAAAACACGAAAAAACTGAAAACCGCATTATCTTAATACCAGCCTTGAAAGGCTTTTCCCTTCACAAAGGCGCTCGGCTCGTCCGTCTCCTCAAAGTAAAAATCACAATATAGCGCGCGTAGGCGCCGTGGTGGTCTTTGCTGGTCGCGGTCGTCGCCGAGGAGGAGGAGGAGAAAAAAGCAACAAGGGCCGTAACGATCACACGGGAACGCCGCGCGCATTTATATTATATGCGCGCGCCCAAGCTCTCTCTCTCTCTCTCTCTCTCTCTCTCTCTCTTTTGAGGGAATCTTAGGGAAACTATAAAAATAATTAAAGTCTTGCCTCATATAATCACAGTAATGGTCCAGACGCTCGCTCGGAGGAGAGAAGCTCTTCGCTCAACCGTCACCGTGGAAGCGGCGAGCCTTATGCACAGCCTATACCTATACTCGCGGCGTTTCTCGGCTCGGTGCTGAGGCTCGCTCGAGTGTACCGAAAGGAGCTCGGGAAATATTCTAATAAGCAAAATTTTCGCTTTTGTATTTAAGAAAAGGGAAAGAAGTGGTGCGCAGCCAGCCGAGAGCCGGGCGAAAGGGAGAGAGAGAGAGAGAGAGAGAGAGGGGTATGTATATGAGTTGCTGGCCAGGCACACCGAGTGAAAGAGAGAGACGTTGCCGATGGTAGTAGTAGTGGTGTACGCGCGCGGAGATGCTGGCTGAAAAGGAGTAGGAGCTGCGCCGGAGGTTGGTCGTATTGTCTCAGTGGGGTGGTTGCTGTCGGCTTTCCTTACCTCTTTCTTTCTCCCTCTCGCTCGCCCCCGCGATAGAAAGAAGCCGAAGCTTCAGCGAGACGAGGAGGAAGGAAGGAAGGAAGAGAGAGAGAGAGAGGGGGGGAAAGAAGTGCACGGGGTAAGACGCCGCGCGCCGCTCTGCATGAAGGGTTGGAAATGTAGATAGAATTTCTTCATTTCGCTCGTCGCTCGGCCGGCAGTTTCCCTCATCTGCCCCCACCCTCGCAGTCATCCTTCTTTCTCGCTTGCTCGCTCGCGGCAGCTCCTTCTTCTTCTTCTTCTTCTTCTTCGTTACCTCGAGGCTGCCGCCGCCGCCCAACCCTCCGCATCCTGCGCGAGAGCGAGAGAGAACGAGCCCCTTTAACTCCCGGCGCGCACAGCTCTTATCCAGCGCGCAGCGCGACGTTCTTTCTCGCTCGCTCGTTCCCCACTCATTTCAGCCCCCCGCCCCATTCTTTCTCTTAAGACTCCGCGGCGGAGGAATCGTTAAAATCTGGCCGTCCCGAGAGCTCACCCCCGCTCGCGCGCGTCTTTTCCATACCTCCTTCTTCTTCTTCCCCTTCTTTCGCCGGCGCTGCTGAGGATGTGTGCGAGTACGTGCGATATGCCGCGGCATGTACGCAGCCGAGCTAAGCTTATATGGCTCCGACTATATTTAACCTTCTCTATACTTCTCTCGGCGGAGAGACTGAGGAGCCGCGGGGGGAGGACTCGCGATGTGATTAAGTGTGTGAGCTTTATGGAGCCTGTCGATGCGTCTGCTGAATATTTAAGGATCGATCGCTGCGCCGCCGGCTTCTTATGTTTAGCCGTGAGTGATTTTTTTCTTCGTTCTCCCTCTCGCGAGCCGGCAGCGGTGATTATGTGCCTCGCGCTACTGCGACATAGTTTCCATTAAGAAGTTGCGGAGGAGAGCGGAAATAATGAAGTTCCCCGTCGAATTAGTCCAATTGAATGCTGCAGATATAATGTAACGCCCGCGCGCGAGTCTTATCGGGCTCGGAATTTAAAACGATGATTAATCGTTTCATTAATCTCCGGATTACCCGTCGGCGCGAATCTCGAAACAATTCACGGATGAACAACGGCATCTCTGTCAATGATTCACGGAAGGAGACCTGCATCTCGCCGCGGCTTTTCAAAGCCCGAAATGCCGGCATACGTATGCATGCGCGCGGCCTTTGAAAAAGGCACGAAATTTTTCAGGAGCATAGAGCGCGGCTCGAGAGGTGCCACTCGGTACACACGCGTTGCAATCAAAAGGAAGGCCGCGTGCGTGCGCGCAAGAAGTGCAGTGTCCCGGGCCACTCGAGCCCTACATTTAACCCCTTGGCTCTTCCCTCGTCGCTTCTCTCTTCGAACGGGGGGAGAGTCGCGAAGGTGCCGAGAGGATAAGGAAGAGGGCCCGAGATTAGCTCCAGGAAGCGGGTCAAAATTCGCCAACTCCACGTGGGTGTATCTCACATAGTTTCCGATTAGACTCTAGATTAAACAAAAAAAAAAAAAAACTCATCGTTACTGCCACGCGTGGAACTTGCATGATTTCTAGCTTGAGCACATTAGCCGCATCCGCTCGCGCGCACTAATAACGCAGCGTCACGTCGCGTCGCATGAGCCTCGATCACTCGGCGCGCTCCCCCGGACTCGGCGAAGACAGCCGCTTGTAGAAAAAAAAAGTAAATCAGTACGCGGACGATAAAATACGCGTCACGCTTGAATTTAAATATTCGTCCGCGGCAAATTACTCACGTACGCGCACACTCGCGCGTAGGCTCGTAAAAAAGTTGATTCATCGAATTCGTAATCTCTCCCTCGCGCGCACCCTTTTGGTAAGAGAAAGCGAGAGAGAGAGAGAGAGAGAGAGAGAGAGAGAGAGAGAGAGAGAGAGAGAGGGAGAGAAAAAGAGACGAGAGCTGCGAGCATGTGCCCCATCAGTATGTGCGGAGATCGCAGATAGGGCAGCGCGCGCGCGCAAGAGAGAGAGAGAGAGAGAGAGAGAGAGAGAGAGAGAGAGAGAGAGGAGAAAAGACAAAGCTCAAAGAGCGGGAAGAAAAAAGCTCTGCAGCATCCCTCTCGCTCGGTCTAATTCTCTCCGCCGGTTGATCATGAAAAATGACGGGCTTTAATTAGATTCGTCTCCTTTATTTTCCCAGAGTGTGTATATATATATAGCAGTGCGGAGCTCCGGCCGGGCGCCTACACGCACGCCGAGAGAGAGAGAAGTAAGACGGTTGCGAGCTGCTCGTGGCGAGGGGGGGAGGGGAGCGAAAAAGCGGGTAGCGCGGGAGCAGTTATAGCGCGCGTCACGTGGTACACGGAGCTGCGCGCGGTGGGGATAAGGGTGTAGAGCTCGCCCTCTGGCGCGCTGCGTGAAAAATATGTAAAGTATTGATTGCATTTTATAATTACTTGCCGGAGCCCGGCGTCTTAGCTACCCTCCAATCCCCACGTCCCAGCTCACCCCCTTCCTCCCACGCGCGCGCACACACACACAGAGCGGCTCCCCAGCGCGCGCGCGCGGCGAGGGATGCTCGCGCTCGCGTCTTTTATCTTCCTTCGTCTTGCTCTCATTCCGCGAGCACACAGTCAGCTCCTCTCTTTTTCTCCGAAGCGAGTACTACTACTACTACTACTACTACTACTGCCGCTGCCGCCTCTACTCTTTCCTTTCGGCACGACGAGCGGCAGCTCCCACTCGCGGTCTCTCTTTTCGCCGGCGTCTTCGCGCGCAGCCTCCCCGACACCACCCCACTACCCCTAAATGAAGAAGAAGTATACGCTCTTAGTTTGCGCGCGGGCGCGCGGGCGAACGCTTTGTTTGTGTACGACCGTCTTTCTGCTCTCTCTCTCCCGCTCTCTGTACGTGTGCTCGTATAGGTATATGCACGCGGATGGAAGGGTGCGCGGAGTCTTCTTCTCTCTCGCTCTCGCTCCCGCTCTTTCTCTGTACGGCTCGTGCATGCGGATCGGAAAGTCTCTGTACGCGGCCGCGCGCGCGCGCGTGTGCGAGAGCGCGAGGGGCGAGAGAAGGACGGAGAGACATTAAGACCGAGGGTGACTGTACTTCAAATATGCAGATCGACTGCTCTGGTCCTTTCTGCCGCCGCTTCTCCTCTCTCGCTCGCTCTCTCTCTCTCTCTCTCTCTCTCTCTCTCTCTCTTTCTCCTTTATCTCGCGCCGCTCACACTTTTACATTCTCGCAAATCGTTAAGCAAGGAACAAAAGCAGCCCGACGCTTTTCTAGGCTTCGATCGCACGATTTCAGCATTTTCTTTATATCCATTAGCGCCTTGGATTATTATTTCTTCATTTTCTATCTCGACGAACTCTTCCTTCTTGTATACTACAGCCTCCGTGTACTCTTCGTGATTGTTCGGCGATGCGCGCTTTTTCCGCCGGGCTGAATTTGTTTTCGAGAGCGCGCTCGTAGACGCTCGCAAGCCTTTAATCGATGACTCATTTTTAACCCTTGCACTCTTTTCTTACTGATATACTTTAGAGCGCCGAAGTAATTAATCTCGATCGCTGAGTCGAATTCGCGTAACGTTATGTGGAAATAATGATGCTGCACATTGTATGCTACGTGCGTTCGCGTGCTGCATATCGAGATGATAAGATTTTTTTTTTTAAATTTCGAGCATTCCTTTTCTTAATGGCATGCATGAGTAACTTGGATAATAATGCTATACGTGCGGGCTTTTAATCTTCTTTCGCGTATTCAGACCTGAGCGCGCTGGAACAAGATCTATCAAAATCAATTATGTAGTCCTCGAAATTGCATTCATTTTGCGAAACGCTATAACTGCTCATAACCGGCTTGGAATAGGAACACACGCGGGCGAATCGCGTCGGCGGCTGGCAGCGGAAGTCTTTCGAAAGAAGATTGCATTTTTCTTGCCGGAAAATTCATTTTGCCGCGTTACCGGTGAGGCGCCTGACAAATCAAACATTCTGCCTCTGGATTTACCTTCGTGAGTCGCCTTGTAGCAGTCACCGATCGAGCTAGTGAAAGCTTTTTTTTACGACTTATCCTTTTGCAAGAACTATTAAATCTGTTCGTCGATGCCCTTTAGAATCCCTTATAGGTGATTTCAATGTGGCGAAGTATTGTAACTGATAAGGTTTTCCAAGAGCCGTTTTTTATAGATTGTTTTCTTATATTTTTTAAAGAACCACGTGCGATTAAGACGGTCGCGATTCAACAAACAACGCAAGCAAAATTGTTACTGTACGTCCGATTACACAGTACTATTAAGGTCTTAAATCTTGTGCAGTGTTACAGTAGTCGTAATAAACAAAACATTGTTGGACGACCTACTCCCGTATCGTTTATCTCGGATCCCTAGCTAGCGAAGATAGGTGGCGCAAAGGCACCAAAGTTTACCATTTCCATCATCAGAGTCTTCAGGTCTTGCAGTTTACGGGCGTACGACTTGGATCGCTCACATTGTAACTGCTTACTGCCTAAGTATATATACTAGTTAATTTGTGCGACTATTGGTAGTCCCGAAATACCAAGGACAAAAAAGGAGCTCAAAAATTACTCTTATGAAGCCGAGTCTCATTACTTAGGCGTAGAAACAGCTTCCATAGAAATTTTTGCTGATGAAGTTGCGAAATGGCACTTGAGATTTTTCAAATTTGCTAATGTATAACACATTACGTACCACTGTCTCTGAAACAAATATGGAATTAAAACGTTATACACCATAATTCACGCAAAAAGGCGATCACTCGGACAACATACGTATACAGGGCAGTTTGGGAATGGCCAGGTAGTGTCTGGCTCCGACGCTATTTGGAGATCGCTGATTGAGAGAAAATGATGTATCCTACCTGAAAGTTTCAATCGCTCCATTTTGAAGGAGTTTTATTTTTTGTCTGATCGGTTAGTTAAAAAAGGGCTCGCTTGCGGTTCGATTTTAAATTCAAATTTGTATTTTAAATTTTATAAGAATGATAAGAAAAGCAATAATACTTGTAATAAAATGAGATATTAAAATGTTATCTTATTGTATTCAAACAGTTACTGATATTTAAAATTTCACGACTTTAGGCAATGCATGACATAACCTATAAAACTTGTATATGTATATCTAATCTCAAAGAAAATACTTTCTGAATAAAAAAAAATGTCACTTAAATGCCAAATAGGATAGTCTGCACCCTCACTAATAAATCAGTCGTTCATGTATGCACAAATATCTAAAAACTCTACTTAACCTTAAAAAGTAATAAATTGAAATACGCAGAGCGCATCTGAATTTGCTACTGTTAAATTTATATAAATGTATACGCAAGGGGATGATAAGTATTCTACTCTAAAAAAGACAGTGTAATCTTTCTATTCATGTTCTGATTGGCTGTCCGTTTCACTGTGGAATGTCTGCGTGTGTTTAAATTCCTAATCTCAAAAAGTGAAAATTGAGAAAATGTGATATCAATCGATGTTTTTCCTTATACTGCTGCAGGAATCTCAAATTTTGAAACTTACTTATGTACAAAACAATTTTAATTTATAAGTTAACTTAATTTTCGTGGAAAATAATAATAGATATAGCGGTGTGCCATCCATCCTAAAACTGCCTTGTTTGGCCTGCTCCGCCGGTCGTTCGTGCTATAACTGCGCGAGAAGAGCGTCTAAAGTCGTCATCAGTTTGCAATGTCCAACTTTGCGTGTCCAAATTATATGTCCAACTTATAATTTTTTACGGCCAATGCAAAGATTATTTCCTGAAATTTTAGCCCAACCGCGTCGCAAAGCTGCTCAGGGTCAAATTGCATATAATTTCAACGAGACCCGAATGAGTGCTTCAATTAACTCAATCTCAAAAATAAAAAATTGAGTAAATACGATGACAAATAGGCCTGTATTATAGTAATGAGATTACCTTGTCCTTCCAAAATTTATATTAAAATATATTCATGTGCTTTCAACCGCGAAAATTTGAACTCTCAATGTCTCTGACCAGCGAAGGTAGGTGGCGCGTACTATGCTTTCCTATTTTCCTCATCGATATCTGCGTACCCAGTGCATACATAGTGGTACATCAGAACTATCTTTCTTTCAACCTAATTATGCTGCTCATAATGTCGAACCGTTCTTGCTATAACTGCCCGAGACAAACATATTATATCCAGCCGTCAAAGATACAATTTTCCCTCCAAAAAGAGCCAACCTTAAAATCAAGACATTAGACCCGCATCGGCAGCGCAGCAGCGCGGCATAAGCAAAATTATTACTCGCGAAGAAGCCACCGAGCACTGCACGCGGAGGGATAGTCTTTGCAAGTGCTCATCGTCGCTAATCAACCAGACTGATAAAAATTCGTTCACGAGGACTACTCTGCATCTCTCCCCTGCGCGCGGAGACAAAACGAAGGACGCATACAGGCAGTACACGCGCAGCAGAAAAGAGATAGATTATAGAGGCTGGGGCTAAAAAGAAGAAGCATGTATACGCTGGTACACGCGAGGGGCTGAAGAGGGACTGTATCCGAAGAGCCTCAACCGTCTCTCTCTCTCTTTCTCTGCGGTTCGGCCCGCTGAATATTTACAAGGCGCAGCGGATATATACGAGTGTTCTTCGGCGAGCGCGATCTCTTAAAATTCGCGCAGTTGCGCGCGGGAATCGCGAGCAGAGCGAGAGAGAGAGAGAGAGAGAGAGAGAGAGAGAGAGAGAGAGAGAGAGAGAGAGGGAGCGAAGGATTGCGGTAAGCGAGAAAGAGCGACGAATGAGAGACGCGCTCGACTGCTCGGGATGGAAAAGGGGAGATAAAGGGTAAAGGGGTGGAGAGAGAGAGAGAGAGAGAGAGAGCCCTTCTCTGCGCGCGGAGGGACGGAGATGCCAGTAGATTAGGAGGAAAATTTTAAGAAACAGCGAGGGTCGATCTGTTTTTCATTTTCATCGGTCAGATCTCTCTGCGTATGCGTTAATTAGCAGTAATGCGTGCATCATTTAAGTTCACTTGTGCTTTTGCGTAATATGCAGCTCTCTTACAGAGCGATATTCCCCCGCAAGATTAACGATATCCGCATAATACATATAATATCATACCACGCATAATCGGATACACCTTTCTTCCTACTCGTTTCGATACTATGTAGCGAGAGAGAGAGAGAGAGAGAGAGAGAGAGAGAGAGAGAGAGAGAGAGAGAGAGAGAGAGAGAGAGAGAGAGAGAGAGAGAGAGGAAAGGGACGAACTATATACGTCGTCGCAGATAAGAGCTCTGCGCGTCTCTGCGAGAAAGAGCTCCGCAAGTGCAAAGAGAAGAGGGAAAACGAATCTTAGTCCGCTCGGCGGGCGAGAGACATACGAGGCTGCTGAATATCGAGGCGGGGGTGCAAACGAACGAAGGAACGTGCGGAGGGAGGGGCGCACGGAGCTAAGGAGAGCGCCGCGCACTGTTTTTACCAAGCCGCGCTCATTTATACCGACGCACACATACGCCGTCACGATGTGTGTGTGTGTGTGTGTGTGTGTGTGTGTGTGTGTGTGTATGGGGAAAGAATAGTGTACGCGGAGCTCGTGCATACATATAACGAAGACGCCTGCGCGCGCGAGCTTGCGTCGGTGTTTACCTGTAACGGGAGGCCGTCGCACACACGCGTAGCCAGAAGTGCAGATAGAGCTGCGAGAGAGGGATGGAAAACTCGCACACGCGGGCGCGCGGAGCTTTTCTTCGTTTCTTATGTATACGTATATAGCGTCGCGCGTGCGACAGAGAGGGAGGAGGCTGCGCGCCTGCGGAGTCCTCTCCCCTCTCCTACTCGCGAAGCTTTAAAGCTCGCTCCGTCTCTTTTCCTTACATCGGCGCTTCTCGCTCCTTCACTCATCATCGTCTTCGCCGACTATACACTCCTCCGCTTCTTCCCCGTCGTCGTCGTCGTGGCGCTGCTAGAAGTTGCGCGCCCAGCATTTTAATCGATTTCATTTGCGCGCATGTGGCGGAGAGAGACCGGAGCTTGCAAGCAAGCGCTCTTATATATACGCGCTTTTCTTTGTCTCGCTCCGCTTGCGTCATTAGGAGCTGCAGCGCTGGAAGAGAGAGAGAGAGAGAAAGAGAGAGAGAGAGAGAGAGAGAGAGAAAGAGAGAGAGAGAGAAAGATAGATTGCACGTAGTAGTACACGTTTAGGTCCTGTACACCTACGTAATAAGACAGTCTGTATACGTATACACAGGGAGGCCCGAGGGAGTTTTCTACGTGCGCGCGTGCACGCTTGCAAGTTGCGCAATAAACGTGTGCGCGCTCACGCGACCATTGATAAGCTAATTACTTCAATGAGTTTTGCAGCTGCAGAGCGCTCCGATTCAATGACGGGCTTTTTCGACTCCTCGCTCGCGCGCGCACAGCTCTCGCCGCCACCGCCGCCGACTGAGAATTGAATTTGTTCGCGTTTAGTTTCTGCAGTTTGCTAGACGCGCTAATTAGATCTGCGTTGTTGCCCTTTTCGATGCCAGTCGCTTCGTCTCTCCCTCGATCAATTGCTTCGCGCGTAGCGCAATGTACGCAGCTATGAGCGATCGATCCACACAGCGTTAATTATTCGAAGCAAGAGCAAAAATTCGAGTCAGACAGCCTGAGGTAGATTACCGGGTGTATCTCTGCGGAGCCGCGCACACACACACACACACACAGTTGAGCAGCGGCGTGTGTAGGTAGAATACCGTGGCTCAGTAATTTACCCCGGCAACGGCGGCGCGCAAATCTCTCCGTCGCGCTCGCTCACTCATTTCGTTCCTTTCCGCGGCTCTCTTTCACCCCGCCGCTTAAGAGAGGGCGTGGTTCGCTCCTCTCTTTTCGCGATTTGTATGCAGCCAAAGCGAGCGGCGCATACACACACGCACGCGTATGCGGGGGTAGCGTGGGGGAGGGAAGCATTTGTCGTTAACTTCTCTCTCTCTCTCTCTCTCTCTCTCGAGGTTGTGTGTGACTTGCTTTTCTATAGAGGAGTCTCTCGGCGGCGGAAGAAAGGGGAATCTCGCGGAAAAATTAAGTTCTCAAGCGCGAGCGCGCGCGCGCGTTCAAGAGCTTGCGATGAAGATGGCCGTGTAATGAGAGAAAAGAGCGAAATCCGCGAATAGCTCGAGAGCGCGCAGCGTTTCGCTTTTCTTCCTTTTTGCCTTGGACTTTTTCGCCGCGACGTCTTCTTTTTTTCGGCTTGCCTCTCTCGAGTGTCGCGAATTCGGCTAATATACTTCCGGCCGCGCGAGGGTGAAAGCCCGGCATTGCGCGAGGAGTTTTAAGTCGGCGCATTGTTTTCAGGCCAATTTTCGCGACAGGAAGCGCACAGCGAACTTCAATGCGAACTCGAAGGCTTTTAAGGAGCGAGCTAGAAGCAAAGAATCGACTGCGGATAGTCGACAGCCGTGGATTTTCGAAAAGCACTGAAACGGAAAAGAAGAATCGAAAACGAATGAAAAGCGCGACGGTGCAGATGGCTTTCAACGCAGATACCAACCTGTCGGAAAGAGGCGGCGAGCGAGCGGCGGCGCACGTGTCGTAACCACCACCCCCTCGGCGTAAAAAGCTCCCGCACATGTGTGTCCAGTGTGCTGCAAGCACGTGCTTTCGGTAAGCGCTCGGCCATCCAGAGAGTCGTAGGTGTGTCGGTAGCGCTCGAGGATCTCCGGCGCAGGCCGGCGCAGCAATGGGGGGTTGGTCGTCTGGTCCAGTGCCGCGCGCCGCTGCTGGTCAGTCCGCGTCGGCGCGTTGTCCTCTCTCGGCACAGCACTGCACGGGCCGACTCGATGGAGGGGGATCATCGCTCGCCGCCACGTGAGACTCGAGCCGAGCCGACCACGTGGGTAGATTCTTTCGAGCCCTAAGGCCTGCCGAGGGTGAGAGGAAAAGATGCGGAGAGCGTGTGTGAGCCGCCGCTGCACTTGATGCATATAGCGAGGGATCGCGCGACGAGGGTTGCCGCTGGCGTTTCAAGTGGCGCAGATCAAGGTCAGTGGGGATGACTGAGATGCGCTCGCGGATGACGAGCTCAAAGAGGCTTCTCTTTTTTCATTCTCGGCTCCCTCGTTGCCTGCGCGGTTTCCGCGATTTCGAAGCCTCGCGTAATTGTATAACTCCGAGCGCTGAGCGATCGATTGGTTAATTAAGGAAGTGCTTATAATACGAGACAGTCGACTCTAATCGGATCTGAAAACGTGCTCGTGCGCGCTCATAAGAAGGCGTACACGTGATATATTACGCGTTCGAACGAGGAAGTTTATTATATCGTGGCAGGATTTGCGTATTGCACGGGGACGATGATATCATGCACGCCGAATAATATTGTATAAAAATCGAAATGAAAGTATGAAACAAAATTGACGAGCGCTAATTACAACAAAAACACGCACTCGAGGAACAGTCGACTTTCGCAACAAAAGTACGAAATTAATCAGCGACAACCGTGAAAAAAAGGAGCCGGCAGCCGGCCGTGTCCCCCGAAAGAAATAAACAACAAGGAGCGAGAAAAAGCTCGAGCTTTCGTCGCGTGCAGAGGAAAAAAAAGGAGCGAGCGCGAGAGAAAGAAAGAAAGAAAGAGTGAGCGGCGCATAGAGGAGAGAGAATGCTCGGCTTGAAAACGCAGAATATTACTCAGGAAGATGATTTTCTCCTCATATACGCTCGCGCCGCCACCGCCGCCGTCGTCGTCGTCGCGCAAACGAACGTCGCTCATCCGTCAAAAAAATACGAGCGAGAGGAGAAGACAATAAGAAGCGCAGGAAGGGCTGCGGGGGTGTGCTTGCTTGCGGGTGGGACTACGCCACTGCTGATGCGCCGCTATATGTATACGTATACGTCGCGCAAAGAATATCCCTCGGCGTATACGTGTACACACAACTATAGCGCGTGCGTAGGGCAAAAGAGGCGCACATATTATATACATAGCGCGAGAGCGCCGAAAAAAAGAAGGAACCGCGCGCGGCAGCAGAGAAGCGTACATGTCGTCGTCGTCGTCTCTTTTCTTTTTTTCGAGGCGAGTCCTTGCCCATATACGTATAGCGTATATATACGTTATATACCTGATGTACAGCAGCCCCCCGACGAGTGGGAGGGAGGGAGGGAAAGAGAGAGGAGAGGGTGAGTAAGAGCTGCGCCGCATCCACTGGCACATCGATCCGCCTTAATGAGTGGAAAGAATAAGACAGCCGCCGCTCTCGCGCGCCAGCCCTACCCCCCGCGCACACCCCCACCCACCCGTCGAGCCGAGAGTTTCGTAGCTATGTATATGTGTACGTGTACCTCCCCTACGACGACGACGACGACGACGACGACGACGACGACGCCTTTTCTCTTTCTCTCGCGCGCTCTTTACTGATGCGGAGCTTCTCTCTCTCTCTCTCTCTCTTTCTCTCTCTTCCGCTGCCGTGTCTGATGTCGTCGTCGTTGTCGTCGTGCACGCGCACATGCGAAAAGTCGCGCAGGCAAATTTCGCTTCGCCCTCTCTCATAGACACGTGGCCGACGAGCTGTGTACGCGCGGCGTATAGATCAGCGGGAACTGCTTCCTTCGCGTGTGCAGATTTCGGTTGCGTAATGCGGGGATGGGCGAGGAAACGCGAGACGAGATTAATGCCTTTCCAGCCCCGTTTTTTTTTTGCAGAGAGGGGACCGATTTAAATTAAACTCTTCGTACGTTTCTCGATTCGGAAACATAATCACGTTCGCCCGAATTTTCGGAAACGATCCTAGTCCGCATAACTCGAGAGCAGAGTTCCCCTCATCAATTGGATCGGATAAAAATCTCCGCGAGCTCGTAAAGTACAAGCAGAAATGCAAAACTTCTCCCACGCAACTATTCTCGGCAGCAAGCGCGGCGATGAAAAGGTAGCTCCGCTGGCTGCGCGCGTGCTCGAGGATAAGAAAGGAAGAAGGAGAAGACACGGCGGTATTAGCGGAAGACGTACAGTGCGGATAGCCAGAAGACGAAGGAGAAGAAGAAGAAAAGGCGCCTTGAGGGGTGGTAATGCCCGGCCGGCGTTGTTTCGCGAGAGACCGAGGGTGACACGCACGCTTCCACCTCTCTCTCTCTCTCTCTCATTCGCGAAGCTCTCCCTGGAATGTTAATTCCCGGCGCTTTAATTCTTACGAATATTTCCCTCGTGCCTGCGCACGGCGGCGGTAGCGAGCTCGATCGCTGGGGGTAGTACGACTCTTAAGACGAGACGAGGAAGCGGGAGCGAGAGAGAGTAAGAAGAATGCGAATGAGAGGCTGCCAGCGCGCGGGCTAAGTGACGCCCCCGGGAACCGGCGAAGGAAAAAAGGAGACGCAGAGAGCGGGAGAGAGAGAGAGAGAGAGAGAGAGAGAGAGGGAGAGAGAGAAAGAGAGCGAGAGAAAGAAGAACGACTGGCCTGTGTGGGTGATTAAGATTTCGCGGAATCGACGTAATATCGCGCGCTCGCGCGAGGAGCTTACCCGCGAGCTCATATTGCGCGCGTTTAAAGAGCTATACACGCGGGAGAGCTATATTTGTGCGTCGCGTAGTTGGGAGAGGAGTCGATCGGTATTGTTAATCGACGGGATTTTTAGGTTTTTTTAATTACACGAATTCCATTCGCGTTTAACGCCGTCATCCTTACTTGATTATTATCCTTCATTGCGAGAGCTGGATATTTTGAACGTTTTTAATCGTTCACTTATCAATCGAAATTATCTCAAATCGCAGCAAACCGGACAATCCGCGAACTTATAAATCCGTTGTCGTTTCTCTCTTGAGGCTGGAAAAATCAGTATACGGAACGAATGGAGGAAGTGAGTCGCGCGTGCGGGCGAAAAAAGTGAAAAAATCCTGAAGAAGCAATGATTGCTCGTTAAATGAGTTTCAATTATACGCGGCCGAGCGCGGACTCTCGACCGCGGAGTAAGATCGTTAACTTTCTCTATGGACATTTGCCGGTCGATCGATTAGCATAATAATGATCCGCCGCCGCCGCCGCCGCCGCCGGCTCGAGAGGGAGAGAGAAGACGTCGTCGTCCGCGACGGAGAGACTTTTTTTTGCGAAGTGAGAAGCCAAGCCGCGCGCAGACGTTGCCGCGGTATGGACGCACTTCGATTATCTTACGAAAGTGGAAAGTCGATCGATGTGGGTGTACAGAACGCGCGACTTTGGCCGGTCGTGCATGCGATGAAAGCGATTAGCCTTGCGTGATATGTTGTTTTTGGACAGGCTGCGTATTTTGTTCTGATTCGTGTACGATGAATGAATTTGATTAAGGAAACTGTAACGCGAAAGCCGAAAAGTTCGTTTCGTAATCCGCGACGGCACGAGAGTCACCGAGGGTTATGTACGGAGAGATGCCGCAGAAGAATAATCGATCTGCGGAGTCGGTAATGAGCCAATCGTGATTCGCGATTTAAATGGGGAAACGCGCGGAATTGTGGCCTGTTGCTCGCTCGCCACGCCGCATACTCCCACCCGAGCGCGCGCGACGATTTATGAATGTCCTTTTCACTTTTACGGCTTCGTCAATTTCTCTTTATTAAAAATCACGGGCGTCACGCCGGAGCTTTCCGGGCTGTTACTCGCCGCGTAGCGCGGAAGTATATTGTATTCTTCGACCGAGAGCGGGCTTTATACCCGCGTGTATTTCAAATGTCGCGATGACACGTGAAAAGCGAGCGGACGTAAAAGAGATACACGCACTCGTGCAATAACACTTTGCTTCCCACAGTTCCGAGGAAGCGAGCGTGTAATACACGCCGAGCAAAAATCTGGAAAAAAATAATTGCCTATTTTACAGAACTCCGCGTGGTCCATAAAGGAAGCGCCAACACTGAGCAGATCGGAAAGACAAAGGGGGAAAACACGCGCGGCGATCGAGCGTGAGAGAGAGAGAGAGAGAGAGAGAGAGAGAGAGAGAGAGAGAGAGAAAGAGAGAGAGAGAGAGAGAGAGAGAGAGAGAGAGGCGTGAAAGAGGGAATGGCAAAGTGTTAGAACGCCGGTGTACAGGTATACACGTCAGGATGGAAAAAGTCGTCTAACTGTCGACGGTTTTTGTCGCGCGGGAGACGCGCGCGTCACATCCGGCGTCCAGTAGTGCAGCAGTAGAGAGCAGCTTCCACGGTATTGCTATGGGAAGCGTGTTTACTCAAGTAGATCACCGATAATCGGCCGCGAGTTGTGTGTAGGCGAGCGGAAAGTTTCGCCGCGATGTGTCACTATACGTGTATAGCGAGCGCGCGATAGATCGGCCCGTCGCCTGTCAGAAGTGGCACGTCTTTTTCGACTCTGTTGCGGAGAGCAGCGCTGCGGGGGGAAATTTTATACCTTCTCTCTCATACTCACTCTGTACAGTGTATATACAGAGAGCTGGGATGGATCGAGCGCGCGGATTTTAGAGCTGAAGAAGTTGCGATGAGCTTGCCCCACATTGCGCAGTCCGAGGCGATTATCGCTTCTTCTTTTCGTGTTTATTCGACTGCGCGCGCGCAGCTTCTTTTTTGCGGCTTGGCAGATTTACCTTCGGGGAATTGCGTTCGAGCGGAGGTGTGTCCGCCTTATATTTTTGCGGAGCTGGCGCGCTCTCGAGAGGAAGCTTCGATTATTGTACCTCGCAAAACTGCACCGATTCCGGGATATACATTTGTACGATTATTGCAATTGTTTGGAATTTCATTGGCGTTCATATACGAATCATAATTATGCAGACACTGATTATAATGCTGCGATTGAGTTTTTTGACGCTTAATCAACTGGACCGTCGCAATAACTGCAGTACATCTATACTCGTGTAGTTATATCATGAGCGGCCTAAGTGCAGGCCCAACAAGGCAGTTTTGTCACAGGTGCTACACCTCTATTTGTATACATTCTGCGCGCCGATTAGATGAGGAAAATGGAAAAGTGCCGATGGGCCACCTATCGTCGCTACTCGGCACTACCAAAGTTTAAACCGTGTGTGGAAAAGGCCAGTCCAATACTGTCTCGCTTTACGACTTACGTTTATTAAAAGAGATTGAGGGTCACCAATTTTTCGATTAAAATCATACGAACGATTCGGATTAACGAAAGTGGCATAAACCATAAGGAAACTGCACGGGTGTAATAGAGCAGACATTCTAAATCGCTGCCTAAGTGGCGCTATATTCCGCCGCTCGGCTCTCCTCCACCTATTTATGCCAAGTGAGAGAGGGAGAGCAGCGTTAGTTTCTATTACCTTAGCAACAGGATTCACCAAAAAACTCGCTCGTGAACGTCCGCGCGCTCGTTATTCAAATTGTATAGTATTTTCCTTATCGAATCAGACTAATCTCACCGCTCGCGAGTCGATTTAATAATGAACTGCGATTTGTCTGGCCCCCGATGATGTTCATAATATAGCGACAATCTCGGTATACCTTTGACACACTTCTCCGCCTGAAAATAAGTTTTCGTTTGAAAAATATTCAATTAAAAAAGGACAACGTGTCGGGTAAGTGAATCGAAATAATTCAAGCTGATTTCTAAGCCATCAGTCTACGCGCAAAACCTTATACCAGCATATATTAAATTATCGAGGGGTCGGCGAAGCTGGCTAAGCGTTTAGTGCTCACGTGTCGCCTCTTCGCTGTACACATATAGTATATTCGGCTCCTTCTCTGCCTCGTTATCAATTCATCCGGAGAAGTTTCAAAAATAGAATTCCCGGGATATAAGCGTAATCCGGGGAGAAACATGTGTCTGCTCATTCACCGGGACGGATTCATTAATGAAATTCGAGGACGGCACTGCTCGTATCGATCTGCTCGGATAACCAAGCACTTAATCCGGTGCTCCGAACGACATATAACTACATAGTAAAGATCCGACGAGCGCAAAAACTCGCGCCATATAAATGTCCGCGATATAAACGACGACGGGACCAACGCCTCTTATTCCATCGGTGTGAAGACGGGCGGGTAGGTCGGGATGGGAGCAGTATACCAGAGCCCCCTGCATCATACATAGGAGTAGGAAAAAGGCAGATCAGAAGACAGAAGAAAATATCAGACAGCTGGGGAGCTGCACATAGCGTGTTGGAGAGGTTACGCTGCATGAAACCGTATCTCGACGGCTCGGCCAGATATCGGCTATCCGCACGACGGTGGTGAATAGCGTCTCAATCTTCGCGAAACGATCTCCTCGGCTCGGCCATAAACAAACTCTCGGCGCATGTAGCGAAAGAGAGCGAGAGAGATGCGCGCACACTCGCTCGAGTCTGATCTATAAAGTCACCCCGAACGATAAATTCACCTCGGGGGGGGGGGGGGGGGGAGGATAAAATGGATCTCGACTAATTGTGGGAGAGATGCACGACTCACTCACTCAGCGCCGAGGCTCCTTGCATACACGTGTACGTGTGCAGCACACACGGGAGAAGTCTCAGCGGAGGGACGGATAGCCGCGGAAGATATAGAGAGGTTTCGATACGCTGCAGAGAGAGAGAGAGAGAGAGAGAGAGAGAGAGAGAGAGAGAGAGAGAGAGAGAGAGAGAGAGAGAGAGAGAGAGAGAGAGAGAGAGAGAGAGAGAGAGAGAGAGAGAGAGAGAGAGAGAGAGAGAGAGAGAGAGAGAGAGAGAGAGAGAGAGAGAGAGAGAGAGAGAGAGAGAGAGAGAGAGTAGTAGAGGCGGCTGCCGCGCGTATTATAAAACTGAGCTGAGTCGGAGAGTGATGCCCGCACGAACTGCCGGCCCGACTTCCGACGTCGGCCGAGATACTGTGTATATATTACGTTTATCTTAATTTGAGATTCGAGCGGCCCCTGGAAATTAATCGGTTACTCTTCGTGATGCGATTGATGTGTTTCTTAATAAATACCGCGCGCGTTTTATCTGTTGAGCCGCACATGCTGCAGTCTAAACACGGCTCTTTGCTCGAATCGTCTATTTCCACTTTATCCATACAGCTTCGCATCGAATATCAATAATGCGCACAATGCGCCGGCGATTGCCACACGAATCGTCGAGCGAGAGCCGAATTAGCGCAATAAAAATCTCGGGGAATCGAAATTTACGGCAGCAGGGTCCCAGCTCGCGCGCGATATCGGCGTCAAAGCAATCTCATCGAAGGCACGAAATTTCACACAGCTCTCGCTCTCGCGCCGAGTGAAATAAGACAATCCTCTCCGGGTGTTGCATCACAGGCGTGGATCACATCTCTCTTGGAGGCACGTGAGCTGCCCGCGCCTCGCGAATAGCGAACCAAAGCATCGTCGATGCAGCCGCGAGGGAGGAGAGGAGTATATGGGATCTAGCCCTTTGCCGCGGCGCGAGGGGTCCGGGTCGCACGATCTCGCTCGATCTCGACTGCGAGGGAGTATAGTAGGAAGAGAGAAAGAGAGATGCGGCAATGCCCCTGCTACGCTGCTGCCGAGGATTAGCTCTCTTTTGACGCGCGCGCTAGCTGCTTTCACGCTGTTTATCAAAATCGACGGGAGGATCGGCCTGTGTATAGTATATAGAGACCGAGCAGTGAGGAGGATCTGAAGGCTCGCGATGCAGTGCTTGAAATAAGACGTTTATGTTTTACTTTCGCCCTGAAGTTATAGCTTTGAAGTTACGTAAACTAGTTTTATTGCAGATGAATGAGCGATCTTGAAATACGCGGCTAACCAAATCAGAAATCATCCTATAAACGGCTGCTTGGATGTCGAAGTCTTCCTCCTGTATAACGGGTATATTGCGTATTATAGGTAAATTTTATCACAATCTATAATTTCATTGAGGCGTGGAGCGGAAGTCTGTAATTATCGACACGATATTGTATTATAACAGCCAGAGCTCTCTGACATCTTAACGACATTATTACACTATAGCTCTGATGTTTTACAAACTAATCAACACTCGCTTGCATAGAACAACGGAAAATCAGCGTATAAGGGGCCATCAGAGACGAAGTTCGAACGGTGCATCAGAGCCCGCTCCTCTCCTCGTGACGAGAGCATACACACACAGTGATCCGCGTGCGCGCAAAACACACGTTGTTGCAAAGCGTGCATGTTCGCCCACGAGAGTAGAGAGAGAGGCTTGTTTGCGCACTCGGTAATTTTATTGCTGGATTTTTTTCCCGCGGCAGTCTGCTGCATCGAGCATATACGTATATACACGCGTATGTAGAGTTCCAGTTATCGGAACTTTCCAATTACGCGGAATTGATCAATTTTCTCCGGCGGAGCTTGATTGTAGCCGGGCTCTCTCGCGTGGGTAACGTACGATCAGCGGCTTTTCGCGTTTTTACGCCGTTTATCAATTACATGCACACATTATTCAGCACAATGCACGTCGTGGGCGAGATTTCTTTTCTCGAACGGTAATGGAGCCGAGAATATAAGAAGAAGCAAAAGACGATTCCAGTAGCGACGACGTCCCACATTAGGAGAAAGCCACTCCTCCTGTCCCCGATCCCGCAGCGGCCGCTTCTCTCCTACTGCTCCCGATGCCACTTCGTGTTCTAATCACTCGCGCGACGACGAATCAATTTAAGGTCGCAAATAAGAGAACAACTCCGGCGTCTCGCAATTTTCCCCGCCCGTCGTGCCGCATGAGAGAAAGGTGAACGCGCGCGCGGAAAGACGCTGCTCCGCTGATGCTGCTATAGCTGTGTAGGTGCAAAAAAAAATCGTACGCCCGGGAGAAAAAAACGAGTATACAGCCGCGCTGCAACGTCGACAAGTCGCGACGCAGAAGCAGCAGCGGCAAAAGAGAGCGAGCTGCTAAGATGGCGTCGTGTTTACTTCGTTATGCTGTTAATTACTCCGGGAAAGAGAGAGAGAGAGAGAGAGAGAGAGAGAGAGAGAGAGAGAGAGAGAGAGAGAGTCCCGGCGAGTAGCAGTCCTGCAACTCGCGCGCACACTCGCGCAGAGAGAACGTGACGGACGGAGACGAGGATAGACGGATATGACCTGCGCGCATGCGAGGCGCGAAGGGGAGAGAGAGCGAGAGACGGAGCGCGAGAGAAATAGAATTACTGCGGGAGAAAAAAATGAGGAAGTAAGACGGGAGCTACGACGACGACGATGGCGGCGACGAGATGAGAGAGAAAAGATTGCCGCGCGCGCGCGCAAAATGGCTGCCGCGAGAGCGAGAGGTGAACGCGATGACCTGTGCGTAGAGAAAAACTAAAAAGCCTGTTTATAATTTGAGCAACGTTCAACGTGATCGATGCAACATCGCAACTACTTAGCACAATTCGCTGGAACAATTCTGTAAAATTCCGAAAGGACTCACACAAAATCAAAACAGAGCGGAGAGGAATAAAACGCGAGCAGCTGTCCTGTCGGGTGAAAGCGCCGGCAGTCGGCAAAAGAGGCTCAATACAGACGTAATAAAACACGTAGATGAGGCAGAGTGAGAGAGCTGCGGAGGATAACGAGAGAGAGAGAGAGAGAGAGAGAGAGAGAGAGAGAGAGAGAGAGAGAGGCAGAGGAAACTCGAATAAAGTGTCTCGCGTCCGGTCGTCGCGCACTGCAGCTATATAGCGCGCGCGCAAATCCGATATCGAGGCAGCTCGCAATCTGCTTTTCCCGCAACGTACAGCCCTAACGAACTGATATAAAATAAGTAGAAGGCCCCGGATGGACTTGGAAAATATGATAAAAATGAACGTTGAGTGGATGCAGCTTTAAATCCGTTACTCCACCGAGAGAGAGAGAGAGAGAGAGAGAGAGAGAGAGAGAGAGAGAGACGGCGAAATGCAGTTTGCTCGTGCGCTTGCGGCGACCGACGCGGTTGACGAGTTATCGCTGCAGATGATGTATATTAGGAGATTACCAGCGTTTATTCGATTATGCCATTACGTTACGATGCTTAATTTGGCGCGCATATTTTGTACAGAATGTGTAAATGCTGAAAAACAAAATTATGAAAATTTCAGTTTGATAGTCAATCAGTTTCGCTGGCAATTTAATAAAACGCGAGGCGTCCTGCGAGTTAGTTAGCCCTGTAAAATTATGAAAGAGTAATGAGAAGAAGAACGCGAATGGAATTTAATACAGCTGATATTTTATGAAAGTATAAATAAGTATAAATATTCTGGAGAATATCTCGCACAATATAACGCAAAAAATGCACGCGTATCAATGGAGAGGGATTTTAACAATGTATCAGGAAAAGCGATTGGCTTTTCATTCAGAGATTCCTTCGAACATCATCCATACTGTTCCAAGCCGTGACTGCTCGCGTTATTATTATTGAGCGACACCTCTCTCGCATTGAATAATTTCTGTATCCCCGTTGTAATCGGGTTTAGAAGAAAACGCGCGAACTGTGTCGCCTAATCGAGTCAGCCGCTTCTCTACAATAATAACGCATTCTCATAAATTTCACACGACACTCGGATGCACGTCTAATACCTGCGCGTGATGCGCAATAAATCCTCGCAGTTATTTTCCCGTGAATATCTGATCAATATAACATCGACTGCGCTGTGTGTATACATTCTCATAGCCGAGAATCGGAGGACAAAAAAAAAGCCTCGTAAATCTTATCCCTCGATGCTCGGAGCGCGCGGCAATATAACCCAGGATTAAGAACAACATAATTGAATCAGTCTAAGGTCGCTGCTGCTGCTGCTCGACGCTCATGGCCATTGATTTTCCCGTCTGTAGGCTCGAATTACTTTTTCGTTCTCCAAGATGGACGCAGCTTATCCCCCTTGCCTGCAGTGCACATATACATCTATATACACGCTATGTACACGTCGGCGTGGCTGTGTGCACCAGGCACTTCTAGCTTCCATCAGCGGAGTAATTAATTTTTAATGTACTTTGCCTGCTTATTTCTTTCGTATCATGGCGTTTCCTTTTTTCCCGTTACCCCGTCCCCTGCGGGAGAGGGAAGGAGCGCAGGAGCCGTACACTCCCTACTCCGTTCGTCAGCGCAGGAGAGAGAGGTGCGAGTCGACGACGGTTATGAATTTCTAATGAGATTCCGTGGAAGATCTGCGAGAGATTAGCGCAAGGGAGGTGGAAAACTACGCGGGAAAGGGGTTGCCGCTCCGCGCGTAAAAGTGTGTGTACCTTGCGTGCGGCTCGTGTATATACATGCCTATATTATACACACAGAGCGCAGGCATCAGGTAGGCAGCGAAGGTGGGGGGGGGGGGGGCGGGGGATGCTCGCGGGGATGCCAGGAGAAAATTGCTCGTGCGGCGGACCAGAGAGAAAACGCCGAGATTCCGGCCGATAAAGGCAGCCTACTTAAGGTGCGAAGTGTGGCTGTGTGTGGCTGCTTATGCGGAAGCTCGAGCTTGCAAGCTCTCTCTCTCTCGGTCTCAAAGGATGCGGGCCGAGCTTCGCTTATACGCTTTTTTGCGCTCGCTCGCTCGTCGCCGACGTCGTTGTTGTTGTTTTTCTTCGGCCCGAGGGGAGCGCGCGTGTGTGTCGACGCGTAATGAGCTGCTAAGAAAGATAACGCGCGCGCTGTTTGGATTTTACGCTTCTTTTTTCCTCTCTTATAAACTTGCGCGCGAATACGTTACAGCGCCGTTATTACTCGCTAGTATAGGGGGCGACGCGCTGGCTTTTCAGCGACGTTCGCTTTACAAGAGTATAGTTGAAAAGTGCAGCATGCGGACGGCGCGCCATAAACGCTGAGTCGAGAATTTATGCGGAACACCAGCATGTGGACGAGCGAGCGTTCGATCGGGTCGCCGTCGGCAATGATGAACCACGACAGTAAAAGGCAATAAATTTGGCTATCCGAAAAGTGCCTGAAATCCCTCCCATAAACACAGCGACGCGGGACACGACTGCGGCGGACATCCAAGAGCATACACTGAAGTGCGCGTTGGCCTAGTTCAAAAGAAGCACGCGCTAGCTCTCTCTATCTCTCGAACTTTGTGCACATCGCACGCGTCGCGAGAATCAAACAGCCCTCTCTGACCGTTCGCGCAGTTATAGCCACGCAATAACTACTGCAGCAGCAGTATAGCTTCTAGTCGCACAAAGGAAAAGCGCGCGCGCACGCGAGGTCCGAGGTTAAATTCGCCGAGTTTCCGTAAAGTACCCGGAGAGTTTAGAAGCGAGAGAGAGAGGGAGAGAGAGAGAGAGAGAGAGAGAGAGAGAGAGAGAGAGAGAGAGAGAGAGAGAGAGAGCGCCTCGTTAAAGTTCACGACGCCGTTCCGAGCTTATGCACACACGTACACTATACAGCTCTCGCTATATTCGCTTGCTTCGTCTACACGTGTATACACGCCGCAGCGCTCGCGCCCACCTTTTCCAGTCTATGTTTATGCACTTTGCGAGTTGTTTTCATAAATCATCCCCAGGTAGGTGTGCGCCGCACAATATGCTCGCGTATGACCGTTTAGGTGTACGGCGCGCGCTCGCTGTCCTTGTCCTCGTCGTGGTCCTTTTTTTCTCTCTCGGCGGCAGCGACACATGGAGAGTAGCGCACGGTTTTCGGTATAAGGCAGGGACCGCGGCTGTATGCAGTCGTAAGGCAGGTAGAAAATTTGTCCTCCCGCGCGTGTACGCGCAGCTTTCGACCTTTAGTTAGGGTCGCTCTTGCCGCCAGATGCCCTGCACACGCTGCACTTGTATTATACGCAGCGAAGGAGAGAGCATAATCTCGAGCCGCACTATAGCGAGCTGCTTTTGGTTCCCGAACCGTGTGTATACTTATACCTGGCGATGTGACGCCGAAATTCAAGTGCCTGCGAGATGCAAGTGCCCCGGTGCACTTGCAGGGGCAGCTGCTTCGGGTTCTTTTGGATCGAGACTCGACGGTGGTGTGCGCTTTGTGTTTTCTACCTTTTGCAGATTTTTCGGGCTTTGAAGTTGCGGGCCTCGAAATTGCTTTTAATTGTTTATTTACGAGAATGGATTTTGGAGGGGAAAATTTAATTCTCATTCTTGGGTTTTCGTGTTGTGTTTTTAAAACGAATGCAAATTTTGACGGAGTTCGTGTACTCTATTAAAAAAGACGTGCGGTGTACACTCTGTTCGCCCTCTAAATGTCTGCGTATGTTTGAATTCTTAGACTAAAAAAGTGAAAACTTAGAAAATATGATAACAAGGGGTGCATTTCATTTTATTGTCATGGGAATCTCGACCTTTTTAAATAAAAATTTGAAGCCCAATTATATGCCATACTTTTATTTTTAAAAACACTATTATACGAGTCTAAATTAAATTTACTTTATCTTCACATCAATTATTTCAATTATAAAGTTCGTTAAAATATAAATAATTTGTTTTCAAGTATAAATGGTTAAATACAATAAGACTGGAATAATGGAACCTGAGCCTGCCTCCTAATGACTAAATAAATGGACTTTAAAACAATGCATGCTAGCTGACACACAATATTCGCCACTTCATTATAATATTATGGCTTAACCATTTTTTGATTCTTTTATTTTGTTTGTTTAATTCATTTTTAACTATAGTTCTATGTAAAATATATGGCATCAAACTTGTGTATATTCCTTTTTACGAATTTCGAAATTATCATATTTTCATAAATTCCCAAAAGTGAATCGTTCGACAACGTGCTCGAGCGATTCTCCGTACATCCCACTTTCACCTCTAGAACCTCATAGAAAACCAATAAACGCGCCATTCATCCCAAAATCCTCGCAGAGAGGTGTAGAAAAAAAAGGGAATCACTCGACGACTTCACGCCTAATTTATTCCAATACACGCTCCCGAAAAGCGAGAGCTGCGGGGTAGCTTTTCCGGAAGAGGACCGCAATAACTATAGTATACCCCGGGAAAATAACGCGTAGAACGTCTCAGGTGCCGGACACACATAATAATAGCTGATGCAGCGCAGGCGTGTATGTGCGGGAGCAGCAGGCTACCCCCAAGGGTGAGATCCTCGACCCTCCTAATAGTGGCGGCCTCATGCTCTACCTGCGACTCGCGGACTGAATGCACTTTCCTCTCTCTCTCTCTCTCTCTCTCTCTCTCTCTCTGCACAAGCATGTTTCCTGCATTAGGGCAGTAATTTTATAATCCTACGCCGAAGGGACACAAGGTGCACATGAGTTAGTTAGGCCCTCTCTGTCGCACTGTTATACGAGTGCGTATTTCTCGCCGCCGAGAGCTAAACCCATCAGCACCCCGGGGGTTCCTTTCCTCGCTCCTGTGTACACATTTTTTTCCAAAACGACCAGAGCCGCCCACTCTCTCACCTGCGTGTGTAGCGTCGGCCGAAGTGTCCGCTGTTTGCCGTCGTCGAGTGAGATGTCGGTTTTTCTGGTGTGCTTTTGACACGAGTCGACGTTTTCAGGATGATATTCGTTGCCGTTTGTGAAATCAAGTCGAGACTAGAGTAGATAATATTCATGCATATAATTCCCGGTACATCGCATAATTATGAAACAACGACTTAGACCGCTCGACTCTAATAATTGATAGCGCGCATCACGCTTCTTCAATTACACCTTATCAAATTAAAAGCAATGCCATAAGTCGAGAGAGAGAGAGAGAGAGAGAGAGAGAGAGAGAGAGAGAGAGAGAGAGAGAGAGAGAGAGAGCAGAAGCCGCAGTAAATCTCAGAACGTACACTGCGGTACAAAAGGAAAATTGATGAAAAAAGCATTCGCGCTCGAAAGATAATCCAGGCTACTTCTTCTGTGAGCAAAGAGTACACTGCTCTGCAACACAATGGCCACTTAAGGTCAGTGCGATTGTTTCCATTTTCGCGGTGAGAGTTCAGCGTGCAGAGTCGTCGTCGGGGTCTACCTTTCATCGGAAGCCTCGTCGCTGTGTAGCTCTTCATCGTTGCGGCGCTTGAGTCAGCTCTTCCACGGAGGCGCGACAAAAAACCAATTAGAAAATACAAGAACACATCCTCCCGCTCGCGCTCATTACCTATCGACCACGAAGTCTCTTTCTCTCCGTGTCTATATCTTTTTTTCTAATATTTATACTCCTTTGTTCAAAACTCGCTTTCTACTCTTTTATTTTTCCTTCCTTTCCGCAAAACTCGTTCTTCGCGCCGTAGAAAAATAAACAAGCCGCGCTGCTATTGTTGTTTCGATTGCATTATACTATCCAGTGTATTTCATTCAAAGTACGTACATCTCGAAACTTTTCCTCCGCACAGTCATACGTGTACAACGATTTCGCCTGCACTGGCGCAGCAATAAAAGCGCATTTTGTGTCTTACTCTCGCGCGCGCGCACATCCCTCATTTGGCGAGCGGCGCTTTTTTTGCAGCGCCGACTCGCAATTCGACAATAATTCCATTTCGCGTAAACCCAGCTCGCACACGCACTCACACGTACGCATCAGAGCCGCAGCTTATATATACTTTGTCGGCCTTGCCAAGATCGGCCGAGTTGTTCGAGGAACGCGTAAACTCCTTGTTCGCGCGCATTATGTGTTTATCCCTCTTTTCTCTGCGCGCAGCCGATCTCTCTTAGCGGCGTAAGAGTGTACGCATCGCAACTGCAGCTCGCTTTGGAACGAGAGTGAGAGAGAGAGAGAGAGAGAGAGAGAGAGAGAGAGAGAGAGAGAGAGTGAGACGGGATAAGGCCATGCAGGTGCCTCGCGCTGCACCCACGTATAATACACGCGCTGCACCGCTGCAGCCGAGGCTCAAGGTCGCTGCATTTTTCGTTTACTCGAAGAAAGAGAAACGGGCTGTGCGCAGCGACGACGGTTAGCAATTATGAGACATAAAGTGACGAGAGCGCGGGGGGGGGGGGGGGGGGGGGAGAAGAGTTCAGAGAAGATTGGCTAACTGGCCGCGCGCGCGCGCACGCAAATAAACGCGTGTACGTACACACGAACGAAGAGAGCGAAAGGATTCCGGGAAGCTGCAGCACGCAGCTTCGCTGAAGGTCCCTCCGCTGCAGCAGCAGCCCTTTGCTCGTGTAGGTGTGCCCGCAAAATATGGTTTTGTCGTTAAAGGGCCCTGCGCGCGAGCCAGCGCGGAGATTACCGCAGGCTCTCGCCGCAAGGGCGTGTGATGCGGTGATTGAGAAAACGGAAAGAAAAGGAAAGCTGCGCGCAACTCGCAATAAACCGAGAGGGGGAGAGAGGATGCGAGATAAATAAACCGAGTACGGTCGTTCAAACAAACCCTTGCTCTCGCGAAAAGTACTCATTTTTGGTAATACACGCGCTGTGCTATGCTGCTCTATCGGTGAAACTATATACCTTCGGTTTCTCGTTACTGCACTGCAATGATTGCCGCGTACGGGCGAGAGGGATTTTTTTTCGCTGTGTACAGCCTGACAGAGCGATCAATGTGTATATAGTATTTCGAAGTGAAAAGGAGAAATTTTTACGGTGCGCGGGATTTTATTTTCTCTCTGCGAAATGAGAGACTAATAAGCCTCGGAAATTGATTTAAAGAAGTGTGCAGTTTGCTTTTTATCGCTTCATTCTTGCAAGCCTCTCTCAACTTCGCTCGAAAATTGGATTCTAAAAGTGTACACGTCATTGGCAAAAACGAAAATAACGACGTCGACTCCAACTACACTGTATACTCGAATTTCCAGTTTTCTCTTGTCACAGACGCACACGTCTGCAACGCGAGCAGCGAAGACGTGTCAGCGATAAGAGTCCGCCGAGCCGTACTACTATGCATAGCGTCCGAATGCATCGTAGATGTTAGCCCAGTGGTTAGAGCACAGGCCTCTGGCTCTCGGGTCCGCGAGTTCGAGTCCCGTCGTCTACTTTTTCGCTTTCGACTCTGTCTCCTCTCCGTTTGTAACACTCTCATTAAACGCGTAGCGCGCGTGTTAGCAATCCTCTCTGCCGCCGCCGCCACGCGCGAACTTGTTATCGCGACGTTTAATTAGCGTGCATTCGAAAGGGCCCGGCAATTTTCCCCGGAGACACGCGCGCGGAACTCCCGCGAGTGCCGAATCTAAAAAGACAACTTTGCTCTCTCTCCCGTGACATCGGCCGCTGGCGTAGCGAACAATGCCTTTTTCGCTGTATCTGCGCACACGCGAGAGCCACAGTTGTACAAAGGAGTACCTGGGCCGTCCTCCTCGTCGCCTGCGTAAGCCGATTCTGGCTTGTAACGCGTGTGCTCGCTCGACTCCGCGATGAGAGTAGGCTGATAAAGATTTCCTTTTGACGAGCGCGAGACAAAAGTCGGATTCGAGAGGAGAAAATAATGCGAGGAAGAAAGGATTCTTTACTTTTTTTTTGGGCAGACACTGGATTTTTCATGAAGCTCGTTTACGCGCTGAGGAGTCGATTGTATAAGGTGTATTTTGTTCTTGTTACGATATCCAATTCACCTGTAACCTGCGGATTTTCCTGTTTTCTTTTGATGCGAAGGGTGCGGTTTTAATATTTACTGCAGAAGCGCTAGGTTTAATTGAATATTTCGTAGATTTATTATGTAAATGAGATCATCGGTAACATTATATGCGTGACGAGAAATCGACTAATGTTTTCTACATAATTAATCTGTACCCATTTGCAAGTATGTAATGCGATATAGTACTTCGCATTATACATACGTAATGACTAATTGTAATAAGTGATTGTTTCAATCATTTGAATTTCAGGATGAATTCATACATCGGTATGTAATTTTAATAAACTACGCATTCGATGGCTGCTTGGCATTTTCGAAAGTTCATAAAGTTGTTAACATAATGTATGACAAGGCAAATATAACCACGAAGGAACACCTGAATACCAACGCTTTTCTTACACGAGACCCAAAACAAAGGCTTAAAGCCCTTTGCTAAAAAAAATTACCTCCGTCTGCTAAGCCAAGAGATGGAAGCTCGTAAAAGTCGTAAAATGTTAAAAAAAGTAGCGATCGAGTGAATAGAGTCGTGCGTTCGAGAAGAGAAAAAAAATGCAACGACCCGCCTTTGGTGTGTCTTTGACACAAAGCGCCGGACGTCCTTAATCCGTTTTCCTCTGTCACTAGGTGCTTACGGGGGCAGGTAATATATTGTAAAATCCTGTATTGCTTCGTGGAAGAGTTGTACTCGAACAAAATAGGGACGATTTTCCTGAAACGAGCCTTCTACGCTCATGTTTGTCTGCCCTATTCAGCACATATGCATCAGTTGTGAAAGAATTGTTGTCGAGAAATCTTTCGCAGTCATAGTACGAGCGTTTTGGCATTGATGTCATACCACTATATTTATAGATTGTGGGTGCAGATTTTCACAAGGAAACTGAAAAAATGCTTATGCGCCACCCATCTTTACCCGTCAAAGACGCCTGAGGAAAGGGCCTGTCCAAAACTTCTTCGTTTTGGTACATGCATCGCTGTCTGCACGTACGCAAATCGAAATTATGTTCGAGTTGGACTTGCAAAAGTTTTTAGAACAACTTTTAGATTTCAAAAGCGTAAAATTTGTATTTATAACAGGTAGTGAATCTAAAAAACTTGTTTTCAAGATCGTAGAGTGAGTACTGTGCCGTTTTCAGTCTCGTCATCGATATCATCATTTTGAGAGTCAATCAAAAAGTCTAATACTTAATGAATGTATCTATGAGGTGAATGATAAAAAGGGCGAGAACATAATGCAGATGTATCCGAAAACCATGTCATATAATAAATATTGCCCTCGCGTAAGCTGTTCAGTGTTCACGTTCAGCGCATCTTCACCTATAGAGTCTCGCCTAAATTCCCCAAGCGAAGGAAACTCTCCATAATACATGCGCACGACGTCGCGGTCCTTCGATTATCCCAGATAACCGAATTCGTCTTTCTCCCTCGACTGTGTGTATATGTGTGTGTGTGAGTTATTCTTACGCGCACCGGCGATGCTGCTGCCATCTCGGCGCTCAAACGTTCCGATTTAGAAGCAGCTCCATTGAGGAAAGTTTGCGGCTCGTCGCATGAATGAACAAGAGAGGATACAATTTTCGACAGTTTTGAAACTCAATCGAGTCGAGCCATCGAAATGGATTTGGCTGTCTTATTTTTTATTACCTTCGGAGGCGAATCAAATTCGCGATTAACACTTTTCTAATTCGGTATTTTGTTTATAGCGCCGCGCGAGAATAACGTGATTCTCGTCGAGTCGCTGCGGTATTTCGAAACGAGTGAATTTGTTATAGAGTTGAATTCAAAAGCGCGTTTTACCGCGATCCTTATAATAAAGACCTCTCGGAGAAAGCTTGAATGGCTTGAAAAAAAGCTCTGATACTTATAGCCGCTGCTCAACGAAGATTATGCCGCAGCGCAACAGAAGTTTATTCGAAGAATGTCTGAGCGTCTGGATTCGATTAGGCGCTAGCTAGACACATTTTTTAATCAAGCTTTCAAAGGAGAGGAGCTGCAGTCGCGCGTTGCCAAATTTAAAGCGCGGCAAAGATTCTCATATCGAAACAGGCCCCGCACTAATCTCGCGAATCGGATTCGAAGGCAAATCGAATCGGCTAATTAGGGGAAGACGCGACGTTTCCGATCAGAAATAACCATACGCTCTCTGCCCGCATCCGCGCTAATATATTACAGCCTTAGTCGTTCATTCAGACTGGCGGCGGTGTCTTGAATGAGTCGCAAATTTGATTATAGCCTCGCTCGGATCACATTCGGGCGAACGTGAATTATTCGGCCGCGGCGGTTGTCGGGCCTATTTTCGTCCGCCATTGGGTCACGTTATTACGGATATAGAATGCTCGCGCGTTTATATATCCTCTCATTCACCGGTCGGAAGAACTCTTGAATGAGTCTCAAAGAAAGCCCGGGCAACGCGCGCGAGCGGCGTATTCTGGCAATTAATTAATAATCCCGTACACGTCAGCATCAGAACATTTCCGTTGCAGCATTCCCGCGAGAAGAGGCAAAGCCACCGCACAGCGGCAGGAGGGAATTGGACGCGCGAGCGGCGACTTCCACCGCACGCGGGAGGGCGGCAGAGGGATGCAGAGACGCGGATAGGAAAAGGCAGAGAGAGAGAGAGAGAGAAAGAGAGAGAGAGAGAGAGAGAGAGAGAGAGAGAGAGAAAGCAGACGTCCATATTCTAAGATGAATCCTGGCATCCGGTTTCTCGAGATTGGATCGAAATCGCCGAAATTCGCGAGAGAGCTGCAGCAGCTCGCGCGCAGGATTATCAGAAGGCATGTAGCCGGCCGCAGGCCTAACCGCGCGCACTCCGGAACGAAGCTCATCCCTCTCTCGGACCGGCGAAGATCCGAGAAGTGAGAGAGAGAGAGAGAGAGAGAGGGCGAGAGAGAAGGACCGTCGGCTGAAGACGCAGAAGAGGAAAACCGAGGAGATGGACGCGACGGCCAAAGAGGAAGCCTCGAGGAGAGATAGAGGGAGAACTATGCGTGTACAGGGCTCTATATATGCGCGGGCGAGGTGAGAGGCTGCTGCTGTACACACGCGAGAGCGCGCGCGACGGGAGAAGGGTTGCAGCAGTGCCTGGTTGCGGCGGAGGCAGGAGGCTGGAGAAGGCAAGGGTTCTGAGATACTAACCCTTGGCCAAGCCGCACCCCGAGGTCCAGAATAATCTACAATCCATATCAGTCTTAGGTAGCAGTCCTCTCTCTCTCTCTCTCTCTCTCTCTCCCAGCAGCCTCCCCTCGACCACCTTCAGCAGTGTTCGTCTCAGTCTTGTTTTCTCCTCTCTCTATCTCGCCGGGCCAGAGCAGCGCGCAAACCCCCGTGTAATCTCTCTCTGTCTCCGCTGCTCTCTCTCTCTCTCTCTCTCTCTCTCTCTCTCTCTCTCTCTCTCTCTCTCTCACCTCCCCGACGCCGCCGCTGCGTCTTAGCCACAAGCCAAGGCAGACTCGCTAGTCAATACCCCACACGTTCCCGCTGCCTCCTTTATACATGTATATGCGCGCGGCGTCTCTCCTTCTGACTTCCTTACAGCACGCGGCGCACGCCTGGCCAGCAGCAGCAGCAGCAGCTCTCCCTCGGCAACACAGCCACACACGCGCGCGGGCGCTAACGACGAGAGAACGGAACTATAGCCACCGAACGTCTCGGGCAATAAGTTCGCCTGCAGACCTCTCTCTCTCTCTCTCTCTCTCTCTCTCTCTCTCGCTTGGCGGATCGACCGTCTCATCTCTCGTCCTTCCATTTGGTCAGTCTCTGTTCTATGCTGTACGCGTCTTTGCCTAGGAAAGCAGCGGCCACTAGCTCGAGGAAATGATAAGGAGCGAGATCCCCCGTGGACCGGTGCGCGCTATTATTTTGTTGTACCGGCGTGTGTATTGACCGTGCTATGCAGATGGGATTTCATGCGGATTTTATGATGGACCTCAAAGGAACAGCCGCGGCTACTGAGAGAGAGAGAGAGAGAGAGAGAGAGAGAGAGAGAGAGAGAGAGAGAGCCATCCACGATATAATTGGAGCCCCCGGCGGCTATAGCTCCGCGTCATTGTTGTACACGTAACGTGAGAAAAACCGATACGGCTCTGATTGTCTTTCGAGCCTCGGCCGATACGACTCGCGCACTTTTCTCGGCTCAAAAACTTTACGAGCATTTTTCAATTATAACTGCAGCTAGAAAACGCGCGCGCGACACCGATCTATAGTCCATCGGCGTTTACGGCTATCCGCGCGAGCAGTAGTGTGCACCTCATGTTCTTCCGCCTTACGCTTATTCTTTTTGCACATCCTCTCTCTCCTTCTGCTTCTTCGTTTTTTTGCCAACCGAGATAGTAGCGGCGCGTTAATAACGACTGTTAATGACAGGTGCTATACCGGGAGTTCGCGCTGCAACTATTGTCTTCTCTATGTTCGCCGCCGTGTACCTGGCACCGCGACATATTTTCAATAATTATTACTCCCCTGCACTGCACGAGCAAGCAGGCGAACGTCTTCGACATCCTTTCGGCGGCTCGCTTTTCTCATGGAAAAGAGTTGCGGCTACAATTATCGTTAGCTTTTCCTCCTAGGTTTTCGCGTGAGAATATTTACGCACTTTCCGGTAATCGGTTCATCCACAGCCTCTTTCTTACATATCTAAATCGTCGCAATGTCTTTGCCGTATACGGCGAGCGATTAGGACGGTCTTTACGAGTGCCTCGAGGTTTTGCGAGGATTAGTTCCAATTAAGACGCCTTTAGCCAATCTCCTAATCTCGACGTCTTGTTATCGGACGTATACTTGGTGACTTCGAGTTTCGAGCTCTCGCACAAAACGAATGGTCGCGCGGCTGCTGGCTTAGCTGCTTGAACGTCGACAAACTGGCTATTGTAGTCGCCAAGATTGCCAATTAAGCGTAACGATGTATTCAATCTTCGATTCGCTGAAATAAGCGCCGATTCAAATTTTCATCTCGAAAAATCGCGGCAAGGGTTGGAGCATTTTTCCGGTTTCTTAACAGTCCTCGAAGGATACAAGGATCCCTCCCCAGATCCCATTGTCCCGAATGCACTAGAATCAGCGCGCTCGACTCGCCGCAGAGCGAGGGGTCAAAAGTAGCGGGTATAATACACACACACAGGGAAAACGGGGATAAGAAGAATGCAGTGCCATGGTGGTACGGAAGATACGAGGGAGGAGCGGCCCGCAGAGCGCGAGGGAGAGCCGAGCGCAGTTTCGCGGAAGCAACAAGCTGTTTATGGCTTTTGCTCTCCCCCTCGTGCAGTTCCCTGCGCGACTCTCTCTCTCTCTCGCACTATTATATACCTATATATCCGCGCCACGCTGCCTCTGGGCGACGCAACTTGCAGCCGTCGCTGTGTGTGTGTGTGTGTGTGTGTGTGTGTGTGTGTGTGTGTGGTACATGTGAGATCGCACGCGCTGCACCGCCGCAAAAACGATTCCGAGTGCAGCTCGTGCAGTGCGGCGCACTCGAATAATGCCGGATTATGCGCCGGTGAACGGGCTGTAGTTCCCCCCTCGACGCGTTTTGCGGGAGAGTCGTATACGCGTGTATACTATGCGACTGCCTCCGGGGAGCGATGCAGAGAGAACGAAAGGGAGGAGTCGAGTGAGACTAGAAGGGAAAGTGCCTGTTTACATCAGTTTTATCGTCGATTTCCGAATCCCATTCGCGACGAGGCGCGGATTTGGGGACGCACTGCAGTGCCAGCGGGCTCCCCCTTTTTTGCCCTTTTTCACGCTCTCTTTCATCGAAAATTTCTATTGCTTTTCGATGACGATGATCTCTGGGGGTCGCTGCGCCGCTTTGTATACACACGCTCGGATTTTTCCTCGAGTGTGTCGCTGCGGTGGATTTATTGACTCTGCCAGCGAGCACAAGAGTCAATAGGTTTCGAGTTTGATTTGTGCCCGGATCATTCGATTGGCAGCTCCGAGTGAAAGAGACCCCTTTTACCAGCTCTCGCGGATTATTTGTGTGTCTTTATTGGAACCGATTGATTACTTGCAAGCGATTATATACTTAACAGAATTATTTGATTTTTCTCTCATGAAGAACGTCTGCACCACTGTTATTGACATTAAAATTTCAGTATAAGTGAATATTTTTTCAATTTGATGTTCTAAATTGTTTGGTATGTTGATTCTGTATTCGTTTGAAACCTTATATAGTTATGGATTGTAACTTCGGAATTTTGTAACTTTCTTGAAACCTCATAAAACTGACGTTATCGAGAAAAAACTCGGGCAGTTATAGCATGGATGGCTCAAGTAAACCTAACAAAATAATTTAGCATAAGTGACATATTTGTATACGTCCTGCCCGTAGATTAGATGAGGGAAATGAAAAAGTGCGTACGCGCCATCTATCTTCGCCAGCCAGATACTAGAGAGCATGCTGCAGGTAAGTTGAAACGGCGCGGCGGGGGAAGGCCACATAGTCCTCAACGATTTTGTCTTCCAGCGTATCGTGATCTTGGATTAGATAATTTAGTTTGTGCTCACGTTCACGTTCTTCTAAAGTTAACACTAATGGTTGATTTAAAAATTCTCTATTCAATAAAAAACGCGAAAACTATCCAATTTATGTTTTAAATTGAAAAAATGAATCAATACATATTGATAAGGTATCTTTTCTGAGATATTATGGCATATGAACAAACGGTATGCGATTTGAAGTTCAAAAGCCTCCAAACACGTTTCAATGTATTTCACTATTATTATTACAAAACTTCTTTTGAGGGAAATCAAGACAAAATGCGTTGACATTTTTAATATTTGAACAATATATTGCTAATTGGAACAATAATTTCAATCGAAGAAAGTTGTAAGCGTTGATCTGAAATAAATATATTTTATCGCGATTGCACGCGGACAAGTAATTCGCAGGATTTGGCTCAAAGTCCCCTTGACGACAACAACATCAACAACAAGTGTCCCAGTAAAGCAAGCAAGAATTTCTCGGATGTTATGCGGCAGTAAGTGCTTCAAAGATCGAGATTTGAACGTGCACGTTTTAATAGACGTGAAATTAGGAGGTTCGACAGCAAGAACTTGAGCGTTTCGTATCCCCAAGTTTACCGTGCAGCGATCGGGCCGCGAAAGCGAAAGTGCGCTCCTCAACTTGCAAAGTGGCTGTTAGGTCAATTTCGCTGTTTTACTTAATTTTTCATAGTTTCGCGGCAGTCTAAGCGCTCTATACGATTCATTTCCACACGGTTGTTTCTTTATTTTTATTTTGCAATTAAAAATTCACTCTCACGAATCCTTGTTCAAAATTACCATGATCGACGATCGTAGCGAAATGCAACCTACATGGCAGCAATACCAACATGATTTATCACGTCGCGCGTAGCCCTCTTAATTAAGATCCCGTATTCAAATCGAGCCTGAAGTCATTTTCACCCATATAATATAGAAGGTGAATCCCGAGGCTGCAGCCGCACATCAGAGCGAGGCTCTTTTATTAGTGTCATATCCTCGCAAACGAAGAGCCCAGAGATATCCAGCATCCCAGTTCCTGAGTCCCAGGAGCGGCCAGTACACACACACACAGCATCTCGGTGTAGCGGAGCAGAGACCGGTCGTCTTGGAAGGGCCGCGCAGTAGCATCGCAGCGACCGAGAGAGAAGGGAAAGGACGAAGTAGTAAGAAAGGGGTGGCGTCCCGGGGTGGACGCGAGCGAAAGGGGTGGCTGCGAGCTTCCACCCGCCGGAGCTCGAGAGAAAGCAAGGGTGTGAGATCTGGGACGTGTGGCAGAAACACGGAGTGTACCAGTCTCCCGAGATGTCGGAGGGAGATATAGAGAGAGAGAGAGAGAGAGAGAGAGAGAGAGAGAGACAGACAGAGAGAGAGAGAGAGAGAGAGAGAGAGAGAGAGCGAGAGAGAGAAGGTGGCAGTGGCACGGAGACACACGTTGGGAGGTAGAGGGAAGGGTGCAAGGCTATCGAGAGCTGTGGAAACGAGAGGCCGCGAGGGAGAGAGAGAGAGAGAGATGCGCGCGGGTGCGACTGAGACGGCGAGATAAGGAAAAGGACGGGAACAATGCGATTCCCGTGTACACCTAGAGCTAGAGAAAGAGAGAGAGAGAGAGAGAGAGAGAGAGAATGCTGGAAGGGTGGGGGTCGAAGATTGTTGCACGGAGGATGCAGGAGCAGCCTGTGGATGCGCGCGCGCACGGGGGTACTGTTAATTCCCCGATACAATGCTCATATCACCTTCCCCTCCCTCTTTCCCTCGTCTCTCTCTCTCTCTCTCTCTCTCTCTCTGGCGCAGCACACGCGCCGGCCATCCCGCACATCCTCCTCGCTCGCCCAGCGCAGCGTACCACCACCCCTTGGGCGCGTTCCTTGTCTTACTGGCAAACTTAATCGATATTTCACAGTTTCTTACCCCCACCAGCCGTCCTCTCGTGTCCAGCCGCAGAGGGGCGGCACATCTTCACCCTCCAATCGCACCAGCAGCCGGCAGATCTGTGTGTAAGCTGAACTTGCTCCGCGAAGACGCGCGCGCGCGCGCTCTTCTATATACGTATTATCAACGCGCTCGAATATGCTCTCGTGCTCGAGCCGGACGACTGGACTCGCGATTCGTCTCATATTCGAGATCGCGAACTTGTCGAGCAGGGCTGCGATGCTATTCTTGGACAAACTTTCACCGCGGGGGTTGTGCGCGCGCGCGCACCCGCACTATTGTTATTTCGGAGGTGTAATTATAGACCGGTTTTGCCAATTGATATGATTGATATGACCGCTGTCGGTCTCTGCGATATTCCGAGGACGTCCGTCTCCATTACTACATTGCAGCCCCTCGAAACGTACGACAGAGACGGAAATCATAACGAACGCAATATCTCGATTCTCTTCGATAATCGGAAGCTCCAGCCGCGGTTATTCATATACACACACTGCGCGATAAATTTTTACCCTCTCAAAATTAATTAGAAAAAAGAAAGAGCGAGCCGCGGCGACGGAATTCATTTGCCTCGGCGTTTTTCCCTTTTAATAACGTCTTCGGCTTTGCATCGCATTCGCAGAAACACGCGAAACACGCGCAAAAAGAAAACAGCTTCATCGGCGTCTCGGCAAAGCTTCAATATAATTGCTCGGGAAAAGCATCCCCGGGATGTACTACGCTATATACACATCGTGTCCCGGGAACGTTCGCTAAAAGAACGCGCACGAGCGCAAAGCGAATCCCCTCGTCTCATTGTGTCGCGAGTGTATATACATGTATATAGAACATAGAACGCACGCGCGCTCGCGAGAAATGCAAATACATCCGTTCGCACATTGTGTGTGCATTACAGCGCACAGGCGGCGCGATAATATTGAGAGAAGGCGCGGAAAACGTAGAGAGGGATGTATACAGTATGTATACGAGAGAGAGAGAGAGAGAGAGAGAGAGAGAGAGAGAGAGCTTTTGCGCTGCAGAGTTTCATTTTTCATCGCCTCACTCTCGAGTTGCCGTAACGAGAATCGTCTCATTATTGTAATTGGACAATGCTTCGGTCGACGTCGTCGCGCGGCTGTTTGTTTTTAATTTTTTGCCCGCGGAGAGCGGAGGGTCGCACGCGGAAAGAGTGGAGACGAGAGAGAGAGAGAGAGAGAGAGAGAGAGAGAGAGAGAGAGAGAGAGAGAGAGAGAGCGACAGAGAGAAGGAGATAAACGAGGGAGAAGGAAAGGACGTGACGTTCGTTACGAAGAAAGTCGTCATCTTCCACGGCTTCTCGAGGATCGCGCGGGAGAGAGATCAGGTGCCGAGAGATGAGAGAGAGAGAGGCAAAGCCACCCCACGTACGATACTCGTTACTATCGCGCTCCGCGCGTCGCTCAGCGTTTAATCGCTTGGCTTCCTTTTATAATCTTTGGGCGAGCACTTGGTAGAAGAATTTTCCCGAGCTTCTTTTTCGTTTATTTTTTTAAGCACGCTTTGTAAGTTTTCGTTTTCTTTTCTCCATCGAAGAGGAATGCCATTATTGCTAGAATTTTTTCCGGTCCGCCGGAGAGCTGAGATGTTCAGCATGAGGGTTATAGTATGGAAAGTTTTCAAGGACCCTGTGTCTTTTTTGCAAAATCATACGGTAACTGATTCGTCATATTCAGAAGCACGAGCCCAAGTTTTCACAATATCATACCTAAGATGTCGCGCGATTAGAGCCTTTTTGTCTCGACAATCACCGTTTCGAGGACATCACGGGGTACACGAGTCGCGTCCACGGGGCCGCACCGGATCGATTCCCGGGAAGATAGTGTATACGCGCGTTGATGAATTGCGAAGTTGCATGTGGCGCAGCTCCTTTCTATTTGCGGCTTTCTTCCTTTATCTAATTTCCTTGTTTGAAATTTTGCCGGTTAACGTGTATAAATAATGTCTTACTTAGGACGACGTACGTTTGTTTGTCCCTTGAAATTAGAGCTTTGGTATACGTGTATAAGTGCGGGCGGTGGTTTCTTTTGTTTGGACAGGGTAATTTTCTTAATGGAATCGATAAGTTTTGTGAATTTCCTGTGTGAGTGGGTTATAATAGAGACATAACTTTGTTATGAGTAATTCTCAATTATAACTTTTGTCTCTGTAATGTTTCATCGATCATACTTTTTAACAAATGTAACAACTTCACTTACGCATACAAGCTTTATTGATTGGATCATACTTGAATTATGATGCATTAATTCGTCTACAGTATATCGAGGAAACAGAACCGTATGGCCGTTAATTTTTTCAACCAGATAACGTATAATTTAAAATGCGCAAGTTCCACTTGTCTCATTGCAGACGGTGCGGTGAAAAAAAATTTGCACATGATTTGCTTTTTTACGTCTGCTTGACTTCCAGTGATGTGTTCGTGAGCTAGAATTTCTAAAAGTAGCGTTCGTACATTTGAAAATTTATGGCTTATTGAAAAACAAAAGAAACTATATAATTATCTTTTTGCGATGTTACAGTGGGAAAACTCGAATGTACATTGTGACAGGACGCTGAATAAGGAAACATAACTTTGCCTGGCAAATAAGAGATTGAAAATGATTTTATTGTCTCCGGATGGGTTACGTGAACGTCAATCGGTGCAAGAGTCCGTGTTATAGTTATACACGTAAGTCGCGCCGTATGTCTTAGGGAACAAGGTTGGATGTTTCTTATTTTTTCGAATTTTCCGACGTTTCAAGGCAGGACTGCGCGTTACATACACCTGCTTATACGCTTCACTTGGGGAACTTTCGAGAAAACACGATCCGTGACACACTTGGCTAGGTATTGTGTTACGCAGACTCCTCTCGTCGCTGTCACCTATAGATTGTTTTAGCGAAAGACATTTAACTTCGTTATCGCAAAAACAGACGTTGATAAAATATGCGTCGTTACTCGTCGTGGATTCGAAAAAAGACAAATGCCGGCCATTGTGCAAGCTCACTTATTTGTGGAAAGACGAGCTGCAGTATACATCGAGTTATTTCTAAGATCCTCCTCTGGCCGTCATTTTCAACTTATTTTCAGAGACGGGCGAATTATTGTTTAAATCGAACTACCGTGATTCGTTTTTTCGCAAAAAGACTCGAATTATATTGCAAAGAAATTGACGTCCGCTACTGTGCCATTTCGTTTAACTGATTTTATTTCTACTTCGATTCTGCGTACCAAAGTTAATGGGCTTTCGTTGAAGAACGAAAGTTGCTTAGCAGCCCACACACAACGATCGAAAGAAAAACAAGCTCTCCTCGCGGTCCAAATCTGCATTCGGCAGGGGATAGCAGTGCACTAGAGAGAGAGAGAGAGAGAGAGAGAGAGAGAGAGAGAGAGAGAGAGAGAGAGAGAGAGAGAGGAGCTATATAAGACGCGATACGATGGCCGCGCCTCCCCCGCATCAGCGTCTGCTATCGGTGCTCTCCTCTGCACTCGAGAACGCAGCAGCAGCAGCAGCAGCACACAGCAAGATCCGTTACTGTCAAACAGTGGCCGCTGTATACCTCCCTCCCTCTCCCCCGAGCTCCTTGCCTCGCGCGCGTGAATCAATAGCATTAACCCATTCCACCCCATCAGTAAAAGCCGCCGCTGCCGCGCGCGAGGGGGTAGTGGCAAAGGAGTCCCTCTCTCTCTCTCTCTCTCTCTCTCTCTTCTCTGAATGTGGACGAGCGGCGGAGGGCGGCAATAGTAACAATCCCGAGGTATTTAGCCGCGGCAGCTTCCTCCCCCCCATCCCGCGCGTCCTCCGATGAAGGAGCCCGGAGATATAGACCGGTAAGACCTTTCTCTCTCTCTCACTCACTCTGCGCTGCCTATGTACACGCGGTATCCATCCACCCACACCATGGGAATAGCTGCTGTACACCCTCCCGGACACTGTCCTACTCTCCCAGCCTGCGCCCACCCCCGCAGCGGCGAGCTCCTTGCTCGCGCAAGCTCTATCCGTCTTTGTCTTCTAGCTGCTGCTTCTTCTTCTTCTCCTCGGCTCTACTAGCCGCTGCTACCTATACGTTCTATACACTCGAATCTCGAAACACACCAGCCGCGAGGCTCGATGCGAACTGGTGTACGTGCGTCGACTCTCCCTCTGCCTCCTTCGCGCGTCTTATACTGCTCGGACGTGCATCCCAGTCTGTACAGCGACCCTCCGTCGATGTGTGTGCCCAGAGTTATTATGCTATATATAGCGATCGGAGAGAGCTTGCAGTGGATAGCGCCTTGATCCACCAGCCACACGTTGTACATCTTTTATAATGCGTCGTGTGACTCGCTTATTTTTTCTTATCGGCAAAAGGATACCACGGCTCACTGTAACAGCTTCACCGCGGTGTAATTGGTCCATAAAAGAAGCGTTATCCTAGAAAATTCTCAGTCAGCCATTAGCTTACGCGATAACTATACGCTCGATACATCGATAATTAAGGTCACATGAAATAAAACCCAGCTGCGGGAGAACAATAATTAACGCTTACCGGCTCGATTTTTTTCGACACCAGCTCCGCGCACACGACCTTGGCGCGCGGTAAACAGCGCGCATAACGAACTATAAAGCAGCGAGTTATCCAAGCTCCACATTTTTCCACGGTCATCGTGAGTGTATATTAAAAACTTGTGAGAATCGAAATTCGTTATCGTGAACGGCGGATCCAGGGTGTAGAGCTATATACGCGCTGCACTGATCTCGAAGTAGGAAATCTGGCTTCGCCGGCGCACGTCCTACACAAATGACGCGCGGAACTGTATACGCAAAATCAATGCCCGGCTTAACCGCCGATTGTGCCGTAATGTCGGTAGCCCCGGCAAGACGAAGAGATGGACGCTCTGCGCAGCCGACAATGAGAAACGGGTGTGCATGTATACGTGTATACACACAAGCTTAGGGAAGAAGAGAGAGTATATAGTTGGAGATGGAACGAGGCTGTACACCGGAGCGAAGATAGGACAGTCCGACGGTTCACGGTCTCTCTCCTCGGTTGTTTGGCGAGCTCCTTGAGTCCCGCATCCTCCCCCTCTCTCTTGCTCTCACTTCGCGTGGGCTAAATGGAAAAGACGATTGTTTCGCGAAAGCGCGCTAAGAGTCGCCGAATCTTTTCGTTTCCACTCGATGTAACTTTCCCGGCGTGAAAAATCTCCGGATGCCGCACGGAGCTTATGCTTTGATGCATCAGCCACCGCCTCTTTTAACGTCGCACTCCTTATCGAAAAAGATTACGTGTCGCGTGTTAGCTCAGAAGGAACTGGAATTAGTAATTTCGCACAAGTCCCGGCATTAATGACGCGAGAAAAGTCCATTTGACTTTTTGTCTCTTTCTCGGCGTTTCCAAACCGAACAATAGCCCGTTGCGCAATAAGAAAAGGCAAAATCGCCTACGTACCTCGAAAAAGTTTACTCTCGTCGTCGGAAGCTGATGGAAAACGAGAGAAAGACAGAAAAAAAAAATACGGAGACAAAGCCTCGCGCGCTATGACAACCGGTTACTTACATAATTGCGCAGAAGTCGTCGAAAAAAATAAAACTTTCGTAGAAATTTCGCCTCGGTCCAGCGATTACACACGCTCGCTCGAAACCGATCAGAAGCGTCAACCGCAGTCAAGTATTGCGCACGTGTGCGAAGAAAGTCCGTCTCTACGTCTCTCATATCCGCCGCGAGCGAAAAAAAGGGGAAGTGCGCGGAGAGCAGCGGAGGAGAAAAAAGGGGGAACTCGAGAGAGAGAGAGAGAGAGAGAGAGAGCGGGCCGCTAGTGTAGAAGAAATAAAGTAGAAGCCCGCGCGCTGATGAAAACTATCGCCGGCGAGCGAGCGAGATGAGAGAGCGTAGTCCGAATCGGCCGACCGGATGTGGACTGCGGTCTCTCTGTCATGCATCAGCGCGCCCGCTGCCCCCGAACGAACTGTATACACCGCAGCAGCTCTCGCGGCTCATTCTCTCCGTCGCACTACTGCAGCTGCAGTGTCTGAAGGATCCGACGGAAGCGATCGCGTCGTTATCGGCGGCGAACGCGTAGGAACACACGTGTGGTCCCGCGCGTTCTCCAATAAGTCTGTAGTAGTACGTGTGTGATTCTAAACCGGTGATCTCCCCCGTAAGGGATGCCAGAATGTTACAAACGGAGAGGAGACATAGTCGAAAGCGAAAAAGTAGACGACGGGACTCGAACTCGCGGACCCGAGAGCCAGAGGCCTGTGCTCTAACCACTGGGCTAACGTCTACGATGCATTCGGACGCTATGCATCGTAGTACGGCTCGGCGGACTCTTATCGCTGACTCGTCTTCGCTGCTCGCGTTGCAAACGTGTGCGTCTGTGACACTCGTGAGCCGGTTGTCGCAGCTTCGCCTTTGCGGCTCGTCATCCTCGCCCAGCGTGAGCCGGCAACGAAGCACCGAAAGCTACGGAGAGAGAGAGAGAGAGAGAGAGAGAGACAGAGAGAGGGACGGAATCGGTACGAGGAGATGGTTACGAGCGATTATGAGTTAATTAGATTGGGAGGAGCTGCTTCGGGCATATGTACTTGTCGATTCGTCTGCAGGTGGTGGATTAGCGCTGCGGGTAATTCAATTACCGGCTGATTCTTTCTCTCTCTCTTAACGGGGAAGCTTCGGCCGCTTTTGGCTGCGGCTTGTATGCGGTTTGTTTTCGTGATTTTGTCTTGTGGATCGCGTTCAAAGGCTTCTTTGATTGCGTATTCGATTATACTAAAGCCACGTATTTTACCTCGACGATTGTGTATACGAGAACGATATATTCAAATTTGATAACAGTAACGTATCGTAAACTCTTTCACATTACGACGACACGACGAAGGGAAACGGAGCGGAGTAATCAATTTCCAAGCGAGGATAGCTCGTAACGTAGCCTTTTTTATTTTCGAAAATTAGATTTTAAACGTCAATCTTCCGTGTACACGGGCCGAGTCACGCACTTGCGTGAAACGCGCGCAATCTATCAAGCCGGGCTCTATATATATATATATATATATCCGCGGTCAAATTGATAGTGTATACAGGCAAAAGTGGATGACTGTACGAAGAGGAGAAAGAAAGGGCAGCCGAGAGAGTGGCCCGATTCAGCGAGCGCTGGCGTTAAATGCGTAATAGCCTGGGCTTGCTGTCTATATAGCTACACACGTGTGTATAAATACACGTAGGCGGGGACGAGGGAGAATCACGTTGTCCCTTTTCAAGGGGAAGCACGCGTTTCTTACTGCTTATTACGAAACACTTACAGATTAGCGTTGCTCATACATTATCATAATATAAACATTCGAATTCGCATGTTGTAAAAAAGACTCTGATTCTTAACGAAACCGAGAAATCCGAGGCAGAAAATTTAATTTCACATCCACATTCGCCTTCCCATACATAACTACGTCGTTACCGCGCGGCATACACAAAAAGCGCCGAGTCGAGCGCGAGAGAGAAAGAATAAAAAAGCCGGCAGCCTTCCGTCGTCTTGAATTTGAAAAGCTCGCGTATCGCGTATACACACGAGAATCGAAGCTCCGCGTATATTATTACACACACTCGCGCGCACGCACGCGATCCAAGCGGAGCCCAGGACGATGTATATACATATACGTAGAGCGAGTAAAAAGGAGCCTCTCCTCCAACGTCGCGGCGCGCGAGGGGTTGCACGCATCGAGCACAACGAATTAAGGATAGCAGAGCGAGCTTTTATGCTCGCGTCGTGTGCCGGCGCCCCCCTTAATTCTAATCAGCGCGCCGCGAAGCTGATGTCATCGGCAGTGGCGGATCGATTTTTTTCTCTTTTTGTATCGTACACACGCGGTCGACGTTAATTAACCGAGCCATGCGTGATTTTTTGTTTTTATGTTTGCGAGCTTTACGATATAATGATTTTAGATGAATAATGATCGAGGAGACGTGTGCTTTTGGTAACGACGCGAGGCGCGTAGATATATTTGAAACTATAATTTTTCGACGCGGCTCGTTCGCGCCTCGATTTGGCTGTTGCGAGTGATGATTAGTTTGATTAGGATCTTGTATACGCGAGCGATGTAGGAATGAAGGCTATACCGATGTTGTTTGGAGAGAGACTGCGGTGCAATTGCGGTGTGATAATCCATCATAATGAAAAGGTATTATATAAAGAATTAGTTTGTTTTTAAATTAAAAGTAAAGAGAATTGTAATTATCGCAGTTCTATCTCACGTGAAATCGTGCGCCCATCACTTCCACGAGCCGGATATTCAGGAGTGCTTATAACGTATATATGTCAACGACAAAGACGCGCGGACAACTATACATGTATATCTGCATAGAAGCGGATGGGTTATGAAACGGAATCGAAACACTCGCGGCGTGTCTCGAGCATTCGGAGGGTCTCGGACGTATTTATATAATGAGATGCAAGATTTGCTTCCGATTACTGCTCTGTATAAGATACATATGATAGTATGGCTCTCGTCATATACAAAACCGATATACGCGAGCTTTTTCTCTGTCATCATCGCGTCGCAGGGAAACTCGCAAAACTCTCGTAATAAAACAGAGTTCTTCTCTCTCGCAGCCACTTGCCGCACACTTCGCGGAAACAATCGGTGATTAAAGACATTCGTCAAGCCCCTCGCGCGTCTATATATCCTATCAGCTCTCTCTCTCTCTCTCTCTCTCTCTCTCTCTCTCTCTCTCTCTCTCTCGCGAAGAATCCCATCACACAGGACCGCTGGGTCGCGGGAGAGAGAGCCCTCGCGCATACACATACACACATATAGGCGCCTTGAAGCTATATGCGAGCGAGAAGGAGCGCAGATAGAAACGCGCCGGCGAAAGAGAGGAAAGACGGCGGGGGTGGGTGGTTCGCGTCGGAGGAGGCAAAAAGGAGGCAAAGCTGCGCGCGGGCCAGCCGCGGTGAGGAGGGAAAGGAGCTGCGCGAGGAGTGGGCGAGAGAGAGAGAGAGAGAGAGAGAGAGAGAGAGGAGGGTGAGAGATGGCTGAAGAGACGCCGGGCTCCGCTGTTATACCCATATATACAGCGTACACACGTATACACACACGTGCATGTGTACTCCTTACGTATATACTTATATATAACGCTGGCGGCGGCGGCGGCGGCCGAGGAGCGTTCATCAGCCCCAAGGTTTTAAATACGAGCCCGAGGAAGCGGTAGGGAACTAAGGAAGAAAGCTCGCCCCCTCGCCGCCGCCGCCGCCGCCGCCGCGACGCTCCCTCTTTCTTTCTCCGCTGCTGCTGCTGCTGGTTGTGTACGCCGTATATAGCTCTTACCCCATCCGCGCGCGCGAGCGAGCAAGCAGCCAGTGACGGATTGATTAAAAATATAAGGGGCGAGAGCGCGCCCGTGAAATTTCTGATGGCTTCTAATTAGAAGTTAGGAAATTTTTTGCTCCCGCCGCACGCACGAGAGAGAGAGAGAGAGAGAGAGAGAGCGAGAGAGAGAGAGACACGAGGCCTCCCCGCGTGTATGCCTGTGTATATAGGTATATACGCGCGCGTAGAAGGAGGGCGACTCTCTCCGACGACGACGTAGGGGATGCGGGAGAGCTAGCGACGAGCAGAGCGCGCAAAAACGAGAGTTCTAACGATCGCAAAGACGAAGCTGCGCGTGGCTCAACTCATCGGGGAATTAATGCTCGCCATCGCCGAGCCTTGCGTAATCTCGTAATGTTTCGCCGTGTGCGTGCGTGCGAGGGTGAAATTTGCATACGCTCGCTATAACGACTCGTCGATTAGACGCTGCGCGGCCGGTGCGATCGAGTTTGAAAAATGACGGCGCTCCGTGTATAATATGGGGTGCATTGTTATACACTATCTCCTTCGGCGCTATCATAACGATTTTTCATCGTTGAAAACAATCCCGGAAGCGAAAAACGCGCGAGAGACAAAGCTCTTTCCCGCTCGGTGTGTATACTCACTATTTGAAAGGAGGAGCGCGCGAGCGGATAGAAATTAAGCGAAGGAGACCGACGTTTTCTTTGGAGTATCCGCTGCAAGCAGCCTCGCGGCTGCTTGAAAAAACATTCGGTCGCTCGCTAATGCTGGCTAAAAATCTTAAGTCCAAGGAACGCGGCGGAAATACTCTACACTGGGGGCTTTGTCTCTGCCCAGCCGCACGTGTTCGTTATATTATAAAGCAGGCGCGCGGAAAAAAGCGCGAATCGAGGAGCCGAAAAAGTTGGCTTATCGAGCCGTTAAAACAATGCCAGTTGCTCGAAATGACAATAACGAGCCGACGGCCGCGGCGAGAGCGGGTGTAGTGCCGGGAAAATAAAAGCCTTTTCATTGTTGCGCGTGTGCGCCCGGCTTCCCTAATTTGAGAAGTTGCAACATTGTACACGGCGCTATGCACAATTCTTATATTTTTGTGGCGCAGTGAGGACGCTATAGCTCTATTGAGGCTTTTAATATTTCGTGAGCTTTGAAAAATCAACGAAACTTGGATCGATATCTCATGTACCATTAAAAATTCCCAATACGCGAGGCCAGTGATTTTCTAATTCGTCGCGAAAGAAACCCAGGACTCGCGCTAATACACAGCTAGGAATGAGAGCCGAGAGAGAGGGAGGCAAGATCGAGCCGAGTTTATTTGCGCACACGCGCGGGAATAAGATCAGCTCGATTTCGCGTTTTCCCTCCTTAATATCCCTCGACCGTATAAAGAGTCTCGGCGCGCCCGAGCGTGCACGGCAAAGCGCGGAAAAACAAACACATCTCCTTCTACTCTCGCCGGCTCTCTACACGTACCTATATAGCTATATACTCCCCCATGTACATACACTATATACACGCTCATGGGATTCGCGTCGTACGTGCCTCTTGAAATTGGTTAAGTCGGCCCTGGCTTCCTTTTCCTTCGCTGCCGCGCGCTCATTTTCCTTCTCTCCCCCTCTAATTCCCTCCTTATGCCTCGAGGGCGCGACGCGACTTTCTTCGCGTCTATGTGTGTCTGCTTTCCGAGCTTTTTCGCTATCTGCATCTCCGTCTTCTCTTGCTCTGACTTCTCTCGTTGGAACGACGCGCGCGCAGTAAAACTTTTTACGTTCCTTATACGTTAAATTTTTCAAAAAGCGAGCGTCGAGCGTGTCATTTCCGCTGCTCCGGTTTGATCGTTCGCGTTTTCAGTCGGCTAAAAAATTCAGCGTCGTACAATATTTAAAAATGCTGGGTGTAATTATACTCTCCTCAATTAACGCGGTGTTTTGCTTTCCCGTCCAGTGTACGTCATAGCGGTCGTAAAACAAAAATCGATCGTGCAAGGACAAAATTTCAATTCATTACCATGCGTTTAATTCCTACTGGCAAAGGCCGAGAGCGGGAGAGAGAGAGAGAGAGAGAGAGAGAGCGAGGAAAAAAGAATCCCGATCGTATATAAGCCCAAAGCGCTGGAAAGACATTAAATTCAACGTGAGCTCGGAACTTTCAGCCCTCGCCGGCGTGCGTAGTTTTAAATAGTCCGTACGCGAGCACACACACACACACACAGAGTCGAGCGCGAAAGAAACAAGCCCGCAGAAAGAGGAGGGTTAGGAGGAGGAAAAAGAGAGAAACCCGAGGGAGAGCGGCGCGGCGGTAGTGCCGTCAGAGATAAGACGCAAACGAACCCCTACCCGGCGGCTTTTTCACCCTCTCTCTCTCTCTCTCTTTCTCTCTCTCTCTCTCTCTCTCTCTCTCTGAGCGCGCGTGTCTCGATCGATAGCACCACGCGGAAAATTCGAAAGTAAGATGCAATTAAACAGCGAGCGAGGGTAAGCAAGAAAAGGGGTGAGTTTTCCAGGCACCGCGCGCCTCTCTCTCTCTCTCCCGGAGCCGTCTTCCTCTTCTTCCTTCGATTTTCTTCTCCTCCTCCTCTCTTTGTCTTCTTCTGCCTCTTTCTCCCCGGAAGGGAAGCAGCGCAGCTCTGTACGGCGGCAACCCTTTTTCTCAGCGGCAGCAGCAGCGGCGGCAGTACCACCCCCTCGCAGCATCCCCCTCTCGCTCGCTCGCGCGAGTATTTATATTGAGCGTCTTAAAGCGTCTCCTTTCCTACTTACTCCGAGGAGCTAGCCGGCAGCTCTCTCTCTCTCTCTCTCTCTCTCTCTCTCTCTCTCTCTCTCTCTCTCTCGTCCTCCGTGACGTCACTTTAAATACTCTTTTTCAGAGCGTGCGGCGCGAGTGGGGAGAGTTGCTGCCGCTGCTGCAAAAAGGATGGGGGTGGCTGATGGCGCAATTGGTAGGCAGAGGGGGTCAACGCCGTCGGAGTGAGAGAGAGAGAGAGAGAGAGAGAGAGAGAGAGACAGACCTCTTTTTCGCTCCATGCGCGACCGAGACGACTTGTCATCTTCCCTCCGTCTCTCTCTCTCTCTCTCTCTCTCGCTCTGCGAGCAGTTTTATCCTATCCTCGTTTCCTTTTTAAGTCTCCGGAGCGTCGCTCGTTACACGAGCGCTCTAGCTTTATCTGGCTACGCAGCGGGAATTAGTAAACGAAGGGATGCTCTCTCTCTCTCTTATATTCTCTCGCGCGCGCTGTATGTGCGGCTCGAGACGCCCGGCGAGCTCGGCGCGGCCGGCATCAGCGCCCAGCACTTAGGAAACAACTTCATTTCGCGTACCGCTACTGCCTTACTCTTGGCTCTACGTCCTTTTTTCCTCCTTTTGCAGCCGCAGCGAGAGATGCAAGCCGGATAAGAGTGGCAAGGCATTAGGTATGCGTGCCTCGATTGGACGGGACGTTCGCCTGATGTTGTTATCGAGCTGCACTTTAGCTTTTTGCAATTGCAGCTCGTCCGTCTTTTGCTCTTTGTGCGAAATTTCTCTCGGGAATATGAGTGCTAGCTATAGCATCGCACGATTTTAAAACGCGATGACGAGGCTTGTGGGAACTGCGGACAGCAAAGTAAATAAAAACTCCCCCCAAAAAAGCTCGGACTCAATAATTAAATTGATTAAAGTTTAGCCAGAGAAAAAATCAACGGATACGGATATACCGATCTCTTGCCGATGATCTTTGGAAAAAATGTACACACCGAGGAGCCGAGCAGAGCGCAGCTTCGTTATGAAGTGGGCGTTGCGGGTGCTTCGACGAAGTCACTCCGTTCCCCGGAAACTCATCGAGCCGGCAAGAAACGGCGCGCGATCATCATCGCGTGGCCTGATATATTCCGCGCGCAGACAACCGCGGGACCTTACGCGGAGCATATATGTATATATATATATAACGTCGTACACTGCGAGAGGTCTGAGAGCTACAAGAACATCCACTTCCCTAACTTGCCTTTTTTATTATTACATAGTGTGTAGTCGCCACGCGATTCCAGTCTCTGGACCTTCCCGAGCGCGGTTGTAAAGAAACCTAAAAAATTATATATTATCCCGCAGTCTGTTTGCTGTTTTGTAAAGAACGAACAATCGCAGTTATAGAGTGAGCGGTAACCAAGTTTTGGCATCAGTGCCGCATCACTGTACTGTACTGTATGAAACAAAAAAGTACCCATGCGCCACCTATCGCCGCTTGTCAGAAATATAACGATGTCCCCTTCGAAACTGATGCTTTGTTTTACGGTTACGATATCACTTATCAGCGTTAGCGATCTTCTTTCTCCGCGTTATTTATTAACGCGATCACGAATTCCGTTTCTTTTTATAGGCTGCAGGCTACTATTTCGTTGGAATATGTATACGGTTAAAGGGAATTTCGAAATAAGCATGCGGTAGCACACTGTAGATTCATAAAGAACCGTTGCGTTATTATAATACGGCTACTGTGCAAACGTCGAGACGCAATTTCACTGAAAAATATACTTTTATAATCAAAAACAATGGTATAGAAGAAAACGCATGAAAACTTTCTCGAGTTTGCACGGAATACACACGGCTCTGCAGATCCATATCATCCGTATAATATTTTATGCTCGTAAGCTGCTTATGAAGACGATAATGGTATGGCTGAAAGGTAGCAATCGAAGAAAATGATACGTTGCAGCTGAATCGTGCCTAACGAGCTTCTGCTTAAATGACGAAGACGTGCATTCTATAGGTATACCCATACAAAGGTCAGTGGGTTACACGATCAGTATACCAGTAGGGGCGATATAGCGCTTAAGTGACCCTCGAAAGCGGCCGCCAGACTTCGAGGAGATACTTATCTTATCTTTTCGAATTTGCGCTTCGAGGTGCTAATTTATGAAAGCGATACTTTGTATACGCCAGAAAAATTAACGCGATTCGCATCGTCATTACAAATATCGCAAAAGAAACGAACGCGTATAATAGACGACAAATAGAGACCTACAGCTCTCGTGACTATCGTGTAAAGTAACGCGGCGCGGCTGCATCAGCGACGTCGACTCTTAATCAAATCGGCGCTCGCCGCCCATAGAGATCTGGCGTAGGCGCGCGCGCCTCTTATACCTGTATACAGTACCTACGTATACCTTTCGACTGACAAAAAGCAAGATTTCGAGCTCTGCGCGCGCAAGACAACAATGAGGGGGCCCCGCGCGAGCCGCTCCCACATCAATCATCCTTCGCAGTTTCGCGGTAGAAAGGTTCGAGGCAAATCGCTCTCGGGTCACATATACACGCCGAGAGCTCGCACACCTCGTGCATAGATATATACACAGTTGCTCAACTCGCATCTCTGGATGGAGCTGCGCATCAGCCATAAATCGCTGCTGCTGCTGTAGATGCGCGCGGGACTGGGACTTGGGAGAGAAAGAGATATTCCTGCATAATACCGCGAGCTGTAGCACACGTACGTATATACAGAGACTCGTCGAAAGGATCGTTGTTTGTTGACTTAGGGCCCAATTTCATGCAAATCACTCGTTTGCAGGACGTATAATCCGGCGTCACGTCGCTGCAGCGCGCATAATTCGGAAATTAACGAGCGACCCCCCCCCCCCTTCCTCTCGTTGATGCGGTGCTCAATTATCGATCGGAAAGAAAGAGAGCTGTGTATAGGATCTCTTTGCATGCCTCCCTCTCGTGTGCGAGTGTTCCCCGATCAGCTGATCCGTCTGCGCGCAGCCGTCGTGGGAAATCACGCGCCGGGATACTTGCTGGATGATATGCGTTGCACGATGTTATTACTTTTTGTCTGTCTCGCGTGAGCTCTCCGTATACGGCTTGCGTCACTGGTCTCTTATTCTCTCTCTCTCTTTCGAGCGATGATGACATTTCGCAAGCGATATGCCTTTTTTCGGGATTTTCGAGGGAATCGCGGAAAGTAGTCAGCTATTGCGCGCCGGGGCTCGATCGGCTCTATAATGCTAGAGACGATGTGGATCGTGTGCTCACGCTCGCGCGCGCGCGGGAAGGAAAGAGAAAGTTTTGGCAGAGCCTCTGCGCCGCAATAAAACGTCTTTATTTATGAGATGCATCGATAATTGATTGCCGATAATAACCGGAGAGGCAACGGTTTCGATCGCGGGATTCGCCTCGGATGCAGGCTGTAATGTACGTTTTTCATTGTTTACGAGGTGTCAATGCTTCGCTTCTCAAAACTTATACTTCCGTATCTACTGCTGCAATTTAGTAACACTCGTACATTTTTTAGAAAATTTTTTAAAAAGCATCAATCAATTTCCTTTATTGCCGCCAGATGACTGTTCATTACTCTCAAACTCGATTGTAATTTCTAGCAGTAGTGCGCACACAATGGATAACGCGCCGAGTCCATAATTGCTGCGTATACTTTTCTCACATGCTGCACATATATCATGCGTATGAATCGGCAGAATAAGAGAAGAATAAAGGTCGGCGCTCGCGCGAGGATATCCATATGCGTTCATATAGAATGCGAGCTGCATCGGAAAAATGAATTGAAATACGAAAGGGCTAGTAATCGATTGGTTAATAACCGCATAAAGAACGTAAAGCGTGTCTGTATATGTGTATATAATATACACCGCCTGTATACATGCGGGAAATACGCCGCATCATCGCGCGTTATGGGGCCGAGTTATCTGACATCTATTACTTAGTAACACTATTATACGCGGGATTGGCTCCGATGAACACAGGTGCACCGCTGGTTATAAAGGGACAGTATATTGAGAGGGAAGAGGGGGGGATACATAGCACTGCTGCAGCACACACACACACACACACACACACACACACACACACACACACACACACACACAAGTTTCTTCATTATCGCGCCGGTCACCTGCAGTGATATCTAGAATAGTTCACTTATCTCTCGCATCTGCGCTATTCGCGCACCACTTAATTTCGTAATTATTTTCCGATAAGTCTGGCGCAATGACAAATATGGCAGGTAATCGCGCGGTTGGAAACTCTATATAATACCCACTACCGTTCGAATATCAACGTCGATTTTTTCGAGTACCATCTCGCGAGTGAATAATTGCCCGGCGCCGCATCGAAAAAATTCAAAATACATGTATTTTCGTTTCAGACATGCAGTAAAGACACTCGCAGCGCGTCACATCATCACGAAGCGCATCGCATAAACGAGAGATCGCATTACGAATACAATTCATATACAAAGAAGAGAGCGCAAGTCAAAGCATCAATTGAAGCTTGTTAAAATTCTAGGATCAGCGAATAAGCTGCTTCGCGCGCAGGTGTCTAAAAATGTAAAAAATGTAAAACGTACGCACGCCGCCGCGCGCGTCTGATCCAATTAGCACCACGAATTATTGACTCGCCCGGTCCCGCGCGCATATTATATAAGTCAAGCTCTTTGACAAGCCGGAAAATCAACAATTTAAAACTGCGCCGCGTGTATACGTGCTGCAGTATTACGATGTAGCTATATATAGGCGACTGCACTCGAGATTCCGCGATAATAACACTTTGCCTAAATTAAGCCGGCTACCCTCGTAATTTCCAGTTAAACCAACAAGTTAAAACATGTTAAGGCAGTGCGCGCGCGGTTATATTGATTTCCGCGCGCACACGCCGGGGATTAGCGGGCGCGCGCACAGGTAGCAGCGGAATAAATCAAGGCTTATGTAAATTTAAAGAGAGAGAGAGAGAGAGAGAGAGAGAGAGAGAGAGAGGTGCTCGAGCGTAGGCAGGAAGAACAAAGAAAATCATAATAATAAGGCGAAGAGAGCGAGAAAGAGAGAGAGAGAGAGAGAGAGAGAGAGAGAGAGAGAGAGAGAGAGAGAGAGAGAGAGAGAGAGAGAGAGGAACAAAGGGGAGGCGAAGTCGAGTGCGGGATAATAAGCCGTATGAGAATGTGAAGAAAGAAGCGCAGAGCGGATCGCACACGCAGTTCGATCTTCGAGCCTCCTGGCGCGGAACAGAGCTCGATGGCGCGGAACTACCAGTCACCTGCTCGCTTCCGGCAGCCGGTACTCCCCTCTTTGTGTATACACTTCTGGTTTTACCGATGTGCGACGACGACGAGCACCGCGTAATCCTCTCTTCTCTTCTGCTGTCCGCGCGGCGAGGATTTGACGTATCCATCGACGCGTCGACCCTCGTGTGTCCGCGCTTATCGCGCTCCGAGTGACTCCGATACAGGCCGGATAAGAGAGAATAATTCGCCCCGTGTAGAACTGCGCATTGTCGAATAGAAGCGCGAGCTGTACTCGTGTACGTGATTGATTGCTGGGAACGGACGGCGCGCTGAAAAATTTTCGGAACTCGCATATTGATCGATGCGCAGGGTGATTTACCGTAACGCATCTATGCCAATCGCGATTCGTATCTGCATATGCGGGAAAGTTTATTTATTCCCAGTAGCCCCCGCGCGAGCATTAGCGTAATTGACACGAGTTAACGAGCGTCTCACGATCGGTAAGTACAGCAAGTACACGCTGGATAAAAAAAGTCCTGACGATTTGACAAAGCCATTAGCCGCGTGCGCTTATCACATGCAAATTTCAATCGCAGCTCGTCGCGCTCTTTTTTCCCCTCGCGAGCGAGAGTTCACATGTATACAGGCATTGTGTCCATTTTTACGACTCCTTCCACCCTTGCTCTCGGACGTGTTTCCTTTTTTCCATGTATAGCGCGCGCGCTTTCCCGTATCTTATCTCTTATCTCCGCTGTCCGTCTCCGGCGTTCTTTTATTTATCTTCTCTCGCGAGCTATCGGAGAGGTTCCGCAGCTTCTTCTCTCTCGCTCTTGTATGGCCGACTCTACTCTGTCTCGGAGCTATTCGTCTCGCGCGCGCGCGAGTGAGAGAGACTTCGAGTTCCACGCCTGGGAACGCGGCTGCATGACTAAGCCCCCTACTGCCTGCGCTCTGGCAGCGGGGCAGCTCTTGATACTGGTCAATCGACTGCGCGGAGCGAGAGCTGCTAGCCCCGGCTCGATCTTCTCGGGGTAGTTGGCTTCTCTCGTGTGTGTACGTGTGCGCGGCACGTGTGTGTTGAGCCGAGAGCGGAGAGGATTCGTGAGGAGTGTACGAACTCGGAGAGTATAGGTCCGGCTCGCACTTTATCTGTCTTGACCCTCGCGCTGTTTTCTTATCCGACGTTCGCTCTGCCTCGTCTTTGCACGCGAGTTTCAACTATAAACGATTCGTTGCATAATTCGCTATGGCGATAACATTTTTTCTGCAGCACACTTTCAAAACAATCGGGACATCGCGAAGGGACGTGGTCGCAGTAGCGTGTGACAATTAAAGTTTCTTACGTGCGAGGATGTGGAAAAGTTGCGCGCGCGCGACCGCGGCCGGAAACCACATCAGCAGTCGAAAAACTCATGCGACTCGAGAGAGCAGTAGGTAATTTTTTCGGCGGCAAAAAGTAAAAGTTAAAAGAGAAAGCGCAGAGCGCAACTTGTGTAAACAAAGCTTTTTTTAAACGATCGCGCATGTAACATTGCAAAACCTGAGCAAGAGATCGTTACACTTTAGCCAGCTCTTCTTGCGTCTTCCGCGAAAGCAACAAACGATCCGACAAAAGACCCTCCCACGAGCAAGCTGCAGTCCCATCTCACCGATCCGTTTCCGGTTTCGCGCGAATTGAGACATCCTGGATAAAACCATACGCCCCGCGGAATCATCGCTACGATGCTCCGCCTATTCCCAGAGATGACGATCGCTTTGAGATCGGCGCCGCTGTTGCGTACGAACTGTAAAAGAAGGAGAGAAAAATCTTCTCCTCTCTCGCGGCTATAGCCCTTTTTCCTCGCGAGCAAGGTCGAATTAGCGGATCGCCGATGCGGTCGGGACATGCGAGAGCTCGCGCCGCGGAGGAGCGTTTAGGAAGCGGTTATCGTTTCTCGCAAGTCGGCGCACTGTAACTATTGTTCTCTGAAGGACGATCGCATGTGAGGTGGTGTGCCGATCTCTACGCCGATCTCGCAATGTACCAGGAACGGGAACTGATCGGCGTACTTTTACTCTCATGAGCCAGATATACTCGTTATTTCAGCTGAAAGTCGTATGCTAAAATCGGTTCACGAGATTTTTCGCCATACGACTGCATACCCAGAATAAACAGCGCGAAACAACGCCGAATGCCATTTCGTCTAGGGGGGAAAAACGCAGTGTAGAAAATATCGCGCATGGCCATAAATAATTTTCCGAGAAGGAAAATTAAACTCTTCAATTAGGCACACACGTACAGACAGATAAAAGCGCGCGAGAGCGAGTTGCACACGTTGGCATATACTGGTATATGTATATATACATCGGGGCCCATTTTTAAACTAACTAATTGTAGCATAGCTACTTTGCGGCAATTACCTTACCATATACAGAGAGTGAGCTACCGCGTAATTGCACGTTGGATATGGCTTCGCAGAATGTACGTATACGTCAGTGCGTTCCATTTCATTTGGTGCACACGAGCTGCGCACGAGTGTGCGTTAACATTTTGTCACACTTGTACGTATACCGATATTTAATCAGTGAATCAGTGAATTACGCCCGATCGATTCCGCGTAGGCATCGTCCCGTTAGATCGTCGTAGCTTCGCGCGCGTGTATAGACGTTGATCCGGAACCGTGCGCTGGTGTATGTATATCTGTAACAGGTGTATAAGAAAGCAGGGGTTCAGCTGTGCTGAAACTGTATAGCGCACGTGGCCTATTTGCCGGTCCTTCCTTGGCTCTGTGCGAGTGTATAATAATATACAAGATGTAAGTGTCAATGCCTCGAAAACCTCGTCGTAAACTTTTTGTCCTTCTCACAATTCGACAAGTTTCTCTTGCAATCTATATCGAGATTTTCGCACATAGGAAGTGCTCGGATTGACCTCGGCAGCGGAGGCGATATTTTCAGAGCCGAGATTTGCAATTATGCAGATGTGGCGTATTATCGCCGGCATGAAATTCAGTATTTAAAGAGCGAAGCTCGCGAGAATAGCCGCCTGTGCACAGAGAGAACGAGCTGCAACCGCGGCGTAACGCATCATTTGGCTACACATGCAATTCAGCTCTCTCTTTCTCTCTCTCTCTCTCTCTCTCTCTCTCTCGTCTTTCTCTCTCTCGTCTCTCTCTCTCTCTCGTCTCTCTCTCCGTCAGACAGGCATAAAACCAGAGGCGTAAAAAATATAAAATGCATAACAAATAAGTATAACAATCGCGCGAGGCGTTTATAAAAGGCCTGCCCTCTCTCAGCTCTCCCCCCCCCCCTCTCTCTCTCGTGAGAAAGCAGATGCACCAAGTCTCACAGATAAAGTATGTAACACCTCTCTTCGCAGTCCTGTGCTGCGCCAGAGTCGTGTACAGCATCGAGCGCGAGCGAGTGCACTCCGCGGAGAGAATGATTTTCGAGCGATTTGTCGGCAGGTGCTCGCGCTGCACTCGTGATGCAATACGTATATGTATTCACTTATTCGCATCGACGCGCGCGTGTACACGTTTCCGCGTTGGGGTGATTATCGAAAAATACGCGACTAAGCCGGGCTTCATTATGTCATGGCTCAAAGTGCACGAGGCGCGATGCTGATGGAGAGAAAAGCGCGGTTAATTAAAGTACACATGCAATAGGGGCGCCATAAGTGACGCTCGTTTCGATCTTGTAATTCGCTCTTATTACGCTATATTTAATGGCTGTGCATAGAACGGTGCGGTACAATCATACGAAATTTAGCTTCGACCTCGAAAAGGGAAAATTCTCGCACCAGAAGACGAAGGAGGAAAAAAAGCGCGCAACGTCAGTATCTCGCGATTCGAGTCTACCCTCGTTTCAAGGAGAGCAATGAGAGTGTGAGAGAGAAGACCTCGCTGCCGAGTATGTTTCTCTCCGGGCGTCACCAGAGTACATTCTCTCTCTTTCTGGCCGCGAAGATGAAGAAGAAAAAAAGGAAGGGGGGCTCCGCAGTCAGTCAGTCATTCCCGGCGCGCAAATATATAAGTCATACTTGCATTCTTAGAAACTCGGATCTCTCTCTCCTCTCCGTTCAACTTTCCATTAGTGTCCTACAGCCTCTCTCTCTCCCTCGGCGAAATACACGGCGTGCTGTCGTCGTCTATGCCGCCGCTGGTGCGGAGAGAGAGAGAGAGAGAGAGAGAGAGAGAGAGAGCCTGCAATTATCGCGGAGTCGAATGAAATATTTTTTCCCCTGCGTCCCTTGGCCAATTTCTTATTTTCTCCCGACTCTCGTACCAGGAAACTGTCCCGAGAAGCGCGCGCACAGAGTCGATGCACATCCGATGGTAGTCTCCGGGATATTACGAACTGCGCGTATATACATGTATATACCTGTGTACACGCCGAGCGCGAGCAATAAGTATCGACTCTCGTCGCTCTGTGCAGCAGCGCCGTGCGAGAGATCTCGTCTCTCTTTTTCCTCTCCTTCGCTTCGTTCATCTCCCGCGCAGCTCACGCGCGCGAGCTAGTGTACAGTGGAAGCTAAGGGGCCCATTACGGGCTCATAAAACCGTGCTGGGCTAGGCTCGCTGTTATACGCATCTCTGACCCTCGCGGACGTGAGCTCCCTCGAGAGTATGGTATACACTTAAAAAAAAGAGCAGAGAGAGAGAAAGAGAAGCGAGTTGTCTGCCTCGGAGCGTCGCGACAATTTTCGACCCGAGAGACACTACTTACGCTGCGCCGGATGCACCCAGGATGAGAAAACGGGGTTTATGTGTTTTCGATTTTTTTTTATTTTTCGGTCGTTCTCGCGGTCAATTGAAAATAAGCGAGTACACACGCGCGCGGAGCGTAGTGACGGCTTCCTCTTTGAATGACTTATGCGCTATGACTCCGCGCGAGCGCAAGACTGATACGAATGAAGTATGCATATACATCGGATTCACAGGTCGCCGGCTAATCGGATCGAGTGCAAATCCGATATTGTGTACGAGAATGACTCTATCTCTCGAGGCATCCGTATGAACGAGCTGCTATAAATTTTGGATCGCTGACTTGGATGTAATATATGAATGCTGGATCCGCATGAAAGTGACACTCTTCAACTGTTGCGTTATGAGATTTGGATCGACTCTGTTTTCGCGGCGAATATCCGAGGATGAAAAGGCCAAACTCCATTCGGAACTCTGAAAATGAATGAGAAAAATCTTATTCTAGGCTCGAAGTTTTTCTCACGCGAAAATCGTCGTCCGCGCCACACGCAGCTACGGCGGCACATGAAATATGAAGCAGCCAACTCATTCAACCGGGCTAAGATTGGCATCGCGAGAATGACCCACGTGATACATGCAAGAGCGCGAGAACCCTGTCAGCCGGAGTAAGCGATCGCTTTACTAATTCAGCGGACGCCGAAATAGTTCCCATTCATGGCTCTCGCCCTCCTCGGGGTGTATACCGCATAATGTACGCCTCGTGTGTACGTGTGCGGCTAAAGCGAGTGCAGCAGGGCTCGTCCCTTCCGAGTTCGTTTACTCTGAGAGACGTTCGTTATTTTCAAATTCTTCTCTCTCGTTGCTACGCGTATACAATCTTAATTTTGTTATCGATCAGAGACATCGCCGAAATGCACATGCAGCATTCAAAGTGTCACGCGCGACGATTGTCCGTTTAAGAATTGAGTTCCGTTTATTTTTGCGCAAGACGCGCCGCTAATGTATTCCCGTTTAATTCCGCGTCGCAGAATTTCCCGCGGAATAATAATACGCGAAGTCTGATGTCTCTAAAAATATGTTGATCGAATTAGCAATTTTTTCACCGCGCGCGGCGCAATTTTATACCGCAACCGGAAAGCAGAGAAGAAGCGCGCGACACATCTCTCTCTCTCTCTCTCTCTCTCTCTCTCTCTCTCTCTCTCTCTCGGGAACTTTCTTCGACGCGCCAGAGTAGTAGGCTAATAATAATATTTCACAATCCGAAATTAGCGCCTGCATCCACGCCTATTCCATCTGCACAAGTGGCATGTTGCCTCTCTCTCTCTCTCTCTGTCGAGTCGGCGCGAGAAAAGAAATTCGCAACGCGAGAGGAGAGCAGCGGTGGATTCGACGATCCCGGAAGCGTAGAGTCATTGACACGGAGAGAAGGAGGAGGTGGAGGAGGCCGTTCGAGGTGACAGGACAAGAAAGCATCGCGGCATCGCGATTCACTTCCGGTCTTACGTTCATACGGACGACTCAATGCCAGGCACTACGCTATTAGAACAAGTGCGCGCGCTTATGTGCATCGCGGGCTCTGCCAACTGACACTGATGGAAAGTCTCACTTGTCGCTGCTGATGCTCTCGATTTTATCCGATCCGAGAGCAGCTGTATAGTGTACTTCCTCGTTTTACTCGTCAATATTCACGCAGACGGGGGATTTACAAACAAGGTATTTCGGTGCAAATAAAATAATGACATTCGAATTCGGTAGCCCGCGCAGCGTAGCCGATGCCGTGTAATAGAAGAATCCGGTAATCCGATTCGATGCAAACTATTCCCGTCAAACGGAAATCGGTAATATCAAAAGCAGGCGCTAATGAAGTTTCGCATTATTTTTCGCCGAGAATATGCGGCAAACTATAAGCGGTTGGCTATACACGCAGCCCGAAATAGCTACACATATTTTCGAGCCCTGCGAGGACGTCGAAATAGTGCGCAGTCCGACTGGATATTTCAATTTTCTTAAACCGATATCGCGAAGAGGACTCGGTTATCGACAGCTTCATCGGCCGACGCTTCTGATACTCGCGCAGAGGGAGATGATCTTGTTACTCGCGTGTAAAATATTTCGAAACTGGGTCAAACCGTAGCGATTCTTAGAGTACACTTCTATAAATATACATACTCACACGTACTAATCTCGCTCTTTTCGAAATCTGTACAGCTGCATCTCTCACTCGATCCTGAAATCTCTGCACCCAGTGGAAATTCGGCTGAAAGCCGAGAGAGGCTTTTTCTTAAGCGCACCACGCGCGCGGGGGCGACGTCTCATTTGCTAAACGACGGAGCTGTATCCCCTATACTACACCTTTCTCTCTCTCTCTCTCTCTCTCTTCTGCGGTGCAACGCAAAAAAGAGCGGCGGCGCGGTAAAGTTCGTCGCCGCGAAGTCGCCGCGCCGCTTCCAGGAAGAATATTAAAGTCCGGTGAATGGAGCCCGCGTGCGGTGGACAGGCTCTAACTTCGGCCTAATTATGTCATAACAATTTTCCTCTGCTCACAGAGAGAAGAGGAGAGAAGGGGTTTGCGATCCTTGGATGAGGAGATCCTTTTCGATTTTGCCTTTGGATTTCGTTTAGAGTATTATTTTCACACACTGCGGATGTATGCTTAGCGGAGAGAATCGGGCGGTGGAGAATCTTCCGAAAGCGGACAGGAAGCTGCCGCGCGCCTCCGTTGCAGATAGCATGACTAGATGACTCCGAGAATCTTTTTCTATTTCCTCTCGCTATTCTCTTTTCGAGCCGTCCTTTTGTGTTCGCGTGCGCTCTGGTTTTCCTTTGCGTCTACATGTTTACGGTAGCAAATCTGTATTACAGTGAATCGGCAGGTTGCACGAAACGCATTCCTGCTGTATTAGAGGGCGTGTTTCCTCATTACAGCTGATTGTTTCTTAATCGTCGACCTGTGATCCGTGATAACTTTAAAGATCAGTGTGTAACTCAGCGCGACTGCGATGACAGTTTAGAATTTTATAATCATCGCTTTCTAATAACGTCGAGCGTCAGCTCTAATATCCCGCGGATTAATAACCCTCCGCCCATCAGTCGGCCATCCGCGGAAGCGCATATACCTCTTGATTATGTTTTTGCGCTTCCTTCCCATTTTCTCTCCCATCCTCTCTCGGCTTATTGTTCCTTCCTTCCACGTACTCCTCTCTCTCTCTCTCTCTCTCTCTCTCTCTCTCTCTCTCTCACTCACTCCCTCGTTTCGCTAGCGCGCGCGAAGGCGTTCATGGACCTGCGGCAGCACACGGCCACCGGCGGCTGCATCATCCCATTGTTCCGTGAAGCAGCGCTGGAATCTTTGTGTTGCTGCCCGCGCTCTCCTCTCACTCTCTATCTCTCTCTCTATCCTCGAGGAAAAAGAAAAAAAGAGAATAAGAGGGCGCGAGTCGCGCTTCATGTGCGTTTAGCTCCCGTTTTTCCTTTTTTTGCCGATGCTCTTCTTCATTTTTTTTTCTGTACGAGCGAGCCAAGGCAAACACTCGCGCCAGGAAAATTTTTCATTTCCTGCTTGTCTTGCCTCCGCCTTCGTGGAATAAGCGTGTGCGTGGTACGGAGGGATGCACCTGCAGTTGGAAAATCGGATTACGCGCGGTGGCGGCGCCTACTACCTCGCGATTTACAGGTTTTTCTTTTCACTCTCGATTCTCGAAGGCGGCGGCGGCGACTCTCTAATTTTTCGGTTCATCGATGTAATGTATTTACTTTCCCTTTTACAGTCGCGCCTACCATGTTACGCCGAGTTTTGAATGGGATGTGAAAAACAGTTTTGTGTGAAGACGTCAATGGATGTGTAGGAAACACGCGTTATTTCGAAAAAGGCAACGAAAGTGTCGACTCATTTGGCTTTGTAAAGGCTGTAATAGCCGGTATCAGTGAACTTTGATTGGAATGGGTAAGATTTCGTGTAAGTATGTGGTGTTATTTTAAATGTTTGATTATTCAGAAAAAAAACGATAGATACACGATGCGCTACGGTAATTAATTGAACAATGTTACAAGATACCGATCCGTTTTAAAAGTATGACAGATGAAAAAATGCATACGCAACTGTCGTTGATATTAATTGCTTTCCATACAGAGTATCGTAATACAAACATATAGAATATCGTAAATATGATCTGCCGTATGAAATATCCTGTTGATTAAGATTTTATCCAAAACCATTGCCTGTGCCGCAAGGTGACTTTCATATAATAATCAAGGCGCATTACGTCATTCCAATGCGTTTTCTTCCTTCTCACTACTGTGCTCCGATATAGATAACTGCCGAGATTGCATCTCTTGTGCGTCTTATATTTGCACCGGTGTTTAATTTTTCAGCACACATAAAGCTGTGGATAAAAACGCTTATACTAATATATTTTGATTCAATCGCTATATTCTCGATTAAATGTTAATCATGCCACTTATGCGAGATGAGCTTTTAAAACGAACTTTTCGAAAATCCAATTAATCCTTCAAAATCGCCGCCCTGACACACACACACATTATCCGCGCAAGCTCGATGATAACTCAAAGGTGTTGGAGCGAGACGTGGGCGGAACTGACGCGGCGGTATATAGATGAAGATAAAAACGAGACAACCGGCCGCCGCCGCCGTGCGATACAGAAAGAAGAAAGTAGGAGGGCAGCCAATAAATACGAGAGACAGAGAGAGGCAACGGTGGTCCCCTCTCACTCTCTCGGCTTGCATCTATCAGCGCTTTTTTATCGAACGTTCTCACAGGCCGCTCATCGACATCCATGTATAACACACATAGGCTTGCCGCCGGAGGGACGACGGGGGTCATTCGTCACGTTTTCCGTCGGCCTGTGCAGAACACACACACACACACACATACGTATACGCGCGAGGTGTGAAATTCCCCCGAGGAGGAGGTGCAGGAGATGCACGAAAAACTGCTCGATCACAGGCCGGATGAACGCGCCTGCCGCTGATGTATTATATGCTCATTGATGAGATCGCTGCGCAGTGTATTTATGGGATATCGCGCGGATGCGAAATTGGCTTAATTTCAAGATAAAATAAAAATCCGGAAATTTTCAAATAAGCTGAACTCGTAATGTGCCCTCGAAATTAATTCGCTGCAGCTGGAAAAAGCTCGATCGATTTGCATCGCGTTTCGTATTTGATCTCGTGGTTGCAGCAAAAGTTTGCTATGAAACAAAAAAGAGAAATCCCAAACTCGAGGATTGATTAACGGGCAAAGCAATTTGTATGGGGTCTACTGCAGCGTCGATTAAATATTTGCACGAATCTCTCGATAAACATCGCTCCTATATATAGTATACACAGCATCGGCAGAAACACAGCCTCGAGGCGGGTAGAAAAAATCATTGGAGCAAGCTCTCGATAAGTAAACTCCCCGAGAAAGTCGGCAACTAATTGATCCCGGGCATTCATTCCCATTAACGAGAGAGCGGCAAAAATTATTCAGCCGTACCAATTAACAGCGCGCGGGGGCCGCAAGCAAGTAAGTCGGCCGTGTCCGTCTCTCTCTCTCTCTTTCTCTCTCTCTCTCTCTCTCGCTCTCTCTCTCTTTCGCGCTCGAAGAAAGCGCGCCAAAGATACAAAGCTCGCTCGCGCGCGCAAGCTCTGCGGACAAATAAAATAACGAAAATACGAAATCGCGAACAAACATAATTGACTCGCGAGCCGGGACGAAAGTTTCAAACAAAGAAACAAGTCGAAGAAAAGATCTCGAGAAGGAGCAGGCCGCAGCGCGCAGCTCGAGTGTATAAGAGAGAGAGCGAGTCGATGCCGAAAGATCTTATTCTTGAAAAAGTGAAAAGGAGAGAAGCTGCGAATAGGCAGAAGAGAAACAGAAGGAGCCGGAAAAAAAGAACGTTTATATAGCTATATGTATAGACATAAAAGTCCGAAAAGTCTCGAGGAAAGAAATTCGCGGCGCCAAAGACCGCTTTTATATGCAATTTCGCCCCTTACAGTTATACCTACCCGTATACAGATATATATCTTTGCGCGGCGGATAGAAAGGCCGCGCGATCTTGCGAGGGAAAGCGCAGCGTAGCTATAGAGCCCGCGACGTCGGCGCTCAGTTTTTGCGGCGAAAAATCCCCGGCGATAATTAGCCCGGCATCGGTCTCTCGCGATAATTAGCGGCCGACCGCCGCGTATATATACTGCGCAGCCACGAACGAGCGCTGCAAGTTCTTAATACGAATACGAGAAAACTCTCGCCGCGCGCAGCTTCCTCTCTCTCTCTCTCTCTCTCAGTCTCTCTCGTCGAGTCTCCGGAGCGGAGAATCTATAAGGAGAAAAAGTAGTGCGCGCGCGGGTTGCAAAGGCAAGAGGGGGCGAGCGCGGACGAGTTATTCAGAGGGTGGGTACTTTATGTAGGGGCTAATAGTGCGGGGGGCTGTTTTTGCCGGGGAAAAAGAGCCTCGAGTCTGAGGAGCTGTATGTATATAGGAAGCATCGCGTTTTCCGCGCGCAGCGTCCGGCCAAGATCAAAGGGTTAATCGCATTCGCATTTCGTCGACTTCTTCGTATACCGTAGTGTACACCCTCTCCTTCGAATACCCCCGCACTGTGTGCAATATATACCTATATACGTATGCACGGCGAACGGTCGCGCGCGGGGGGAGCAAAAAAGGTAGGATCTTTTTAATTTGCACGGGGGCGGTTCAAGATTCATTTGGAGCGAGGGATTCGCGCTTGTACGTATAGAAATACACGGCGAGGCAGTCGCTCGCCCGCTCCCGAAGAATGCGAAAATGAAAATGAGAGGCGGGCTCGCTCGCTCCGCGCGCATAATGGTTATAGGTGCACGCCGCCGAGCTCTAGCTGGCTGGTGTGATATTTTCTGAAGTAAAATGAAGTACCGCTTTTTTTTTCGTTTTCAGCGAATGCCGAGGGTGAGCTTCGGGGACGGAGATTTTTGGAAAAAAATAATAACGAAGGGATAGGTGTGTTAACTACGGCTGATGGACTCCTCTCGCGCGCGAGCTTATCATGCAAAAAGCCCGGAGATGTTTCCGTTCCCATAGCTCGAAAAAGAAAAGCATCCTCTCATCCTCCTCTCGCGGACATAGAGAGAGAGAGAGAGAGAGAGAGAGAGAGAGAGAGAGAGAGAGAGAGAGAGAGAGAGAGAGGAAGCTCTCTCGGCCGGAAAAAAGCGGCTACCGCATCACAAGCTCCCTCTCGCGCGCGCGCGAATCCTCGTCAGCGAGAGTGAGAGAGAGAGAGAGAGAGAGAGAGAGAGAGAGAGCAAGAAGACACCGCGGCAGACGATCGAGAGGAAGAAAAAGTTCGAGCACGGATAATGGGGTGTGAAAGAGAGTATCTGCTCTCTCGTGAGCGCGCGAGACCGGACGCGCGATCGAACACATCGACGGACACGCATCAGTCTCGGGATATCCCGGGCCGTGTTAAATGCGAGCTCGTGCGCGCCGAGTGTGGGAAGGCGGATCTCCCGCGGCCCGAGGCGTCGCGGCCCTCTTTTCACATCACTCGCGGCCGCGGCGGCGGCCAGAAAAACTAAAACGGTAGTTCTCTCGTCGCTGCGTCGTACGTGTGTGCGGCTGTGTATCGGCCCGTCGCACCTCGCTCTTGTACATAAAAGCTTATTTGCCGCTGATGCCGGGGGGAGAGAGGCGCGCTGCCGTGAAACGACTTTATCGGCCCGGAGATGCATGCGCGCCGATGGATGAAAAAAGGAGCCGCGCGGAGTTTGCAATTTTTCTCCGCGCCCGTCCTGCCGAATGGGTATAGAATGCCGAAGCCTTTTTCGATGCGCTCGTCGTCGCGGATGTATGTATATGTTTAATGGATGGAAATCTGCTCGTCGTTGGGAAATCGGCTGCGATGATTTTGCCTCGATTTCTGTCGGATTTTCTCTTTTTCGTTCGCCCGCGAAGGAATAACCGCGCATAATGACGAGTGTTTTAGTTCGGATTATGGATGCGAAATTGTTGCTGCAATGTTGCTAAAATTCATATTTTCGTTATACAGTTTGCTGGCTAAACACCTTATAATAACTGGCTAAGATAATCTACTGAGATTTATTATACAGCTAGTAGAAACACGAGAAATTTTCGTTTAATTCATCAATAAAATCCCTGCAAACCAGCCGAGTCGCGGAAATGCCCGGAGAGTGAACGCATTACGCTGAACCGATTAGCTGGACAAACACGCAGTCATCCGCTCATAAATTATCCTCCTATCACATTATAATCAGAAACTAAACGGTCTATTACACCCGTACGTGTCTGGGCCATAGCGTCGCTCTCTCACAAAGGAACTTCATCATCATAAAAGAACACACACACACACACAAGACATAAAAGAATCGTATAAAAGAGCGCCTAACGAGATATCTCTGCCGCCGCGAGTGAGTCCGAAAGAAAGGAGTAAAAATCATCGTCATTAGTTAGCGGCGCTCACGTGTATCGTGCGCACATCACGAGTCGCGCGAGAGAGAGAGAGAGAGAGCGGATAAAACCCGGCGTGTGTACAATACACGCGGTCCCACATATCGGCCGCGCGCGCGCGCGCACAGACGAAATAACAAACGATGACCGGCTGTAAAAAGGAGGAGGTGAGCGGACCTCCTTTTTTCTCCTTCTCGCTCTTGCTCTCCGCGTGCATGCAATAATATAACTCTCTCGCTCTCGCTCGTACACTCGTAATCGGAATCGATCGCTAATGGGAACAATGAGCGGCTACGCGAAGGCGTTACTCTACCTGTGTTTCCACGCGCTTATCTGCGGCTCTCCAAGAGAGAAAGAGAGAGAGAGAGAGTGCGGTATGCTTTACCTCTGAATACTATATACTCGCTCCGCTATCTTGATTACACTTGTGTCGTGTACAAAGCCCATACGTATATCATATACTCACGCTCTGTCTCTCTCTCTCTCTCTCTCTCTCTCTCTCTCTCTCTCCCTCTCTCGTACACGTACACGTGTAATCTGACATCGGCGTGGCGAAAAGGAGCGACGATGACCATGCGAGAAGTAACGATCAGTAATACACGCGCTGCTATCGAGCCGCCGCCGCCGCCGCCGTCTCGAAATTTGTCTTTTTCTATCTCGTGCTCTCTCTCTCTCTCTCTCTCTCTCTCTCTCTCTCTCTCTCGCTCTCGTCTCGTTAAGCACAAATCGGAGGATACATCGCGATGTGTGCTGGGCAATCACGCGCGAAAAGTCGTCCCGTTGTGTGTACAGTATAAATAGACGCAGGGAGGATCGACAATTACGAGGCTAAATAAATCTCCGGCCCAGATATGTGCGCGGCTTTAAGACTTATTTAATTCGCCGCCGATCGTTGATCTTAATTAATGATTTGACAAGCCAACGGCGGCTCTCTTTCTCTCCCTCTGTCTCTGTCTTCGCTGTCAGGTCCGCTGCATTTTGCGTGTGCGAGTGTGTCTGTGAAGCATCATCAGCCACGTGATTAACGTGTTTTACCACTTTTTATTATTGATATAGTGAGGTTGATTGAGAAGCTCACTTTTTTAATACTTATCGTCGCAGCGGCTCGTGTTACTCGCAGACAGATGTGTCTTTGAGTTTCTTAATAATTGAATATTAGGTCCTTTCATAGAATTTTGTGCTTATCTTGCTCACAGGCCAATCTTCATTTTCTGCGAAAATTATTTTTGTGAGCCAGTGTATGAAAATATTTTATCGGAAAGTGTCGGAGAAATAATCCTTGATTGACGATGTTTGAGAATAAACTATTCTGAGACCATAATTTTGAATAGTATTCGAATCAATCTGGAGGAGGTAGCAATGTAATTAAGCATGTTTTAAAAAGAGTCAAAAAACTTAGACTGAGTAAACTTGGTCTAAGAAGGAAAATCATAAAGTGGTTTGGAATGCATTACATTTTATCATAAAAAATATTTTTACAAAAAAAAATTTAAGTTCGGACCTTTACACGTTACCTGTTTAGTTTGCTAGTTTTATTGATTATATTTGACAAATAACAAATCAACAAAATTAATCATGCGCACTTAAACTGAATACAATAATTAATTGATAACAAACATGGCAAAGCAAACATGATAATCTCCAGCCATTACAGTACGACATCAAAGGAATTCGCTCTATCCTCAGCATCGGTAGTCATCCCGCCGGTAGGTGCGCACCGTCGGTCGTCGACAAAAATGCACCGTCCACAGCAAACAACAGGGTCGCTTGGAATTTCATTTGCGCTTTTTATTCGCAGCTATCTCCTCGTTAAACTCTGGCATCGTAATTCGTTTAAAGTCAAATCCGCCAATAGCAGTCTATCGCCTCGTGTATACGCACGAGTCATGCTACGTTGCTGACCCCGACTCTCTCTCTTATTCCCATATAGGTTCGCACGTCTTGCGCACGTCGTCTCACCGATCCTTCATTTCATCGGCTGTCGCGATCCGATCTCGCTCTTTCTCTCTCTCTCTCTCTCTCTCTCTCTCTCTCTCTCTCTCTCTCTCTCTCTCGCACAAGTTTGTTTATAACAGCGAAAGTATGTGTATATATATATATATATATATATATATATATATCAGCGGTAGACAGACTCGTTGGCTCTCTCGACATCTGTCACTTGCTGGACTGTCGTTCGCGCACAAAGAATGTGTATGTATGTATTATGATTTTTCGTGTGTGACTCGCTGTGGTGGTTTGGTAGGTTAATACATTCGTATAGTATATGATGCAGGCAGGCGGTGCTCGATGTTTTGCGCGGATAACGCGGAGAGCGAGCCGCTCTCTCGCTGATGGGAAAATTATCTCGATTGAATAGGCCTCTTTTGTCGATACGGTGCTTTGATTGGGGGGAAAGCCGTTTAATGCGCCTGGCCTGGGCCGATCTCTCCTCCTCGATGATCTATGTGTTTGGCTTTGTAATTGATCTAATTAGCCCTCGGTGTGTATTCCGTTGTATGCATGAAAATTTCGCATAACTCGGACCGCTATATACATTGTAACTCGTTCTTTCGAGACTCTGGCCGGCCACGATAGATGGCGTATAGCTGTTTTCCATAGCTTTATCCTCCATAACTTTTGACCAAATCAAGCATTTTTAATCCATTTTTTTTAAATTGAAGCTCTTTTCCCGTTCTTTCATTATATAGTAATACACTTTCTGTTTGTGCCCTTATGCATTAGATGCATGCCCTTGAATAATGGCTATTTTTCGATTAATTTGAAGGGCCTAGAAAACAGTGTCACAAGGCACTTTTTCGATGTTGGAAAATGGCATTTTTCCCGTAGAATTCCTCATATAGCGATGGATCATTCATTCCGAAATTGCCTTTTGTGATGCCTGCTTATGATTGAGCCGTTTATGCTATAACTGTGGCACAATAATAAAATAATAAATAAATATGCAGTTATATTTATAGCCAGTTGGAGATAGATGAGATTCAATTGAATTCCGAAATCACACTAAGTCTTGTAGACTGACCACTGATCGACTGCGTGTCAAGCGTACAGCTCTGTCTAACTCTACAACGGGTGAGCATAACGCGTGCATAGTACGCTCGTCCACCAAAAAAATTGAATTTGATAAACGTATTGGTCATGCTTAAGCTCGATTCACTGCAATGTTTTGCTAACAAATTTTTTAATCAAAAAATTTTATTGTGCTGTCTATAAGAATTTATTGACTTACAAACGAGTTGGAACCATGCCCGCCTTCGGGAATACCTATATGTTGATTATCGCTCATCCATTAGGCTCCTGCAATAATTATACGCTGAGGTTTCAAAGCGCATTAGGCCATAATCGAATCCAATTTGAATACAAAAAGCATTACGTCATCGAGAGCGAGACCTGCCGCCCGCACGGCACATAGATTATAAGCCAATCGATATTCCAAAGCAGAGAAAAAGCAGGAGAAACGGCTAAATTTTAATGAGAAGCCACGCGTATCAAGAAGTATCCGAGCTCGCCCAAGCGTATCACACAGAGCGTATATACCTGCTTCTATACCCATATACACGCGCGGGGGCGCAGCGGAGAGAGAGAGAGAAAGAGAGAGAGAAAAAAGCTCGGCGTCGTTAAATTTTGTTTCCGCGGTCTCGTCGGCGCAGGTGCCGCGCGATCGACAGGTGTGCGTGCCCGCGTAAAACTTTATCCTCGCCGCGAGAGACCCCCGACGATTAGCGGCCTTGCTTTTCGGGGATGATTCGAGCCGGCGCGCGAGTTCTGATGCGTTAAATTAAAGTTTAACCCCCTGCTCGCGCGCGCGCGCGCGTGCCGAAAGGCTTCGCTCCTTATTGTAGCCGAAGATTAAACGCGCGCGACGCTGCAGTGTGTAATCAAATTGATTTGCTCGGCTTGTGTGATTTTTCCTTCTCATCACCTGCCGCTGGCGCGATCGAGATTGTTTTACGTCTTCGGGGAGAAAAAAATGCGGGCTTTGTGTGGTCTTCAGCAGCGCTCACCGCGCGTGCATTTATCTTGTTTAGCCGGCCGAGGACTTTCGATTGAGAGGGAGGAAGAGGGGGAAGGGAGAAAAAAGGAGAGAAGAGGAAGCCTCGAATTTAATGGGATTCTTATTGAACCCCCCCCCCCCCCGATAATGGTCCGTGTGCAAGCTGCGCGGAGGAGGCGATTATTTTTTCTGGATTCGATTTACATTACTGCCACAG